>NW_028088140.1:5507286-5962966 GCF_014824575.4 Sturnira hondurensis | reverse complement strand
GCTAGCTATCAGAGAGATGCAAATTAAAACCACAATGAGATACCACTTAACACCAGTCAGAATGGCTATCATAAACAAAGAAACAAACAACAAGTGCTGGAGAGGTTGTGGGGAAAAGGGGACCCTAGTTCACTGTTGGTGGGATTGCAGACTGGTACAACCACTATGGAAAACAGTATGAAATTTTCTAAGAAAACTAAAAATGAACGTGCCTTTTGACCCAGCAATTCCACTCTTAGGAGTATATCCTAAGAATCCTGAAACACCAATCCATAAGAACCTATGCACCCCAATGTTCAGAGCAGCACAATTCACGATAGCCAAGTTCGAAGCAACCTAGATGCCCATGGGTCAATGACTGGATCAAAAAACTATGGTACATTTACAGAATGGAATTCTATGCTGCAGAAAGGAAGAAGGAACTACTACCCTTTGCAACATCATGGATGGAACTGGAAAGCATTATGCTGAGTGAAATAAGCCAGGCAGTGAAAGACAAATACCATATGATATCACCGTTAACAGGGATCTAAACAAAACAAACAAGCAAGCAAAATATGACCAATGACACTCAATTACGGAACAGGCTGACAGGGTCCAGAGGGGAGAGGGGAGAGAATCATAGGGGAAAAGGGGATGTTCTACATGAACAAGTATAAAGGCCACATGGACAATAACTAAGGGTGGGGGGTGGAAATGGGAGGGAGGTGGGGAGCATGGGGTGGGGGGCGGGGGGCGAGCAGAGTTGGTAATATAAGACAGAAAGCTGTACTTGAACAAGAATTAAATAAAAAATTATATAAAAAAGAATTAAATAAAAAAAATTATTTTAAAAAAAGCCCTGGCTGGCATAGCTCAGTGGATTGAGCGCGGGTCTGCGAACCAGACGATTGCAGTTCGATTCCCAGTCAGGGCACACGCCTGGGTTGCAAACCGGTTCCTTGCAGGCTAACTACCAGCAGGGGATGCACAAAAGGCAACCATACATTGATGTTTCTCTCCCTCTCTCCTTCCCCTCTAAAAATAAATAAATAAATAAAATCTTAAAAAAAAAAAGTTAGTGTATCAAGTAGAGTCTCAACAGAAAGGCTATGACATGCTGAAATTGGTATTATCCTAGGAGGGTTTATTTACAGACAGATTCTTTTTTTCTCTTTTTTAAGATTTTATTTATTTCTAGACAAAGGGGAAGGGAAGGAGAAAGAGAGGGAGAAAAACACCAATGTGTGGTTGCTTTTCTCATACCCCTTACTGGGGATGTGGTCTGCAGCTCAGGCATGTGCTCTGACTGGGAATTGAACTGGTGACCCTTGTGATTCACAGGCCAGCTCCCAGTCCACTGAGCCACACCAGCCAGGTCTACAGGCAGATTCTTTAGAGATATGAATAGAATCACGAGGAGGAGGAGCCTAACTGGGCTTACTAGCACTGGCTATTCCTTCTAGGCCAGAGGAGATGAAGAGAGGTAGCAGTTGCTGGACCCCAGAAGGAGAGAATCCTGTAGCTGGCTGCTTTGAGGGGAGCAGTAATTTTCTGTTGAATGGCATAGCCAGCCTGAGGTAACTTAGCCAGGAGCAACCCAGGGTAATAATTACTCAACTGCCCCATCTTTCTCTTCCGCAGTCCCCTGCAGGGGCTCCTCGTGGTCCACACCAATCAGAAACCAGAGGGCAACAGTATAGTTTATTCAGATGAACTTTCTGAGCGGAGAAGGGTGGACAAGGTCAAGAATGGATCTGGAGGAAAGAAAGGGAGATAACTGGCACTGGGTCTGAAGAAACGTCATTAATATGCTTGTGGTGTTGTTACTGCAAGTAAGAGATTGGTGCACAATCCAATTGGATGTCATTTAAATATATGTCATTTAAACATAAGCAGCATGACCTTCCTATATTGATAGAGTTCTAAATAGCTTAAGCAGTAAATAGCTTTATTAAATATGTTAGTAAATGAAATAGTGAAATAACCTGGGTAGGAGGTTAGAGNAGGGAGATAACTGGCACTGTGTCTGAAGAAACATCATTAATATGCTTGTGGTGTTGTTACTGCAAGTAAGAGATTGGTGCACAATCCAATTGGATGTCATTTAAATATATGTCATTTAAACATAAGCAGCATGACCTTCCTATATTGATAGAGTTCTAAATAGCTTAAGCAGTAAATAGCTTTATTAAATATGTTAGTAAATGAAATAGTGAAATAACCTGGGTAGGAGGTTAGAGGCTCACATTGCACTTAGGAATTAGGTAATGTGTTCATTGGAGCCAGGTGACATGGGCAGTGAACCCATCCCATTTAGAGGGTACTGGCTTGGGATTCCTACTGCACAGGAAACATAGAAGAGGACTGTGCTTCGCCCTCCAGGTCACACCAAAGATGATCCCAGAACTCTGCTCTTCCAGACCTCACCCTCACAACCAACCCAGAAGGCATACCCCAAATTGCTTGTGTGGGTAGCCCCAGATCACTTGGGGGTTACTTGTTTCTTTGGGTGTAACTTCTAATTGCACAAAGATTTGCAATTAAGTGTCGAAATTAAGTAAATCAAACTCAGCTACTAATACCATTTTCCAGTTAGGTTTGAGAAGATAACACACACACAAGCATGTGTATTCTGTGTTTATATTTGTCAGTATTTATGATATATAACAGAATTTGGACTACTGATTTGCTTTGTGATCTGTTAGATTAGCTTTGTGGGTTTGTGATTCTAATTTTTAAAAACATTTTATGATAGCCCTGGCTGGTGTAGCTCAGTTACTTGGGCGTCATCCCATGTCCAAAAGGTTGAGGGTTCAATTTCCAGTTGGAGCACATACTGAGATTGCAGGTTCATTCCCTGGTCCAGGTGCATACAATCCACGGTCTGGGGGAATAAGAGAGGTAACCAATTGATGTTTCCTTCTCACATCCATGTTTCTCTCCCCTCCTCTCTCTCCAAAAACAAAGGAAAAATGTCCTGGGGGGATTGGTGAACAAAATTTCCACACATACAAAATTAAAAAGAATAGTATAATAAACTATCATGTACCTGCCATTCACCTTCAACAATTATCAGCTCATGGCCAATTTTATTTCATCTATACTCCCAAATGTACCTTCTCCTCTATTGTTTTAAAGGAAGCCTCAGGTAACCTGTAACTCATCTATAAATATCTCAGTAAGAAATGCTGGAGCCCTGGACAGTGTGGCTCAGTTGGTTGGAGTGTCATCCAGTAAATGAAAAGTTGTGGGTTCAACTCCCCATCAGGGCATATGACTAGGTTTCAGGTTTGATACCCAGTCCAGATGCATATGGGAGGCAACCAATTGATGTTTATCCCTCCCATGGATGTTTCTATCTCATTCTTCCTCTCTCTCTTAAAAAGCAATGAAAAAAATGTCATCTGGTGAAGATTTAAAAAATAATAATTAAAAAAATAAACGCTAAAGATACATTCTTTTACTAACATAACACCGTAACATACATGAAACGGACAATGATTATTTAACATCATTAAATATCCAGTCAACATGTAATCTTCTTCTTTTTCATTTTTAAAGTATATTTTATTGATTATGCTATTACAGTTGCCCCATTTTTCTCCCCTTTATTCTCCTGGGCCCTGCCCCCCCTCCCACTAGCATTCCCCTCTTCAGCTCATGTCCATGGTTCATACATATAAGTCCTTTGCTTCTCCATTTCTGATACTATTTTTAACTTTTTCCTGTCTATTTTGTACCTACCAATTATGCTTCTTATTCCCTGTACCTTTTCCTTCATTCTCCTCACTCTCTCTCCCCACTGATAACCCTCCATGTGATCTCCATTTCTGTGACTCTGTTTCTGTGGTAGTTGTTTCCTTAGTTTGTTTTTGGTTTTGTTTTTCTTAGGTTCAGTTGTTGATAGTTGTGAGTATGTTGTCATTTCACAATTCATAGTTTTGATCATCTTCTTTTCTTAGGTTAAGTCCCCTTAACATTTTATATAATAAGGGCTTGGTGATGATGAACTCCTTTAACTTGACCTTATCTGGGAAGCACTGTATTGCCCTTCCACTCTAAATGATAGCTTTGCTGGATAGAGTCATCTTGGATGTAGGTCCTTGCCTTTCATGACTTGGAATACTTCTTCCCAGACCCTTCTTGCCTGCAAGGTTTCTTTTGAGAAATCAGTTGATAGTCTTATGGGCACTCCTTTGTAGGTAACTGTCTTCTTTTTTCTTGCTGCTTTTAAAATTCTCTCCTTATCTTCAATCTTGGCTAATGTAATTCTGATGTGCCTTGGTGTGTGCTTCCTTGGGTCCAACTCCTTTGGGACTCTTTGAGCTTCCTGTACTTCCTAGAAGTCTGTTTCCTTTGCTAGATTGGGGAAGTTCTCCTTCATAATTTGTTGAATAAGTTTTCACTTTCTTGCTCTTCCTCTTTTCCTTCTGGCATCCCTATGATTTGGATGTTGAAACATTTAAAGTTGTTCCAGAGGTTCCTAAGCCTCTCCTCATAGGTTTGAATTCTTGTTTCTTCATTCTGTTCTGGTTGAATGTTTCTTTCTTCCTTCTGGTCCAAATTGTTGATTTGAGTCCCAGTTTCCTCCCCTTCACTGTTGGTTCCCTGTATATTTTTCTTTATTTTACTTTCCGTAGCCTTCACTTTTCCTCCATTTTGCAACCATACTCAACCACTTCTGTGAGCATCTTGATTACCAGTATTTTGAACTGTGCATCTGATAGGTTGGCTATCTCTTCATTGTTTATTTGTTATTTTTGGAGGTGTAATCTGTTCTTCCATTTGGGCCATATATTTTTTTGTCTCGGTGGGCCTGTTATGTTGTAAGGGTGGAGGCCTTAGGTATTCACCAGTGTGGGCCAACCCACTTGGCTGCATTGTGGCACTATATGTGTGGGAGGGGCCAGAGAGGGAACAGTGCCGCTTGTTGGACTCTCTGCCAGTTTTCAGTCAATTCCTTGGCTACCCACAAGCAAATTGGGCCCTTCTAGTGCTGATTCCCTGGGGGGTGGGTTTGTGTAAATTCTAAGGTCATGTGGGTCTCTCCAACAAACTCTCCTGTAAGGCTGGGAGTTTCTCCCACTGCCACAACCCCCACAGATTTTTACAGCCAGAGGTTTGAGGCTTTATTTCCCCACATTGGTACCCTGGGTTGTGGGGTCTCACTCCCCAGTTGTTCCTCCCAGTTTATCCACATGCAAACCTGGGACAACCAGGTCCACTAGCCATGACCTTCCTCACCCGCTTTTTGCCAGCCACCGCCTTGCCTGCCCAGTCCTCTAGCCGCTGCCTTGCCATGTGTCCTCTGTGCCCCAGCTGCCTGTCTCTGACCCTCCTACCAGTATGGATGGATGTTTCTTCTTTAACTCATTGGTTGTTGGACTTCCATACAGTTCGATTTTCTGGCAGTTCTGGTTATTTTTTGTTTTTGAATTTATTGTTGTCCTCCTTTTGGTTGTGCAAGGAGGCAAAATATATCTAACTACATCTCCATCTTGACTGGAAGTTCCAATGTGCAATTTTCTAAATAGCTCACAAGTGTCATATTTTCTTTTTTGTTTGTTTTGAGTCAAGATCCAAATTAGATCAGCATGTTTTAATCGCTTAATATTTTTAAGTCTCTTTAATTTGTAAGTCCCTCCTCTTGTCTCTCTCGCTCTTTCTTTTCTTCCATTTATTTGTTAAGGTTTGTTTGTCCTGTACAGATTCCCACAACCAAGAGTTTTCTTACTACATTCTTGAAGCAAACTTTAATGTTTGCAAGTCAAACATTAAAGTGTTTTCTGTAAATTCAACTTGTCATAAGGTAACTGACAGGCACTTGTAATTCTATGTTGAGGGGTGTAAAAGAATTGTATTAGGTCTGGAAGCAGAATTAGAATATATACTGGGTACTGTGTGGCCATCGCATTCAAAATGACTGAGCAAGTAGAGAAATGACTGCATCAAATTTTTTGTTAAGCTTGAACATTCCCTTGTGGAAACCATTCGGATGATTCAGAAGGCTGCAGCTGTGGCCAGCTGGTGATTGGTAGGTTCATTCTGACAATGTGTCTGCTCATGCATCACCTCTTGTGCAGAGATTTTTGGTTAAACATCAAATCACCCAGGTGACTCAGTGTGGGGGGGAGTTCTCTCGAGAGTCGCCCTGGGTACCACGGAGGAAAGTGAATAATGGCCAAGACATGATGAGATCTGCTTGGGGAGGAGAAGTGAGCTGTGGCCAGTTTCTCAGGGGAGACATAGGCCAGCAGCGGCAAGTTCCTCCGAGGAGAAAAAAGGCCCCGAGTGCCTTCCTCCATAGCCTTTTATTGGGTTGTAATACACAGGAATACAGGGCGGCAAAGATCAAACAGTATATAACATTTCAAAAATATCTGAGGGCTTCAGAGTCTGAGTCAGTGTCTGTCAGGAAGAGAGTTGTAGAAACTTTGGGAGACACACTCATTTCCTCTCGGATCTTTATCATATGAATGAAAGCACTCTTAGCAGAGCAGATTTCACAGGTTTATCAGCAAGTCTTTGTGATGTCAGATTTTTCCCCAGGACATGCTCTAGCAAGGCAAGGAGCTGCACCTCTCCCCAACAGGTATTCAGGCTTAAGGGGATTAGAGCCAGGAAGCACTTCTCCCAGAGAACATGAGGACTTGGGCTATTTCAAAGCTAGGGGGGGGTTAGAGTCCATTGCTCTTTGTTGCAGCCCCCCCCAGTCCTCCCATGAAGGCCTCCCAAGTGATGGAGTCTGACTTAGGTTGCCCCCCGCTGTGAGGGGTCTTACCCGTTATTGACTTCCGACCAAGCTTCAGGGGCAGAGACAGAAAACTGAGGCAGCATTTGCTACCAAGACAAGCTTTGTCTCCTGCGGCTGGCATTCCAAAGGTCATCCCTCGCCCTTAGCCACAAGAGGTCGAGATACAATTCCTAAAACCAGACAGAGCGGTCTACAACAATTCAGCTACCCTACAGCTCAGATTTGGTGCCCTGAGACTTCTGGCTTTTCCCAAAACAAGAGATTTCAAACCATCAGTGAGATTCAGGAAATTAAGATGGGGCAGCTGATGGCAATTGAGAGAACTGTGGGAGGTCCCAAGTGTCTACCTTGAAGATGACTGAGGTGTCATTGTCCGATGTACAGTGTTTCTCGTATCTTGTATCTTCTTCAATAAATGTATTTTTCATTAAAAAGAATATTTAATAGAAGGCTCACTATATTAAACTACTTTTAATTTATAAGAATTATTAGGTACTTGGGGATATTTATCTGTTAGAAAATTGAAGCGCTAGAAATAAAAATTAAATATTTTAAGTTTATAAGTGCAATTTAAAATGCTTAAATATATTTAGTTTTATGAAAGTGTCCCTTAAGAGTTTTATTTTAGTTGCTAGTCTTATCAATAGAATAACAAGAATCATAAATTGAACTTTGAAAGTATAAGGGAAACCTAGACTTTACTACTACTTAAAAAAATGGGATGTTAATTAAAAACTAATCTGTAAATAATCTCCTCGTGCAGAAAAGCTGCTCCAGAGACACCAAAATCCTCATATCACCATAAAGATGTTTTTTCCCTCTTCTCTCAAAAATCAGACCTGAACAACGAGAACAAGGATGGAAGCCAGCAGACACAGGCATGGCCCCGGATTTAGAAGAACACAGGAAGTGAGCCTGCAAGCTCCACCAAAGTTTAAGTAATTGGTGGCATCAAGTATTTAGGAAGATGGAGTGAGGAAGGGGCTGAACATTTATAAAATGCTTGAAAGTCAGTATAAGGTACAATTAAACCTGACTCCCATACCCAGTGAGTCTACCCAACTCAGAAATTGGAGTCTGAATCCAAGAGTCTCTGAACTAGTGAACACCTTGCCTGGAGGAGGGCAGGGGAGAAGTGTTGAACAGAAAACTGGTGAGTCTCCTGGCTCCCTTCCGTACCCAGCTCCAGAAATGCCAGCACTATCTGTGTTCTGCGTCTGAACCACCCAATGCCCTTCCAGTGAATTCCTTTTCTGTGTATGTTAGTCTGAGTCAGTTTCTAGGCCTGCAACTGGGAATCCTGAATAAAATTACACATTTATAATAATTTAATTAATATACATCTGAATCGATTTTCTGTGAGGGGAATTCTATGTCTAATTTGGCTCACCATGTCATTTGCAGAATCTTCTGTCATGCCTGGCACTTAGTAGGCACTCATTAAAATGTGTATTGAACTATTTAGTGGGTGAAGCCTTCTCTGTATCTTATATATACTCTTCATTGTATCTTAATATTACAATTGCAGAACTTATCACATAAAATACATTAATATAAACATCTATTTTCCCTGTTAGAAAGGAAGTTTAAGATCAGAGATCCTACCTTGCTCAGTTTTTAAACCCAGGTCCTAGGGAGGATGTAATACATAGTAGGCAGAGAATGAAGGAGACACGGACAGCACATGTGCCAGGCATTATGTTACTGCTGTACACACAACCCAAAGAATGGGGTACTCCCTGCCTTAGAAGAGTGTGCTGTGTGCTGAGGGAAATAGGTGGACAGAGTACTAGAGTGGACATTTGTTAGAACATAATGGGCAAGACATTTTGTAGAAGGTAGAGAAGACTTGTCAGAGGAAGGTGCCACATCTGCAGGCAGATGAAGTAGGGAGCTGCAGATGAGAAGGCAACATGATGTGAGTGAAAAGGGAACAAGATGTGAAAATTATCTAACAAGGTGTTAGGCTATAAGTACGATTGATCACAGGATATTCAAAGCAACGAGATTATCCAGACTATGGTCTGAGGTTGCTTTTGAGATAGAAAGTAAACAATGGGTTAAGAAAATATCAAGTGATTTTGTGATTGGAAGGAAAGAGAAGTAAGTTTTCCGGTTGGTGAACTTATTTATTTTTAAAGATTTTATTTACTTATTTTTAGAGAGAGGGGCAGAAAGGGGGAAAGAGAGGGAAACATCCATGTGAGAGAGAAACATCAGTCAGTTGCCTCTGGTACATGCCCAGACCTGGGAGCAAACAACAGGGATCGAACCTGCCACCTTTCACTTTGTGGGATGACCACCAACGGAGCCATTCTGATCAGGGCCTGACTGGTAAGTTTAAAATAATGAGCCGGGTCTGCTCAGCCTTGTCTCTTTCTCTCCTCTCTTTCATTCTTTCTCCCCCTTTCCTCTAAGTGTGGGTGGCTATCTCTTAAACTGGGGAGGTGGTGGCTGAGATTTAGTAGACCCAAATTACTGTTGACTTAGAACAGTGTTCTCCAATCAGCTTTATTGATAATGAAGGCAATATTTTTATCTCCATCTCTTTCGATTGGTTTTAATTTCAGGAGGGAAACAGGGGAGCTATTTATTGGTGAGGAAAAAGTGAAAAAAGGGAATATATAAAATGGGGTCACTTTAACAAAGCTGCTAAAGTTATTAACATTATGAAGGTGGAGTCATGAGGAAATGATTTTGTTCTTATACTTTAACTTTTTGAACTTTCCAGTCCTGTGTCAATGCCTGGATGCATCAGACCTCCAATAACCCTTTGGTTACTCCCTTGAAGGACTCACATATTCAGGCCACCTGACATCCATTACTCAGACCATGGGATGTGACCAGACCTCCTGGCACCCATCATCTAGACTGCCTGACATTTGACTGACAACTATCTTCCTAGGGCTAAGCATGCAAGACTGATAATTGTCAAAAATGTACTTTTTACTATAATAACTCTTTTCTTCTGTGGAACACTTCTAGGTTTTTGTTTGGAAGCTCTAAGACCCCTTTTAAAATCTTTATGCTTTATTTCTAGGCAAAACCTCCGAAGTCTTTTTGAGTTCATTTGACATTGGCCTCCTAAAACCTGGATACTGACCAATGTGGAATACTGAACACTTGGGCCAACTTAAGCCCCAACAATCTGGAATAGTTAACACTTGAAGGCAAAGAATTAGAATAGGTGGGAGGAAATAGGGACAAAAGGATCTAGAAAAACAGGAACAAGGAAATATATGTCAAGGTTGTTGTTGCAACTGTTTTGCTTTCGTGAGCAGATCAGATAATGCAGGACAGTGACTATCAACCTTTGGTAATGGTACCTGGGGAGCTTGCCAGGCCTCAGAAAGATCTTGGGTGGGGCCCTTGCAACTGTGTGATGAAATAGTCTGAGGTGATTAGTACTTCGAAGCTTGGACACCTCTGCTCAAGAGTATATTGGATCCCTAATCATCATACTTGGAAGCAAAACAAAGTTTTCAGAACAATTTTAATCATACTGGAACCAGGAGGGCAGTTTTCTGCACAAAGCAAGTGACACAACTCAGAAACGTGAGAAATCAACAGGTTTCTTGAGAGAGGCAGGTGATTGTGGGGGAAGAAGGGTGATGGGAGTGTATTGTAAAGAAACTTGGGTGGGGCACACCAGGTGGGAAGGAATGGGGCAACAGTTTACCTGGGCAGGCTGAATCACAGGTGAAGTTATGCAGCACACCAAGGACATGGAATGCAAACAGTTCTCTTGGGAACCTGAAAGGATGGCACACAGAGACAAGAAAGAGAGCTTTGCTTTCAGAGTTCCTGTTCCAGCAAGGCTTCTTGCCAAATTTCTTGAGTCACCATCTCTGGAGTCCTGTTTCCAATGGGAACTGGCCCAGAGAAAGGAATACCCCCTTCTACCTTTATAGAAACATCAGGGAATCAACGACTGGCTCCACAGAATGCCCCAGGGGTGCATGGACTTAAAGGCTCTATGGATGAGAAAACATTCAAAAATTCATTGTAAAGCACAAAGCACTAAACAAAGGTAAGTGTCACTACTCTGATTCTCTTGGGTCTCATCTTTCCAGAGACTTCCTGACTCAAGAGAGTGCTCCTACAAGCCTGGATGCCCCAACTCAGATCCTTCTTACAGGCTGGCATTGTGTGGATTAACAGTGTGTGGGTGCTCAGTGATTTATACTGAAGTCCCAAATATGAGGCAGCAGGTGTTCCTTTTTCTCTTTAAAAATCAGTGTGCAATCTTCTCTTCCTCCCACATCTACTTCCTCCCTGAGTCAGTGTTCATGAACCCTCTTCTCACAAATACTTCTGCCTTGATTGCCTACAGTTTTCCTATGTTTCAAGAAATAAGGATAGTTGCAAACAAATACTTCTGCTTCATGCTATTGCTCATGAATTGAAACAGGGCCTCTATTAAAGGTGGCTGATTTTCAAACCAATCTACTCTAATGTTGTCTCTCAAAAGCAATACACAGCTAGTGAAAAAAGGTCTGTTGTCATATATCAAGTCAAGTTGAAAAGTTTAAGGATGAACACAAACACCTTATGCTTTCTGTAAGCATTACTTATGGATCATGAATGTACAGCAGACAGTCTCAAACAGGTATTTATTTTCAGCCCACAGTCACTGATTCATTCCCTTCACAAATATTTCTGGGGGGCTCTCATGTCATAGTTCCTACACTGAAGCCACAGAGATATAGTGGTGACCAAGATGAAAGAAATCCATGACTCTGAGGAGCTCAGGTATAAATGTTCTAAGATATGACCTGCAGGGTTATGTACCCGCTATTACAGAGCCAAAGTAGGGAATTTGGAATATTAGAAGGTCAAGGGTGGGGAAGTAACAAAAGGCAGTGAAATAACATTCTGATGAATAAATAATTTAATAGCAGAAGATTTCTCTAATTCTTCCAGCATAGCATTCTTGCTTTCTCTTTCCCTATATTATAATTAATTCTCTTTCCCTATCTTATATTGTAGTTTGAGTTTGGGAAGGAACAGAGACTGGAAAAAAAAGAAAGCATAGATGAGAGTGAGGCCTGATGAAGAGCTGAAAATTTATTAACTAAGAGTTCTATGTAGCACTGTTCATCTTCGTGAAGCTACAGGACACTATAACTTATTCAATACCATAGAGCCAGCATCATTTTTCTGTTTTGAGTGTATAATCATTCTTGATCAATGTTGAAAGAACTCGGAATATCTCTTAGACTGTTGAAATTAGTGAATTGAATTCCTATTTTATATTTTGAACAGGTATCCACACAGTTCAAAATCCAAAAGTCAGAGTAGTGACTTTTTTGTTCAAAATATAAAATAGGAAGAGTCTCTCTTTTACCTCTGTTCTCCTGTGGCCCAATACCGCTCCCCTATAGAAATTGATTCAATCAGTTTTGTAAATATCCTTATTTTTCCTACATTTTGTGGTTACAGTGAGTAGGATTCTAAAACAGCTTCCTAAATTGAGAATAAACCTCATCTTGGCCCTGTGGCAACCTGTGCTTCTGGAATACACCTTGCTCTATAAAACTTTCATGAATCAGAAGTTCAGATTTTATTTTATTTATTTTATTTTACTATAGTGTGAGCTGTTCTCAAGGAAAAAAAGAGTGGGAAAAACAACTAGAATAGACATGAACATATGTCTTTTTTTAAAGTGTTAATACTTTAACAGAATTTCATGCCATCAAACTAATCTCTCCCCAATAAGGTTACATTGTTAAGTCTTAAAAATCCCTAAGGAAACTATACCTGGTTCTATCAAGATTACAAAATCATAGCCTTACTAAGTGCTCTATCTTCTCTCTCTCTCTCTCTCTATATATATATATATATACACACACACACACACACACACACACACACATATATATTATATATATAATTGAAACTATATATATATATATATATATATATAATTGAAACTTCACAACAATCACAATAAACTAAGTACATTTCACTGGTGAAGTAATCAAAAAACAGGCAAATTTTCAAATTTGGACTGGGGCTCCGAATCCCTCACTCTTAATCTGTATGATACTCACTACCCATTCTGATAAAGAATAGCCAAAAGAAAATGTATGACAATATTTTTTGTTTGTATAGTTGTTTATTCAAAAATTTTCATCCCCAAATTGTAGGATCCATCAAAATTACCCATGATATTTAAATGCAGACACCCAGGCCTCAGCACGGACCTAAAGAATTAGAATCTTAGGGCTCTAAGAACACTTATTTTAAGCAGCACTTAGAATCACAGGCTTCTTAAGCAGGTGTTTTGTAAGCATACTCTGACAAATGTCATACCTGTGACTGTTTTCCAAAGTTAGCCACAATCATAACTCCCATCACACATACTCTGCTATTTTCTAGAATCTTGCCACTGCACGTGCACAGGGTGGAGTCCATGCCTCCTGCCTTTGAAACTGGGTGAACTTTTGTAACTTCGTTGACTGGAGATTTTGGAGGGAGTGATGCTATGTGACTTACAAGGCTAGGCCCAAAAGCTGATTCAGCTTCTGCTTCTGGTTTTGCTAGCTAGAACACTCACTCTTGGAACTCAGCCACCATGCAGTGAGGAAGCCCAAGCTGCCCCAGAGAGAGGCCCACTTGGAGAGGAACTAACAGCCAGCATCAACTTGCCAGCTATGTGAGCCATGTTGGAAGTGGATCTGCCCCATCAAGCTGCCCAAACTGACACAGCATGGAGTGGAGATGTGCCTTCCCTGCCAAGTCCTGACCACATTGCAGATGCAAGTGCTAAATCAATGACTGTTGTCATTTTAAGCACTAAGTTTGTTAGGGAATAATACACTTCTTCCCTTTTTTTTTATCCTTATCCAAGAACATGCTTATTGATTTCAGAGAGAGATGAAGGAATGAAGAAAGAGAGGGAGAGGGACAGTAATGTGAGAGAGAAACAATGACTGGTTGCCTTTCCTAGGTGTTCCAACTGTGGACCCAAACCACAGTCTAGGCATATGGCCTGACCTAGAATCAAACCCACGTTTCTGTGTGTGGAACAATGCCCAACCGAGCCACATGGGCCAGGGCACAATAATATACTTCTAACCCAGTAGTCACTCTACCTTTCTTCCTATTGGGGTAAATTCTCCTGGGCCCTCTCTAAATATTCTGAAAATATCCTTGTGCAATGTCATTTGCTTTCCCAGATTTTTCTAATCACAGAACTAAACAGTTCAGACTTTTGGTTATTTGAAGCTCTCATTATTACCTTTGAGGTTTGGTTTCTCATCCAAAAAGCACTGGTAATAAGAAAGCCTACCTTAAACACTTTATAATTGAAATAATCCATGTAATCATTTAGCATTGTGCCCAGAAAATTTTTTCTCCTATTATTCTTACTAGGTTTCTTGCATTCATATTCCTCATTTTTTAAATGTACTTTTTCCCCTTATAGCTTAATGCCATCTCACAGGCTACTTTCTATGACTCTTACCTCATCCTTTAGGACTTCACTTCTCCATTGGGAAGTCTTCTCTGACTTCTCAAGCAATTAATGCCTCTCTGCCCTCAAATAGCACCTTGGAAGAACCTCTATTATAGCCCTTAACACACTGGATTGTAATTAATTGTTTCCTTATCTCTCTTCTCCACTGGACTCTTAAATTCCTGGAAGGCAGAGTCAGAGTCTTTATATTCTCATCCTCTAACCTTGCATCTGGCACATCTTCATTCATTCACCGTGTTTGTACTACTGTGCTAGGAAACACTAGTTTAATTGTTAAGGGTCCATGTTTTGGCAGGCCCGCCTGAGGACAAAACAGGTCCACTTTCTCCTACATAACTTTGGATAATTTTAGTTATTGTCTCCAAGCCTCATTTGTGAGGTAAAGACCACATCTTCTTAAGATTGCTGTGAAGACGAAGTAAAATATCTGCAAAAAGTCCATCACATAGCAATCAATCATCTGGATGTCAAGGAATGCTTCCCCAACAAGCCCATATTTGGACATCGTCACTCTAATCTTTTTAGGGCCCTTGCTGGCTACGGGTAATCCCTCTAAGGAATTACTCTGAGCTCTCTAATCCTCTGATTGGTCGTTCTTCTAGCTAGCAACTCTGCGTCTCAACCACTAGGTCCAGGCGTTCAGAAGCCATTCTTCTTTCCTGCTTCCAACTCTCCCCAAACCCTTTTCCAGTCTAAGAAGTGTGTCAAACAGTCCCGATTTAAGCCAACTCTGAACATCAAAACTCTCTGGCTAGGGTTTTCCCGGGTAACTTGCGAGACCCAATTAGAAGCTTTGCTACCAAGCTTTGGTCTTCCCCTTCTGGTAAGGAAGGAGCCAGCGTTTCAACTTAACCGGCAGTCGTTCGTTCCCTGAAGCACTAGCCCCTGCGGCGAGTAATGCAGGAACGTTGAATGTAGGAACGAACAAACCAACGAATAGGGTACTTAGGCAGCGTGGGTTACCGCCCCTCTGGCGAGGGCGTGGCCGAGGATTGGAGGCCTGCGGGCGCGGGCCGCCCCACCAGCGCACGTCACCACCGGTCAAGAGCGCCAGGGCTCCGCCCCGCCTTCCCTAAATTCCTGCCCCGGTAGCGTTGCGTCACTTCCGCCACCTCTGGCCGGAGCCGGGCGGGGACCACTGGGGAGGGGGTGAGGCCTGAGGGAAACCCTCTCGCGTCAGCTCCGGAGCAGGGACTACATTTCCCGAGGGGCCTCGGCGGCAAGGGCGGCGGGCGCGGCAACGTTCCCGGAAGTGGAGCCTGGGACTTCCACTCGTGCGTGAGCTGAGCGGAGCCGGAGACTACACCGGAGGCCGAACTTGGGATCTGACAAGATGGCCGGGCTGCCCCGCAGGATCATCAAGGTAACCGCCCAGGCCGGTCTCCGGCTCCCTCCTCTGCTCTTTCCCGCCTGGCGGATCGGGCGGTTCTGCCTCTCGCTTCCTCCGCCCCGTGCTAGGAGGCCGGAGGCAGCACGCAGAGGGTCTGGCCACGGCGGCTAGGGAAGTCTGGCGCTGGGGAGGGGGCGCGTGATACTTCCGGCCGCGGTGGGGCAGCCCGGCGGCGGAGACCCTGGGCTTCCAGGAGCCCCCTGAGAGCGGGGACGGTCTGGTCCGCGCCCTGGTGGAGGGTGGGGTTGCGGAGTTCTGGTTTTGGGTGCGGGCCTCCGCGGTGTTTCAGACCACCCACGGGCGGAGAACGCGGGCGCGCGGGAATCACGGCGGGGCTCGGACTTTGGGTGGGGGTTGTGGCCTGACACGGTCTCTCGTTCTCGGATCGCCCTCTTGGTCCGGGTGGGAGCGCGGGGGTGCGACAGCCCCAGCTTCAGAATGAATGAACCGGGAGGGTTGAGGCCGGGCCAGGCCCTGCGCCCTGGGAGGCCCGCGCGTCCTGCCGCCGTCCGCACATGCTTACCCTTGGCCTCCGGGATCCGAGGACCCGGGGGCTTTGCGCCCGACTGCTCTAGCTTCCGCGATCTCTTTTAAAAATACGTTTTCTCCCGTTATCTCCGCGAAGTGGTATTACTCTGGTTTGCAACTCAGCTTTCTGTTGAGAGGAAGTAGTTTAATACAGGAGTCGGGGGCGCAGGAATGGGGAGGACCTTGTGAAATCTTTCGGCTTTCGATTTTGTGTGCTTTAATTATTGTACCGTTCTTCGGCTCTTTATTAATACTGTACTTTGGAACCATGAAAGTACATATGGAACCATGAAAAATTCGGAATCTTGGTTTTGTAAATTCTTTATCTTCAATATCGTCAAGTCTTCAGATGTGAAATGCTGCTTCCAACTCACAAAAACAAAAACTTAATTTTTTTGTCGGTTTTAATGAAGAAAATGAGGTGGATTTCTGTGTTGTTAAATACAGGGTGGGGCAAAAGGTAGGTTTACAGTTGTGACTATGCAAAAGTTTATTAATTGTTGTACTTTCCATACGAACAGCTGTAAGCCTACTTTTGCCCCATCCTGTTTGTGAGTTAAGGTGATTAAATTGCAGTATCACTTTGCATGATGCAACCTCAACGTGTATTTATTCTAGTTTGTTTCAAAGTTTGGGAGAGACGCGTACTAAGTGAAAGACCTGTTGAAGGATGATCTATGTATTCGGTAGTTCTTCGTATAATTGCAGTTAAATATATCTGAGATGGGGGGCGTATCTCTGACCTAAAGGTGCTTGATTAGAGAAACAGGACAGTTTATGAGGTAGAAATTCTGAGTCTAATCATGTGAACTTTCATAGTGTGAAATTTGTTGTGCTGTATTACAGATTGGTCTCTGACTTTGTCCAAGGAAATTTAATTGCTGTATGCATTGGAAGGGCTTAGCAGTGTGGTGTTAGTTGTAATGTAGTCAGTCACATGGCTCCATTGGTTATGTTTATTGAGGCTTCAGTTGAAAATTAGGGGTGGAGGAGAAAGCAGTACAGTAAATAGACTCGAATAATTGTTTATTGTTATTCAGGTTATCAGCTAAGTAGATAATATAAATTGACATTCAAGATATTCTCCAAAATACATTATGAACTAAAGGCTTAACATAAAATTTTCCATTTCTGCTTGATTCTGGAGATACTCTGTTGTGACATGAAGGCCTTGGGTGGAAAAGTAAATTATGTGTGACCGTGTTTAAGGTGATAATGATTTAAGGTAATAAGTTGGAGTGCTCATACTTTGATTCATTTCACGCACAATAATTTAGGCTAGGCATTTACATTTTACTATGTATATCAAGACAGTGATAATTTGTATAATTTTAATTTTACATTATTTTGTTGATAGTATCTTTTAAGTGAAAGGTGCTGTGATTTGGATTTTATTTTGTAAAATGTAGGTGTTTCTACTATAACGCTATTTATATTGTATCTTAAAAGAACTGCTTTCTGCAATCCTTAGGTAGGATTAAATATTTTTTAAACATTTTATTTTTTAATGATTTTTTATTTATTTATCTTTAGAGAGGAAGGGAAGGAGAGAAGGAGAGAAATATCAATGTATGGTCACCTCTCATGAGTCCCCTGCTAGGAACTGGCCTGCAATCCAGGCATGTGCCCTGACTGGGAATTGAACCGCCATTGTGTGGTTCTCACGCCCTTGCTCAATCCACTGAGCTACACCAGCCAGGGCGGATTAAAATATTTTTTTTTAATTTTTTAGTGCCATGCTTGTATTTTGTATTATGTAGACACTGAAAATGAAAATGCCTATTTTTAAGTATCAGAATTAAAAAATAAGTTGCCTGTTCTCTGACAACCACAATACAAGTTTCTTCATGAAATACAATGGTTATGGTGGTGAGAGTAATAACTCTGCTGTCTTGAATGGTAGGAACATACTGCCTTTAATTGGACAACTATGATATATTGCTGTCCACTCAAAATCGCCATTATTTATATTTGCAGAATTCAACCATTTGATACTTGCAGGAATCTTGTGAAGTAGACAATATGTTTTATTGTCTATAAACCCATTGAAATGACTTTTCTAGGGTCTTAAAACTGGCAAGAGGAAGAATTCGAATCTTGACTCAGTATGATCTTCCTTGGTCTCTTGTTATTTATTGTGAAGTAAAATAATATATGTAAAAGTACTTTGAGGCCTCTAAGTATACAAATATAAGAACTATTCACCCAGTTGGATTCCCATGTCCAATTCAGGAGCAAATTCTGTAGGCTTTACTTTCAAAATATATCCTGAATCAGACCAATTTTCCCATCTCTGAAACCATTGTTTAGTTCTATCGTTTGTTGCTTTGGCCTACTATGTTTAAAAATATGGACATGGCATTCATTCCCCTGCCCAGAACTTCACAAAGGTTTTCCATCACATTTAGAATAAAATCTTGACACCCTCCCCCCTTTCCCATCCCCATCTACAAGGTCCTTCATGCAACTGGGATCTGCCTACCTCTGAGATTATAACTTGCACATCTCTCCTTGGGTTGCTCCAGTCACAGGGCTTCCCCTCTGGTTATTGCATTGCTTTGTCATATTGTTCAGTTCTTGGCTCACATGTCATGCCCTCTGAAAGGTTTGCCAAAACACAGTTTCCCTCACCCCCTCACCCTATATCTTCATCCTCATATTCCCCTCTCAGTTGTCTAGTATTTAAAATTACTCCAAGTTACATTATTTACTTTTTAGCTCTACTCCTACTAAAGCTCCATTAAGGCCAGGACTCTTGAATGATTTGGGCATTCCTCTAATGCCTAGAGTATGTAGTAGGCACTGGTATATTGGTCAAATGAGTGGATGTGCTTCAATTTCTTTGCAAGAAAGTTTTAGGAAATTTATTCTATGTTATAATTTGACATTGTTACTACTTAGTAGATTGCATCTGAACTGATCACTGAGCTAAAAGTCAGCCTCTAATTCTACCCATAAATTCATTAATAAACAAAACAAGTCAATCTTTCATTTTGTTGCTTTAGGAATACATAGACTACAACATTTGAGAGGTTCTAAAGGTACATAGAGGAAAATGCAAGAGTCTCATCTGTCATTCAGCATTCCAGCGCTCCTCCCCAGACAACCATTATTGTGTATCTTCCAGAAAGACCAGGGAGATTTAGTGGAACCTTGTGGTTAGACCTAAATATATTTAATTGCTTATTGATAATTTTTAGATTGTTCCCAAAATTTTGCTACACAAACAATGCCAAAATGAATAGTCATATAGTGGTATCTTGCGCATGTGTGAATTAATACTGAATTTTGGCAGTTCTGTGTTCAGTGGGAAGTTTTAGAATTTTATTTTTTCTCTTTTCCCTCCAGGGCCAGAGCTCATTTGGTTCCTAAAAGGGACAGCAATTAAAGCTTAAAGTCCTGTAGGTTAAAGGTTACCTAAAGTAAGAGATCCTCCCTAATCCCTCTGTTACAAAGAAGAACCAGAGTTATTTTGGGAACAAATAAATGAGATTGGTAGTTGTGGCCTTGATCAAAAACAAATTTATTTTACCTTTACATGTGTTGACGGTGACATTCCTTTGTCTTCTCAAAATTAATCATGAAGACAATGAAATACAACCTAGGGAAACCATAGTTAGCTTACCGAAGGAGTTGACTGACTTGATTAAAACTTAGTAAGCTAATAGGAGATTAGAATTTTATCATTTTTCCTAAAAATTTTCTGTTGTGAGGTTTAGTATCAAATTCTTAAAAATGTGATAGGATCTGATTTTGCATTGAGAACTTGAGTTCTGTTTATTTTTTTACTTTAATAACTTTGATTTTAAAAATACAGATAGCATTATTTTTCCATTCACTATTTAAAAGTTATTCATTTAATATGCATTCTAGTATATAAGGTAGTCTTTAGTAAGAAAAGTGATTTAGGAAACAGCCTTTTTTAAGCCCTGAAAATCTTTGGCTGATAATGTATCCCCTTCCACCCCCCATTTGAAAAAAGGCATGAAAAACTTACCATGATGAAGGTGGACTTTTTATAAATTGCGGTTAAAACATCCTTAGGAAACAGGTAAACTCCTAGTAGAAACTTGACTGGGAACAGTGTGGTTCTTAGCTCTTTTGGTTGTCCCAATTGAGTTTTGTAACCTAGGACAATAAACAATGTTTTTTGGCATATAACTTCTGGAGATTCAAGTTCTTGACTAGCTTATTTGTGAATCCCTTTGTCCCCATGGATTCCAGATTAAGACTCCCTAGACTACTTTTGGTAATGATTAAATTTTCAGGCTGTAAGGATTTTGTTTAGTATACTACTTAAGGTTTGATTATGAAATGTGGGCATAATTGAAAGTAAGGTAAAAATAGTAGTCAATTGAGTGTCAGGCACTTTCTTCAGTTCAGATTGATCAACTCTCACAAATAGAAATGGAGTTTTGTCACTATCAAGCACTTTCTGAGTATCCACCATGCTAAATGATGATGACATCAGAAATGTTATGTATTTATTTTAATGGACGTTCTGAGTTTTTTTCACACTTGTGACCATGTACAGCCATGACGTTTTACCCAGGAAACAGCACCTTTCTTTTTCTTTTTTTTTCCTTCTGATGCATCTGTAGGCTAAAGAAGTTGGATCACTGGAGTCCCAGCCTGCAAGTCAGTACCTTTGCTTTTTCCCTTATATACCTCATAGTTTGGTTTACTCGTTGATAAATGGGTTTAAGAAGAAAATAATTTATGCTGTAGTTTCAAGTAGTATGAATTCTGAACATATATTTAAATCTGTTGTTGTGAGTTATGGATGCATATGCTACCAGAAATGAGCAAATGAGGTTAGCATCTAGCTGCGGCTTTGGACATTACAATTGTAGTCATCACAGTTGTGATGGGTTTTTAAATTTGAAGAGGAGGTAGAGTGAGTTTTGGGCAAAAGAAATAGCAGATATATAAAAGCTTGAAGGAGAGAGAGAGAGGGAGAGAATTAATGAATATGTGTGAGATTATATATAAATGCATAGCATATTACAGAAGTCCTGTGTGTATCATTATTAGGGTCTCATCAAGAACTACTAACTTCAGAGAGTTGGCATCAAGCACTGTTGGGCAAAGTATTGTTGCTGTTTGAATTGTTAAATTAATACTTAGTCTATGAATCACATTTACCAGAGTGTAGTGTGGCAGCTCTTCTTGAAGGGAGATTGGCCGTAGAGTTCTTATTGTGTAAATAATCGTCATCTTTTATTGAATATTTACTGTGCACTAGGCACTGTTCTAAGCACATTACATACATTGATTTATTTCATTTTAATAGCAATCCTATAAGTACAGTTTTAACTCTATATTACAGGCGTAGAAACCTGCACAGAGTGGTTAGTAGTTGGTGGAGCAGTGATACGAACCCAGGCAGTCTGATTGTGTAGACTGTGGGTACTTTAGATGGAATGTGCCTGAACATAGCTGCCTATGTGTAATAGCTGGAAATGCATGTATTTTTATATTTTATTATTTGGACACATGAAGTGAAAACATGTCCATGTGTAGACTCTAAGTGATTATTTAGCTTTCTTGTTTTTTTTTTTTTAAACCAGAAGTCTCCTTCAAACACAAAGTTTGAACTGTTTTCTACTCAGGGTGGGACTATGTATCTACTTAATTTCCCCACTATCATTTGGAGAGAATAAGGAAGAAGTACTTTTCCAATATGACTCCTCCTACACCTGCACATACAATTCTTGCTTGAGTTTTTATAGTTGGAAGCATAGTGATTTACAGATACAAAGCTTGAAGTTTTCTTTAGATGTAAAAGAGCTCTTCCTATATATATATATTTTTTTTTTTTCAGATACAACACTCTGTCTACTCTGTCTTTATTTTGTGATTCATTTCAGATAGTGATTCATTTTGTCTTTATTTTGTGATTCATTTCATTTCAAAAGTGCTGCAGGCTCCATTCAGGTTCCATCCACCACTGACTGTGATTAGTGATCAGTGAATACTTGGTCAAACCTTGCCTATTTCTTAGGATCTTCTCCCAGTTCAATTGTGTGGGATGCTGAGGTGTTGAGTGGTAGGAACTAGAAGATATTTTCTATGAACGCTTGTTTTTGTTTTTTTATTTTTATTTTCAAATTATAAGAGAAAGTTTACTTAGAAAGTTACAGATAGAAGAAGTGAGTTGTAGAAGAAATGGACTCAGGAAACAAGTCACAGAGGCAAAAGAATGGGCCCTTTCTTTAGCTTAGGAAAAAGGTAAAGGTATTGCACTTGGAGAGAGAAGGGGGATAGGAAAGGTGCAGGGGAGTGCCTGTGAACAGTTTTTTAAAAATAATTTTTATTGATTTTTAGAGACTGAGAAACATTGGTTTGTATGTGCCCTGCCTGGGGACTGAACCTGCAACCTTGCTGCATCAGGAGGACACTAAACACTGAGCTACTCTGTTAGGGCTGAACACTTATTTTTGATCTGAGTACTTAGTTCGTGGTTTATGTATCAGAATTATCTGGGGCATGTATAAATTAAACATTTGCTGGGTTTTTTGTTTTAAGATCTCCAGATGATTTTAGTGTGCACCTTGCAGAAATAGTGGCCTCGTGTGTACTTGGTTTCAATGCAGAGATGGGTAGAATGTGGGAGATACACACAAAATCATACAACCAGTACCTTCTCAATACAGAAAACAAAGACAACAGTAAGAACACCAAAGATGTGACAGTCTGGGTGGGGGAACCCTGATGATTATTAGTTCAGGGAAAGAGATTTTTAGAGGGGTGAGATTTGAGCCAAATTTTGAAAGATAAATAGAAAAGTGGGATGGAGGAATAGAAAGTTATTCCAGGTTAACATACCCAACTCTAGGAAGATATTTGAGCAGTGCTAAAACTGTAACATGAGTCAACATGTCTTTGCTTGGACCACAGACACTTTAAATATGATCTTTTAATTTGAAAAGTTTTTCTTCGGAAGTAGCGTATGACTCCTGCATTACAAAAAGTTTAATTAATATAATAAAAGTTATTTACTAAAAATAATCAAGTAGTATAGATAGTTCCCCTTCACTTTCTTTTGCTATTCCAACCTTTCCTTTATAGATAAAATACTAAAATCTTAATATGAAAGGAAGACCAAAATGCCTCATTTATTTTTTTGATATATAATTCACATACCATAAAATTTACCCCTTTAAAATGTATAGTTCACTGGTTTTAACATATTAACAAGTTGTGTAGCCATCACCAGAACATTTTCGTCACCCCCCTACCTCCAAAAGAAGCCCCATAGCCTTAGTGTCACTCTCCACCTTAGTTCCTGGCAACCATTTACCTCCTTTTTGACTCTATGGGTTCACCTATTCTGGATATATCGTGTAAGTGGGATCATAATCTTTTTGTGTCCAGCTTCTTTCACTTAGCATGTTTTTAAGGTTCATTCATATTGCAGCATGCATCTGAACTTCATTCCTTTTAAAAATTTTTAGCTGAGGTTTTCTAATACTTTTGCTGCTGTGTGAAGCAAAGCAGAAGTTTCAGTAGGGAAATAATCTGTAGTGGCTCTCATAAAACTGGTCACATTTGAAACTCTCATTGCTTTACAAGTGGTTCTCATCCTTGTAAGCTTCCCTCTCCTTTTTTTTTCCCCCTCCAGGAAAGGACTATGGCTATCATGTGGAAGTAGGGATTTTTAAGACTGATTTAATAGAATGTGGTTCTAAGAAAGCATTTTATATAAGAAAGGTGTTCCATTTAATACGCTGCATTTGTCCCCTCCCACTGCTCTTAAAAATTTGTCAGCGGTAGTAAATCTTTATCTTTAAAGATTAGATTCGCTTGCTGGACCCTAAGAAATTTGAGCCAATTCTGGTGAATAAAATTGACTTTTATTCTTATGTCGCAGATTAAGAAACTTTGCTGCCTTGGCTAAATCACTTCCCTGGGCTTCAATTATTTCTGATTCCTATTTTAAACTTAGGCAAATACTGAGTGGTGGCAGTATTCTGAAATAAGTGTATAGCTTTCCAATAGAAGGCCTGTGTCCTCTCTGTTGTTAGTTTTAAAGCCTTTAAATGTACCTGTTCTCTTGGGGTTCAGACCTTGGACCTTTTCTCATTATGTATTCTCCTGAACACATTTTCGCTTACTTGGCTTCAGTCTATATTGATCATTGATTCTCATATCCAGCATTGAGTTTCAGGTTTCTCCAATTGTCTACTTTTACCCCCACTTAGATGTCTTGCAAACATTTAAAACTCACCTTCATATGCATCAGTACTTCTAGTGCTTATTATTTGATCAACAATAATCCCATTGCCTGAGATTTACACCTCTTCGCTCTCCCCCCCTCCCTCTCCCCCATCTTCCACTTGCAGTTTGTCATGAAGCCTGATCGATTCAACCTTGAAAATGCCTCTGCTTCTCCTAACCCATTTCTGTCCCCTGTTCTCCCAATTATCTTTATGTGGGCTCTTATCCTCTCCCAGGTTTTTTTTGGCAGTAATTTTAGAACTCATCTCCCTGTCTTCACTTAACAGTCTCTCCCTCTCTCTCTCCCCTCCCCCGACTTCCTTCCCTTTCTGCTCCCCAGTTTTCCACACTGTCACGTTATGCCCCAAACACATATGTCATCATGTGACTCTCTACTGTATATAAGGTTGAGTTCAAACTTACTAACTTGGCATATAAAGTTTTTTCAAAACCTGGTCTTTTCATTGTAATTAGTTCTTTGACAGCTCCTCCTCTGTCTCTCCTCTCATGTACAACCTTTGATACTGATACTGTTTACCAGTCAAAACAATGTGTTTGCTAACTCCTGAATTATGCCATGTTTGCAGGGGGAACATTCATCATGTAAAATGTGACTGCCTAGTACTTGTGTTGGTTGGGTTTGTTTCCTTTGCTCTTCTGGGAGAACCTTCATTGGAGTCATCTTGTTTATGTGCTTAATATTAGGTGAATTGTGGTTTAAAAACTAGAAATACTATAGTCTATATTTCTATATGTGCCATGAAAGGAAAACCAAGAATAAAATATAAGTCACTTGCTTTATTTTCTAGGATCCTGTTAAGACACTCTGAGGGAACAAATATTAGTCCTATTGTTGAGTCATTAATTGTACTGAAAAAATCTTAAATTTTTTTTATTTATGACATAAAAGTTGTACATATTTAAGGTGTACAAGGTGATGTTTTGATCTATATATACATTGTGAAATAATTACCACAAAATGTATCTATCACTTCCCATAATTACCTTTTTGTTGTCAGAACACTTGAGATCTACTCTCATAGCAAATTTCAAGTATATACTACATTATTATTATTAACTGTAGTCACCATGCTGTACATTAGATCTCCAGAACTTAATCAATCCTCTTATAATTGAAAATTTGTATCCTTTGATCAATATCTTCCCTTTTCCCCCCACCTCCCAGCCATTGATAACCACCATTTTCTGTTACTAGGAGTTGACCTCTCGTTTTGTTTTGAAGATTCCACAAATAAGTGAGATTATGCATATCTTTCTGTATCTAGTTTATTTCACTTAGCATAATTTCCTCCAGGTTTGTCCAGGTTGTTGAAATTGGCAGGATTTCTTTTTTTTAAGCTGATGAAAAATATTTTAATTTGCTACTCATAACTATTAGAAAAACAAAATATTTGATACTTCCTGGGTCAAGGCTTTGAGCATCATACATACTTTAAAAAAAAACCTGTAGGATGTTTTATTTTCAACTGCTTAATTGATAACCGTGGATTAGTCATAATGGGGTCGTATGGGAGGGGGTTGTTGCAGAACTGCAGTGTCTTTCCCCGTTCGTTGTAGGGATTGCCCTAGCAGGTTTTCCTGTATTAGGGTGCAGTAGGACGCTACCAGCCAAGAACCCATTCCTAGTCTGTGAGCAGGCTTTAGCTTCCTTTTCCCCACAGGTATGTGTTTATAAAATGTCAATACTTAGGCTTACTCTCAGTGAAAAAAGAAAGCAAAACTAGCATATGTTTCTTCTCGTAATTAGTTACAGCAATTTTTAATATTCTGAGAGTGCACACACACTTCTTCATAATACTTTATTTCTTAAGTTGTATCATCAGGCCAACAGTGGTTGTATATCATGTATGTAAACTATGACCAGTATATTTTAATTTTTTAAACATTACAAGTATTAGTGAGGGCATTGAATAGTTACTGTGTTTCTCATAGTGATTGTAGACAGTTTTCCCTACTATTTATGGCAGACTGGAAAAACTGAAGTTAATTTTGCTTGGTATAATATCAGCCACTTCATTTTACCATTAGCTGGCATATATAGTCAGATAATGATTTAATTCAGGTGTTTCATTTTAGGTATGTGAAAGCACATGTATGGTTGGAGCAAGAAGGGAGTGATATTGGGAATAGTCAGAAATTAGAGTGATGTAGCTTCAGGTCTGTCTGGATACTCATATGCTGGTCAGAGGTCCTCCGCAGGGGATTTCCATAAAAGCTGGAGCATTTCATTTGCTGAAAGATTCAGGAATGTGTCTGGAGACTTACTTTGGTATATACTGAAGACAGCCATTGTGTCAGACCATTTATTAAATCAGCAATTCTCTTCCCATGAAGAGACTGATGGGCCGAAACTCAGAAGTTTTCACTGTTAAGTCTCCATACTCTCCAAGATTCATATGAGGATTTTCAAATCTGTTCTGTCTTCTTTCCTACTCCTTATGAATAAAATACTGATTTGATTTTAAATACTGCTTTGATTTAAAAAATAGTAGCTATTTTACATTATCATTCTGTTTATTCTCTTTTATATCATAGAGTTAATCACAGAACTTCTGTTGGAAAATACAAGTGTCTTGAAAAAATGATTAATTGCGAACAAGTGTTGCTCATTTTGTTCAGTATTAAGTGTCATACTGTTATCACATATCAATTGAAAAGGGTTTATAATGGGCATGAAAATGATGGAGAAGGAATATTTATATCCGTTGGCAGGAAGATTCCAGAGTGTATTTTCTTCCTTACTCTTAATTTTTGTAGCTCACCTTTTTCTTTAGATTCACATGACTCTAATATGTGAAGGTGTTACCTCAAAACATTAGCTAAGCTGTGTGTACAATTGCTGGACCCTCAGTCTTTTATTGGGGGTACAGGAGAAGTGTGGTTGGGAGAATTTGGTAGTGTGGTGGTTGGGAGTCTCAAAAATCTCTCCAGATTATGAAATTCGGTGTAGGTCACTGACACTTTTATGGCTTACACTGACCCCATATTTTCAGATTCTCTGAAGAGCATCTAGCTAAGGTATGCAGCTTTGAAAGATGAGGTGGGGTGGATCTTGGTTGGTATAGGTTTGGTCCCCACTTCTATGACACTCACATATTTATACCAGTAAACTACCTTTTGATTCCTAAGTTTCATTACAGCGAGACCTTGGTTCTTGAAGGTCTTGGTTCTCAAATAATTCAGTTCTTGACCAAGTTATTTGTGGGGGGAAAAGTCTCAATTGTCTAAGAAAACTTTATGTTTTGATTCTTGACCCGACAACCCCTTTCTTGCTGATAACTGTATGGTCAGTCTCAGGCAACAAAGATGCGGTTTCGAACAAATCATTTCTCAAACAGTTTTTTGGAACAAATTAAGTTTGAGAACTGAGGTTGCACTGTATTTTCTAGTTGTATCTGGGCGTTGTGGCATCTGCCCATATCAAGTGGAAGGGCTCCCAGCCATCTGGGGACCTGAGGTCATTGCATGGGCACCCTCTGGGGTTGGCATTTCTATTCTTTTTCTCTTTTTAAATTTTTTAAAAAATTATTGTTCAAGTGCAGTTGTTTACATTTGTCCTCACCACTCCCCCCCCACCCCCAGCCATCTGCACTTCCCACCCTTGATCTTACCCTCCTTTGGTTTTGTCCATGTGTCTTTTATACATATTCCTGAAAACTCTTCCCCTTTCCATTATCCCCTCGCACCTCCCCTCTTACTGTCAGTTTGTTAATAAGGGCTTGATGATGATAAACTTCTTTCACTTGACCTTATCGGGAAGCACTTATCTGCTTTTCCATTCTAAATGACAGCTTTGCTGGGTGAAGTAATCTTGGATGTCTACAGCCTTGTCTTTTATGATTTTGAATACTTCTTTCCAGCCCCTTCTTGCCTTCAAGGTTTCTTTTGAGAAATCAGCCGAGAGTCCTATGGGAACTACTTTGCAGGTAACTGTCTCCTTTTCTCTTGCTGATTTTAAGAGTTTCTCCTTATCTTCAATCTTGGGAAATGTAATTATGATGTGCCTTGGAGTGTGCTTTCTTGGATCCAGCTTATTGGGACTCTCTGAGCTTCCTGGGCTTGCTAGACGTCTGTTTCCTTTGCCAGATTGGAGATGTTCTCCTTCTTTATTTATTTTATTTAAATATTTTTATTTATTTATCTTTAGAGGGGAAGGGAAGGAGAGAGGGAGAGAAATATCAATGTATGGTTGCCTCTGCTGAGGACACACAATGTATCGTGTGTCTACTGCCGGGAATTGGCCTGCAACCCAGGTATGTGCCCTGAGTGGGAATTGAACGGCGATCCTCTGGTTTGCAGGCCCGCGCTCAATCCACTGAGCTACACCAGCCAGGGCTTCTCCTTCTTTATTTGTTGAAATAAGTTTCACTTCTCTTCCTCTTCTCCTTCTGGCACCCCTTTGATTCAGATGTTGGAATGTTTAAAGTTGTCCCAGGGGTTCCTAAGCCTCTCTTCATGTTTTTGAATTCTTGTTTCTACATTCTCTTCTGATTGAATGTTTATTTCTTCCTTCTGGTCCAAATTGTTGATTTGAGTCCTGGTTTCCTTCCCTTCATTGTTGGTTCCCTGTACATTTTCCTTTATTTCACTTTTCATAGCTTTCATTTTTCCTCTTATTTTGTGATCGTAAACCAATTCTGTGAGCATCCTGATTACCAGTGTTTTGAACTGAGAGTTTAGCTATCTCTTCGTAGCTTAGTTGTATTTTTTCTGGAGCTTTGATCTGTTTTTTTATTTGGGCCATTTTTTTAATTTCAGTGTGCCTGTTAGTAGTTAGGGGTGGAGCCTTAGGTATTTGCCAGTGCGGGGCAACCCACTGGGCTTTGTTGTGGCACTGTATGAGGGGGAGGGAACAATGCCACTTGCTCTACTCTGCTGGTTTTCAGACACTTCCCATGTTACCCACAATAAAATTGGGCCCTTCTGGAGCTGATTCTTGGGTGGGTGGGTTTGTGTATGTTCTAGGACCCTGCAGTTCTCTCCAACGAACTCTACTGTGAGGCTGAGAGTTTCTCCCACCGACTCAGCTCCCACAGATTTTTTCAGCCAGAGGCTTTTAGGTTTTATTTCCCTGTGTTGGAACCCTGGGTTTTGTGGTCTGTCTTCTTATCCAGTTGTTCCTCCTGGTTTGTCTGCAGTCAAATGTGAGACTGCCTGGTCCACCAGCTGCCACCTTGCCCACCTCGGTCCTCCAGCTGCTGCCTTGCTGTGAGTCCTCTCCGCCCCTCGAACCAGTCTAGATGAATATTTTCTCTTTAACTCTTTGGTTGTGGGGCTTCCATACAGTTTGATTTTCTGTCACTTCTGGTTATTTTTTATTTTTAAACTTGTTGTCCTTCTTTTGGTTGTGTGAGGAGGTGCAATGTGTCTACCTATGCCTCTATCTTGGCCGGAAGTCCTCTGGGGTTGGCATTTCTTTAGGTGGCGTGACTGCCCTTCTGTGGGTTGGCCAAAAAGTTCATATAGTTTTTTTCTGTTTGATGGCTCTAGTAGCGCTTAGTGTGTGGCTACTAGATTTGACTTCATTCAAAACAGTTTTGTTAGATTGTATTGTGACAATCAACATGCCATATCAGCCTGCATTTTAAAAAATACTTATCAAAATTGGTGAATTTTTGTATGGCCATTTTAACATTGAAGATGGAAGAAAATATTCATCTTTTCCAGCATGTTATGCTTTATTTAAGGAAGGTAAAAGTGCAAGTGAAATGCAAAAAAAATATTTGTGCAGTGCATGGAGAAGGTGCTGTGACTGAATGTGTCAAAAATGGTTTGTGAAGGGCCTGGCTGTTGTAGCTCAGTGGATTGGGGAAACAAAGGGTTGCCGGTTCGATTCCCAGTCAGGGCACATGCCTTGGTTGCAGACCAGTTCCCAGGAGGGGATGCACGAGAGGCAACCATACATTGATATTTCTCTCCCTCTTCTTTCCCTTCCTCTCTGAAGATAAATAAATAAAATCTTTTTTTAAAAAATGGTTTTTGAAGTTTTGTGCTGGAGATTTGTTGTACAATGCTCCATGGTGGGGTAGACCCCTTGCAGTTATAGTGATCAAATTGAGAACAATCGTCATTATATCATTTGGAAGATAGCTAACATACTCTAAATATCCAAATCAATAAAGTTATTGGCGAAAATGAAAAATATGTCTTTTTTTTATGGAAAAAAACTAAATGGACTTTTGGCCAACCCAGTATTTCCAAGCTGTGTTTTGTTTCCTTTTGTGAGTGGAAGGCAAGAGAGGTGGGCTAGTACTAGCTGGTATGCAGGCCACTGGGCTGATTCTTGCTCTGGGAATTTTGTGAATGTATGGGAACTATCACATCCATAAAGTTGTTACTTAAGTTTCAGAAAGGGAGAAAGGAATATTTTAATGGGTTTTAGAGCTAGTAACTCTAAAAAGCATTTGCCACTCCTAAGTCCGGGGGATGGGGCGGAACAAAGAGAAAAGTTTGAAATTACTAAAATTTAGAAACTTGGGAGAAGTGGCCCTAGCTGGGATCCAGACCTCTGAAGAGATTCTGGTCCTCTAGGGAGTGGGGTGATGATTAAGCTGGTTCTCTCAGTGTAAGATAAACTGCAATTTGGATGAATGTGCTATAGGAGTATTGGGTGATACAGGCACCTCCGGCCAAAGAAACCTGGGAAAGGCAAGTCTCCTTTGGCAGCTTCCTGTTAACATCCCATCACTATACCCAACACACACCTGCAGAGTTTAACAGGGAGCCCATGGCAAAGCAAAAATGTGATTCACAGAGGCCCAGCCCCATAACCACAAAGTATAGAAGGATAAGTGGAGAAAATTACATTAATTTACATAAAGCAGATGCAAATTTCCCAGTGTAGAGTTTCTTAAAAATATATTTTATTGATTATGCTACTACTGTTGTCCCAATTTTTTCCCCTTTGTCCAGTACCCCCATTCCCTCCAACAGTCCCCTCCCTTAGTTCATGTCCATGGGTCATGCATATAAGTTCTTTGTACCTGTCAATCCATACTTTTTATTCCCTGCACTTTTTCTGCCTTTCTCTCCCGTCCCCCTTACCACTGATAACCCTCCAAATGACCCCCATATCCATGATTCTGTTTCTGTTCTGCTTGTTTGTTAACAAGCTTTTTAGATTCAGTTGTTGATAGTTGTGAATTTGTTGCCATTTTAATATTCATAGTTTTGGTCTTTTTCTTACATAGTTCCCTGTAACATTTCACAATATAATGGCTTGGTGGTGATGAACTTCTTTAGTTTTACCTTGTCTGGGAAGCACTTTATCTTCTCTTCCATTGTAAATGGTAGCTTTGCTGGATAGAGTAATTTAGGTTGTAGGTCCTGCTCTTCGTCACTTAGAATACTTCTTGCCAGTCCTTTCTTGCCTACAAGGTATCTTTTGAGAAATCATCTGATAGTCTTATGGGAACACCTTTGTATATAAGTCTGCTTTTTCTCCTGCCGTTTTTAAGATTCTTTATTTTTAACCTTTGTTTTTTTCGTAATGATGTGTCTTTGTGTGGTCCTCTTTGGTTCTAACTTGTTTTGTGCTTCCTGGACTTGTGTATGTATTTCCTTTACCAAATTAGGGAAAGTTTTCTTCCATTATTTTTTCAAATAAGTTTTCAGTTTCTTGGTTTTCTTCGTCTCCGTCTGGCACCCATATGATTTGGATGTTCGTATATTTGGAGATACCCCAGAGGCTCCTTATTCTATCCTTGTTTTTTGAATTCTTTTTTCTTCTTGCTGTTCTGATTGAGTGCTTATTTCTTCCTTATGTTCCAAATCATTGATTTGATTTTTGGTTTTCTCCCCTCTACTGTTGATTCCCTGTAGATTTTTCTTTATTTCACTTTTTAAATACAACCTTCTTTTTGCTTGGGGGTTTTTTAATGCTGTTGCAGTACCCAGTGAGTTCTTTGACCATCCTGATAACCAGTGTTTTGAACTCTGTGTCTGCTTATCTCCATTTCACTTAGTTCTGTTTCTGAAGTTTTGATCTGTTCTTTCATTTGGGCCATATTTCTTTGTTTCCTTAATTTGGCAGCCTCCCTGTGTTTTTCTGTGTATTATTATATAGAGCTGTGTTGACTTCCTGTCTTGGTAGCATGGTCTAGTGTAGAAAAGGCACCTGTAAATTGTGTGGGGAGAGGAGCCTTAGGCAGTTACCAGGATGGAGCAACCCATTTCACTGCTTTGTGGCTCTGTGAGGGGACAGTGCTGCTGCCTGGCCTCTGGGGAGTGCCTAGGAGGAAGCTGTCTACTGGATCTCACCCTGTTGTCAATCACTTCATTTTCTCCCCGTCACCTCATTTGCCACTTGTGCCTTTCTAGCTGATGCTCTGAATCCCAGAGGGGGTGGATCCGCATAAATCCTAATACCTTAGCGGGTCCTTTTAAGAGGAGTCTCCTGAGAAACCTGCAGTTTCTTCTGCTGCACCAAACCCAACTTGTCTTTACAGAGAGAAGTTATGGGGACTTATCTTCCTGGTGCTGGAACCCTGGGCTGGATGGTCTGGGGCGAGGATCGCTTGCTTCCGAGGTATCTCTTCCAATTTTTATCCACCACACGTGGGGCCACCTGTTCCACCACCTCTCCATACCACTCTGAATCTCAGCGCCTCTCCGCCTTTTCATACCTCCACCCCTCCACCAATCTGGATGAATGTAGCTTCTTTAAATCCTTGGTTGGCAGACTTTCATACAGCTTGATTTCCTGATGAATCTGAGTGATACTTGTTTTGTAGTCTCATTGTAATTTTTGCTGTGGTTGTATGCAGAGGCGAAGCTTCTTTACCCATACCTCCATTCTGACTGGAAGTCCCCAGTGTAGAGTTTTTGAAGGTAGAAAGATGCCTGACCACTGGCCCAGCCCTTGAGATGTGACAGCACTCGATTTGACTTCAGTCTTGCGGAATTAGAAATTTTATAAGGCTTAATTTTTATTTATTTATGTATTTATTTATTATAGGGGAGGGAGAAAGAGGGGAGAGAGACATCCATTGATTGCTTCTTTTTTTTTTTTAAAGATTTTATTTATTTATCTTTAGAGGGGAAGGAAAGGAGAGAAGGAGAGAAGTATCAATATATGGTTGCCTCTCCTGAGTCCCCTGTTGGGAACTGGCCTGCAACCCAGGCATGTGCCCTGACTGGGAATCGAACCCCCATCAGGTGGTTCGCAGGCCTGTGCTCAATCCACTAAGCTATGCCAGCCAGGGCTGATTGCCTCTTGTATGCACCCTGACTTGCAACTGAACCTACAACCCAGGCTTGTGGCCTGGCAGAATCAAAGTTTTGCTTTGCAGAATGAAGCTCAACTAGCTGAGCCACACAGGTCAGGCCTTAGAAGATTTTAAAAAATACTTGTTTTTATTTTGATTAAGCTTAGGGGAAGGACCCCTTCCCTGCCTATTGCCTGATCTTCTTTAAATTTTTTTTATTGGGCATTAGTGTATACTCTAAATACCTTTGTTCTAAATCAGTAGAGTCTTTCCCCACCTTTGTTGGGCCAAACCCAACTCTCAAGACAGACCTGCATGCCTTCAAGCTAGAATATTGGAGAAGAAAAGGATTAGAGAGAAAAAATTCCAAGGGATTCAGGCACGTGGTGCTTCAAGGGTTTACCCTTTCCCCTATCCTTAATGACTCCTTCTGCATCAGCTCTAAGGGTACTTCTTACAATATCAGAACAAATTAAGAAAAATGTTCTATTTTTAGCTCTCATACACCTTTTTTTGCTTATAACCGTCGGTCGTTCACCAAATGCAAATGCATTGGTGTAAAGCACTGCTAGATGCTGAGGATTCCAAGTTCTAAATGTGAAGTGTGAAAAGAGCCCTTGACTCTAAAATGGGCTTCTAGTCTATATTCTGCCACTTAATAAGTTCTGTGCACATTTCTACAAAGTTTTTTCAGAGGTGGTTCTAAGGATTAAATGAAATGTGAACAGTCAAGTCAGTTTTAGTCAGATTAGTCCACGTGTCAATCCTTACACTTTGGAGTTTTAACTGAATTTATCTACCTTTCCAGTTGCTTAGCCTGGTACGCTAGTGTCCTGCCCAAGGTTTGGACATTTATCAAGTAGCTTAAGGTCTTGAGACTTCCTTTTCTCTGTGATTCTAGGGTTGTAAATACTCTTCACTCAGATACACAGCTCAGCCCTTTCAACAGTTTCCACAAAAGAATCTAATTGCAAACATTTTGCAAGTTTTGTGATTTTTATGGAGGAGTTAGGAGTTTAGCAACAAATGGCCATAAGCCACCTCATTGGTAATTTTTCCTCTCTTCTCATTTGCTCAGATTTCGAATGCCTGGGCAAACAGCATGGCTCCTGCCCTCAAATCCCAACAAGTGTTCAGCTGAATAAAGAGCCCTGCCTCCCCAAATTAAGACCTAGTGTCTACCCTCAGTAAGCTTAAGGTGTGCATTACATGCGTTTTTTTCCTTTCAGGTCAACTTTATTAAGGTATAATTAACATACAATTTACTTGGACAATTTAAATCAGTTATTTTATGATTTTGTAACTTGTTTTTGTTCAGGTGCAGGTTTATATAATATCTTGTTAACTCCCTTTGCTAGCAAGCCCCAAAGTCCAGCATTCATATTCTTTTAAGTGTATTGTTGCATGTTTCAGGGACTCTGACTGTTTACATAGAGTGGATGAATTTGACCCAATATTATTGTACACAGATGCTCTTTCATATAATATGTCTGCCTCAGAATGCATATTTGTGTCTCTTTCTATTGTACAGGCATACCTTGTTGTGTTTTGCTTTATTGCACTTACAAAACACAGATGTTGTTTTTTATAAATTGAAGGCAAGAGGAGATTACAACTTGCTTTCTTATGAAATTTACTTGATTGCTGCGGTCTGGAACTGAAGCCAAATATCTGCAAGGTTACCTGTCTTAATACTGCATTGTCTGGGTCATTTCCTGCTCTTACTCAGTAGCACAGGACAAAATAGTCATCTGAAATTTTAGAAGAATAAAAAATACACTGTGTTATATGTTCCAGCTGCATCTCTTAAGATTATTTAACTTTCAAACCATATTGATATTCTGTGAAATATTAGCATTTCTAATCTTGTGTTAATTTGGTTTCTTAAGCAATTTCATTTCAAATTCTTCTAAAAATGTTGACGTAAAGGACTGAATTTTAATGTGCTAACTACTCAGTATTGAGCAAATGATTATTAAAATAGAGCAAATAAGTGTCATCATCCAAGCTGCTAATGGGCCAAAGAAACCTAAGCCTGATATCTCAGATACTTAGTTTTTGGTCCTTTAAGTGCACAACCTGTAGGGAAGGTAACAAAGGCAAGTCTTTTGAGCAAAAGTGAGAGATATAGTTTGTGAAGATTGGGTTTGGAATTAAAAAAATTCCTATTTCCCTACATACTCCTGCTGTTTACAGCCACCATCTGGCTCCTTAAGGCTTTGAACCTAACCTTTTTGGAAGTTCTTGGAGTTACATCTCTTCATTCAGGTTGTATGGAATGTAAGACACTCTGTGGTGCTCAGCATTGGGACTGCAAACATTAGCCTGGGCCTCGATGTATAGGAATTAGTATAGCTGGGGAGACAGTGCGGTGGCAAAGTATGTAAGAGATTTGTAGAAGGTATACACCTACTTTCCAACAGCGTTAATAGCATTTAGCCAGTCGCTTACCTTTTACCTAACAGTTGGCTTTCAAAATGGTAGAAATGCTGCTTTGTGGGCAAAAATACTGTTTTATGGCTTAAGTGGCTTGGGTCTTCTAATTCTCAAGAGCAAAAGGATTTGGGGAACACAGAATCTGGGGCTGGGTTCTATAGGCTTGACTTGTAGCTCAGCCAAACACTAGCTTGGATATCCTCACTTGATTTTGTTGCTTCTTTTTATCTGCTTAATATACTAACCTAGCTCTAAGGTGGCTGGGAGGTTTCGGGTACATAGAATAGGTTTTATCGTAATACTGAACTGTATTTAGTATTTAATTTTGCAAAGATGCTGCTTCACCATAATCTTAAAAAGAGTATCTTTCTAGTACGCAAAAACTATTTGTTTATATACTATTCCCACAAAATAGGTAACATTAAACAACCTTCTAAAGTGGGTCATAGGTTCTTGAAGCACGGTGAATGCCCATTTATCAACTCTGGGTAGGAAAATGGGATACTTGGGGTAAATATGTATCGATTTTTTAAAGAATTATATATAATCAATTTTTCATGAGTTAGACAATAATGAAGTTGATTCTTACAACTGCTAGAGTGGTTTTATTCTGTAATCCAGAGTATTAGGATCTTGCACTGCACAGCTTTAAGGGGCTGTGTGATTCATACAGACTGTTGTGAATGGTCCTCTCTTGGTTGGAGCTGTCCAGTGTGGCAGACTTGTTAAAGGAAGCCTGTTTTAGAGGAGAGAGAAACCCTGATATCTGATTGCTTCCCAATTAATTACTCTTAGTATGCAGAATGTGCAAAAACTAATCCTTCCTTTCTGGTACTTTTGGGTTTTGGACAAAATTATGTAATTGGCACAATTAGTTTGCAAATTAGGAACAACTGTAACTTGTTTTTATTTGCCTCATTGAAAATTTCAGCTGTTGTGCTTCCATTTGTCTTGTTTGATGGTATAAGCATAGGCCTTTCCTATTAGTGGAGTCCTCAGGCATTTAGCACTTAAGTTTGTTATGATTACCACATTTAAAACCTGAAATTATTAGTGATCAAGGAAAAGGACTGAGGAAGTAATACATGGTAACTGTGAAAGTGTAGCCACTAGCTTGTAGGCCAGGAAAAGTGCCTGCTTATGCCATATGGCTTGCAAAGCATGTTGATTCATTTGCTTATAAAGCAACCAGGAAAGCAGAGTGCAATAACAAAGTAAGTGAAAAGTATGTAAACATATTAAACTTTTTAAGGGCTTTTGTCTTTATCAGAGCAAAATATAAACATACTACAATATTAATTAGATTTTGATTATTAGGAGTATGGCTAATTTTAAGTAGATTATATATTTCTATAATCAGCAGGTGAGAAAAGAAAAACCTGGGAACAGTGCAGGTACCATTAGCAAAATTTTCTTTCTTTCTTAGATATTGTGCCTTGGCATAGATGTTGAGGGTACAGTCTGTAATATTCTCTGCTCAACAGGAAGGTGAAATATTAAACAGTAATCAAGTTAAAAGAGTATTACAAAAGGGCACCTTCCAGTAGAAACAAATAGCAAGAGTAAGGTTTAACTCATTCCAGTAATAAAACATTCAGTCACTTTTAGTGCTAGAAAAGAGTACCTTGGGAATGTTCAAGGTCCTCTAAATTTTAGAGGGCTGAGGAGGTAAATGAATTTGTATGGTTGCATAATAAATTAGTACAACTAGAATAGGGATTAAATTCAGATGTTCTAGCTCAGACTTTTTTCCCTAGTAGGTACACCCAGTTGAAGTTAGTTCTCTAAGGTGAAATTAGTCCCCTCTGTTAAGGCTCTTACACTAGGTAGAAATTCTTTGATAAAGCGGTTAGCTGGCTTTAGTGTTCTCCTTTGACCCCATTTAATCACAGAAAGATACTTAGCTTCTTAATCTCATCTCACATACACTCTATTAACTGTTTCTTTACTTCTGTATCTGGTTTAGACTTTGTATTTTTAGCAAGCAGTGGAAGCCATCTTTGTAAGTAGAAATAATACTGAGTTTTTAGGTACCTCATGCAATCTTAAGGAGCACCAAAGAAAGAGGCATCCAGGAATAAGGCTCAGAATCACATCATACTGGAGACTAGTGCTAGAATTGTGTGCAATACACCCTGCAGTGTGATTACTGATGCTGAGTACAGGACACTCCACTACAACCTCTTCCGTTGCTGTCTAAGGTAACTACTGCTGTTCTCTCCAGAATGGATTCTTTTGTAGTTAGCTCCTGGTGTATGGGTTTTGCCTGAGCCTAGATCTCTCACAAGCTTAGCTACAAGAGAGTTAGGATAAAGACTAAAGCTTCTAGTGAGGGAGGTGGGAAACCATAAAGGTTGGAGGGAGAGGTGTTACTCCCAAACAAGGGTGTTCTAGCTGTACGTTGGTCAGAAGAAATGTTCTCTTCAGACTTCATTTTGCCTTATGCTCTCTGTGACCATAGATAAGTCTTTCTGTTTTTTGCAACAGTTACTTCAAATTCTCACATTCTCTTAAGTTCCCAACTCCAAAGTTACATTAAGGAGAGGCAGGGAAGATAAGAACAAATGGGGGAATTTTTACCATTGCTTAACAGCAGACAGATTTATAAGACAGATGACTGAAATTACACATAGGGCCTTAAAATGAGTTACTAACTTTAAATAACCAGTTAAATTTTTAAGAAAGAAAGAAACCCACAATCTAGATTATTTGTAATTTAAAAGCTGATTTTTTTAAAGTACAAATTCACTGGTTTCTGCTAATGCATCACTCATAATTTTAGTGTACACCATACAAAAAAGGGCATTTGAAAAACTGCTGTAATTTTCAATCAGGATGAATACAGAAGACCTTTCTTCTCCCACCTGCTAAGTAATATACTTTCTCCTAGAATCTAACATAATGCCAGTTTTTTAAAAATACTTTTTGGTGGGTCGTTAACAGTGCCTTAACACCCTTCACGTGGGCAGCACTGTCAAATGCTGTCACCCCTCTTCATTCAGAGTTCTGAGACATTGTTCAAATCACTAAAGGCTTATTTTTATTTTTTTGAGCTGATGCTAAGGAAAGTCCAGGCTATGAAGGCTTGTATCATCTATCAGAAACCAAGAGAAAGTGGAGGAGCTTAGCATCCATGAGTCTACCTATTAGAGCACTGGGTATTCAAAAGACATTCTTTACCACCAGGACTTTCATGAATGTGTTATGAAGGAGTAGTTGGCACTGTCTTTAACTGTGATCCCAATATTTAGAAATCTTTGAAAAAACAAAAAAAAACCATGGAGATGTAAAGTTCTTAACTTTCCAGGAACTTTTAAAATATCTTTAGATATAAAGAACATAATATACTGTCAATTTAGTGTTATTCATATAGGGCATCCTAAAAAATCCTGTGCTTCCCTTACTCATACCCTATACCTCCTCTAAGACCTTGACATACTCATTCTAAAACGTATCTTTCAAAAACTGACTTTTATGTATACTTTATACTCACAGTGAAGTAAATTCCTGCGGCTGGGGGACTCTGTTGCACTATTCCTTTGAGTTATGTAACACCGCAGTGCGGTGTACAAAATAAGCGATTAATAGGTAATTCCAGGTCACAATGGTATATGCCGATAATTCAGTCAAAGCAGATTTTTAAAAAATTTTTACTTACCTTAATAAGACTGTATACTTCTTCAGTTGTAGTCCCAAAAGAAAAGCGGTGGGGGGAATGATGTTGTGGCTTAAATTAATTGACCTCTTTGGTGAAACATTTCATCATGTTTAATGTAGGACTGTAGCTCTTTCTTAACTTCCATGGTATTTACTGTCCTGCTAGACATTTAACATGTACTGTCTTTTTGTTAATTGTCTTTCTGTAGCCCATTGAGACTACGAAAACAAGTTCTGAAGCTAGACTGAGTTAGAGAGAGCCCAATAGCCTGAATTTCAATCTTGGCTTTACCACTTGCTAGCTTTGGTTATACTCTTATGTGGTTACTCCTACTTCCTCATTTTCCTCATTTGTAAAATGGGTATGAGGATTAAGTGAGTTAATGATACATGCAGAGCACTGAAGTCAGTATTTGGTAGTGTTTTTATTGTTACTTGAGCTTCTCTTGATTTTCTGCATATCTGGGAATAGAGCTTGATAACTGCATAGAGCCCCTGACTTAAAAAGGAATTTACAAACTAGTGGTGGGAGGGGGGAGGAAAAGACTACATATAATAATACAACCTGATGTGTTTAGTGGGGCAGTAGAATTGGGGGGTGGTAGAAAGGGAAATCAAGGAATCCATCCTAAGTTTTCCTTGTTAAAGGCACAGTTTGTTAGGATTTTCAGATTTTTGTCCATTGTCAGTGATTGGAATAATCTTAAATGCCATTCCTGAGGTGGAAGTTAACCAACTAATACAGCCTGTGTAGTGATCCTCACCAGCTTTGTGCAGTTCCTAAGCATGCATACATTTATTCATTAAATAAGCATTTACTTAGCACAACCATATGCTAGCTGAAGTTCTCATCTTTAAGTTGTTTAGGGTCTGACAAGTAAACTAACACTGACTGTGCTATAGTAAGAGGGGTGGTGGTGATGCACAGTTAACTGGAAGGACAGGGGAGACTCGTCCAGGCTAATTCAGATCTGAGAAACAACTTGTTTAGATATTCTTAGCATTTCAGAAATCCCTCTCTGGCTTCCAGGTTTCCGTTCTCTTCACTGAATTTCACAGGAGCATTGATCTAGTCTTGGGGTGAGGGGAAGAATTAGAACTGAAGAGATTTCTAGCCCAAGTCATCCTACCCCATCTCTTGGAATACAGAGTACTTTCCTGTTTCTCATTGATTTGACTGGAAATAAAGCATTTGAACAAAGAAATACCTTGATCTAAAATCTTCTAAGATTGAGACTTTGGAACAGGTTCCTCCGTTTTTTTCCCTCTGAATCTGCCTACCACTTAAAAAATCAGGAGGTTTGAGTATGTGGGAGGGAGGGGGGAAAAAAGAAGGTATGCCTTGAGAAATATTATTTTCACCTGATTTTAGTATAAGCAATTTTTTTAAAAGTTAGTGAATTAGGGTAAAATAACATTAGATCACTTTTTCATTGACAAAAGAAAAGGGGTTGAAATAAGATGATAACTTAATGTCCACTAGGGGGTAGTGTGGACTGTAAAAATAAAAATTATTCCTCAACGATTAAGCCTTATTTTATAATGCAGTTGCCTTATTTGAATTAATTTTTGTCCATGCAGTTTTCTTGAAATTGCTACAGATCATTCTCATATACAGTCTTATGACTAACAAAAACACGCACATCCGTGTTATAGTGATTCAGGTGTCCTGACATTACTTTTTGAGGGGAAAATAGTGATACTAAAGTTTCTCTACCAGATTTTGCTCACTGTATAAATAAGTTGAATTATTTTTAATGGCCTGTAAGTAATTCATAACAGGATTGTTTTGTGTTTTAAATGTCTTGTATAGTAGTTACTAGCCCTGTGTGACTCTTGATCAGTTGAAGTGTGTCTAGGTCCAATTGATGTGCTGTAAGTATAAATTACTGTATTTTGCCGTGTATAGTTTGTTCCTGTGTATAATGTGCACCCACATTTTTGTTCACATTGTACATGGGCTTATTACACCCATGGTGTGTAATCATTATACCCATGGTATGTAATCATTATACATGGTAAAAATGCGGTACACACTGAATTTTGAAGATTTAGTATGAAAAGGGATTGTAAAATACATAGTTCATAATTTTTATATTACATATTGAAATTATACTATCTTGAATTACCTGTTCCTTTTTACTTTTTAATGGGGCTTACATTATATTTTGTCTTGGACAGCACTGCTATAGGCTCTAGAGGAAAGCATTCGTTCATTGACCATTTTTATCATGGTGTACCTCTAGGTGGCCTTACAATTTATAAGTAAGTAGTACAGTTAGGAAATTGAGCACAACTGTGGCTCTGTTTCTGTCCCAACAAGAATACATACAGTCAGTTCTATAAGAGGCATAAAATGCTTCTAAATTAACTGTTAAGCAAAATTGTGTGATAAAAACCACAGGGCTAAAATTTTAGGGGCATGGTACTCAAAAACATTTGAGTAACATTTTTTTTTTAAAGATTTTATTTATTTATCTTTAGAGGGGAGGGGAAGGAGAGAAATATCAATGTATGGTTGCTTCTCATGAGTCCCCTGCTGGGAACTGGCCTGCAACCCAGGCATGTGCCCTGACTGGGAATTGAACTGCGATCGTGTGGTTCGCAGGCCCGAGCTCAATCCACTGAGCTACACCAGCCAGGGATGAGTAACATTTTTAAAATGCTCACTTACACAGGTTGAACTTCTAGATGCCCTTAACTGTAGTTATATAGAAGTAGTTGTATATAGACATAACTGTAGTTATATAGTTATATAGATGCCCTTAATTGTAGTTAAACTACAGTTATATACTAACATATAACTGTATATGTATATAATGTTATGTATATAATGGAAAATTGACTTCTGCTTTATTTGTAAATTCTCCCAAGGATCCCCTGTTTGTTAATATTTTAAAATCATTTAAAAGATGTAGCCACAGCCTTGGCCGGTGTAGCTCACTTGGTTGGAGCATCATCTCATAATCCAAAAGTTTGCAGGTTCAATTCCCAGTCAGGGCACATGCCTAAGTTGTGGGTTCTCTGCCTGGTTGGCCAGTAGGAGAGGTAACTGATCAATGTTTCTCTAACACTGATGTTTCTCACTCTGTTTCTCTCCCTCCCCCCTTTCTAAGATCAATAAGCATGTCTTCTGGTGAGGTTAAAAAAAGGTGTAGTGACAGAGGTTGGAGTAGACAGAGTAGGCATCATTGAAGCATTTCTCAATTATAGAAGACTTTTGTGATAACAAAATGAATAGTTATTGATTGAGTATAGTAAATAGCTCTTGGGCAGGATAAACTAAAAGATCTGCAATTGGTATTGTTAGTCATACATTGCAGTTTTGTTCCTTAGAATATTCTAAATGGAGAAAAACCTAATTGCTCTACAGATGATGTGTTAGGTATAGATAGTTACAAACTGAACCAGCTTTTCTTAAACACAAATTACCTCTCTTTTTCTAAGACTACTGCTTAATTTATTTATTTAAAATAAATTTAAAATTTATTATCTAAAATTTTACTGTACAATTCAGTGGTTCCCCAACGTTTTTGGCTCCAGGGACCCGTATTGTGGAAGACAATTTTACCATGGACTGGAGTAAGGGGCACGGTTTGGGGATGATTCAGGCTCATGACATTCCAGCTCTCCTGTGTGTGCCAGTTCCTAATAGGCTTGGACTGGTACTGGTCTCCAGCCCAGAGGTTGGGAACCCTTGCTCATAATTTAGTTATTACCTCACAGAATGTATACGACTTCCAATTGCTTTGTAGCTAACACAAATTGTGTGTGTTTTTAAATAACAAATTTATTTTGTCACAGGTCTGGTGGCTGGAAGTCTGAGATCTTGGTGCTACCATGGTTGGATGAAGGCCCTCTTCTGGGTCACAGGTTTTTTGTTGTATCCTCATGTGGCAGAAGGGGCCACAAATTGTTAATAAACTTAAAAATGGGAAAAGTCTTAGTTAATGGAGTTTAGCTGACAGGATGTCCAATGTTATAGGATATTGTGGTATAATTCTGGGATTTGCTGTTTGAGTCACAATAAATCTATTGATAATCATATTACTTTGGTGTTTTATTTCTTTTTAAAGTATTTGCAGTGTGAACTGTTGTACACACCTTCTGCAAGATGACTTTCCTTGAAACTTAATCTCGTTGCAGCATAAATCCATACTCTGTGTACTTCTTTTTTACTTCTTAGTGACTGATTTCCTTAACATAGTCTATGGTGCAATTTGTTCTCCATGGCTTACTCTCACTACCACCTGGGATTCAGTCCTAGGATTGCTTTTAAACAAAGTAGGATCACAAAATGCAACTAAGGGTTATTCTGTTTTCATTAAAAACAAACACTGTTACTTAATAAATTTTGAGATTTTTTATTGTGCTTTGTTCCTAACCTACAGTCTTTTTAGGTTATCTGTATATGACTATGGCTTTTTTGTATGACCCATTTGTTAGGTCCCTTTACAGTGTTACGTCATTTGCTCTCCATAGCAACGCTATGTGAAGCTGAGGCTCAGCAATATAAATTACGTGCTCAAAAATATAGTTAAGCAAGTGATGCAATAGGAATTTGAATTTGTTAATTCCAGTCTTGAAGAAATCACACTACTTCACTACCTTTCTACCAAAGAGTAGTATAAAACTAGCAGATGTTTCACAGTTAACCTTGTGTGAATAGTAACAGGAAGGATTTTATTTCCTATCTAGTTTTTGCCTTTTTGCAGGAAAATCTACACCAACTTCTGTGAGTGAGACTTGTCCATTTGGCTTGGATTTTATTTTTTTTTTCCCCCTTCCTATAATTTATGCTCTGGGTTTGTTTGGAAAATTAGTGCCGTGTAGTCAGATAATATGCAACTCTTCGTTGTATCAAAATCCATTAGAATTTGAGAGCATATCAGACTATTTCAGAAAGTCTTTCCCGCTTTAAAACTTATTCTAGAATGTGTTCTGATGAAATCTTATAGTGTGTTGGGCAAAAAGTTCATTTACTTTTTTCTATACCACGGGTCTAGTAGTGCTTAGTTGTCTTTAACTTCATTAGAAACAGTTTTGTTAGTGTGTCACAATTGTATTGTGACAGGTGTCACATCAGCTTGCATTTTAAAAAGTTACCAAATTGGATTTTTTGCAGCCATTTTAATATTGAAGATGTAAGAAGCTATGCAACATTTTCAGTGTATTATGCTTTATTATTTCAGGAAAGGTAAAAATGCAGCTGAAACAGAAAGATTTGTGTAGTTATGGAGAAGATGCTGTGACTGATTGAACGTGTCAAAAGTGGTGTGTGGAGTTTCTTGGTACTATTGACAATTTGGCCAAATAATTCTTTGCCGTGGGACTGTCTTATGCACTGGAAGATGTTTAGCAGCACTCCTGGCCTCTACCCACTAGAAGCAAATAGCAAGAGATAGCTAACGTACTCAAAATATCCGAATCAATGAAGTTACTGGTGAAAATGATAAATGTGGTTTTTATCTTACGGAAAAAAACCATACAGACTTTTGGCCAACCCAATAATTTGATGAGGCCACATGATATATGTAATATGTACATTTTTTAAGAGCATGAACTGAAGAGGAAATGAATGCTGTATCTCTCTGACAGTGTACTGAGTGAGAGTGATTTTGAAGCTATTTTGGGATATGATCTTGGAGGCCCTTCTGGCAGCTTTTTATAGCTTTGAGTGTTGCTGCTACTATTTTGTGTAATCAGGGAGTGGTGTTTTCGGGGCTCTTGGACCTCAGCTTTATCTTTTTTCCAGTCTTCTTCTTTATGGCTTTCTAAAAATATGGTGACCTGGGGCAAAACAAAGGGAGGATTGAGGTGAGGAGAGGTCAGAATGCAAAGAATTTTAGTATCCAGTTCTTTTATCATTCTTGTACTCCTACTGTTTATTCTTAGTATCTTTACTGTTTTCCTAGAAAATGAAGACCAGCTTCTTTTGTTCTAGTTATGTATTGGAGGACTTCCTGAGATGGGAGAGCTTCATTATTACTTTTCGAGATTTTTAATGCTCTAAAAATGTTTTACTTTGAACCCAGAGGACATTTTTGCTGAAAGTAGTGCACAGCATTTTAGTTTTTCATTTCCCCTTGCTTTGCCACAATTGAAACAAAATCTGGTCTTGAATTAAAGTGCTAAAGGCATTACTTTAAGTGGTTATGGGGCTTAACACATTTTGAGGGAGGAGTTAATTTTGTTTCTGTATCTTACGACTATTTCAGTTTGTGACTGTGCTGACAGAATAATACAATGTTAGGTGCATTGGTGGGGGGGGGGGAGCCATGTAAATACAGTATTCTCATTGTTTTTCAAAGCTTAGTTATAGCAGTGTTCAAAATGTTTTTGGAAACATTTACAGTTTGGAAACATTTACACTTTGCTTATTCAAAATGTTGAAAATGTATTGCTAATATATACAACACAGATACCATTGTCAGTTTGCATATTAAATATTAACACTTTTCAAGTAGAAATAAGTTATAAATAGAAGTTAGACCATTTGGTCCCACACCTGAAATGATTCTTTTGTTATTTAGCTGTGAAGTGCACATCCTACTTTGAATAACACTGCTTTAAAATTGAAGGTGAAATTCTGAGTTTATTCCTTTTTCTGTGTAATTTCATATATATTTACAATTCAGCAAGTATTTATTGATCATCTATGACGGTGGATACTCTTTCAGATACTGAGGATATACCAGTAGATAAAACAGACAAAATCTCTCCTTTTATGGTACTTCCATCCTGATGTAAATGATATATGGAATGTATTAGTAGTGCTGTGGAGATGAAGTAGGGGGCCAGGGGTAGGGAGGGTATGGGGTATGGTAGTATGGGGTTTGCAGTTTTAACTATGGAGACTTCATGAGAAAGCAGATTTGAATGAAGATCTTAGGAGCTGAGGAAGTGAGCCATAAAGAAAATTTGGGAAGAACAAGTGGGAAAGCCCCTGGAAGAGGAGTATACCTAGCAGGTTGAAGAACTACAAAGAAGCTAGTCTGATTGGAAAAGCAGGTGGGGTGGGGAAAGCATAGCTGGAGGTGGGTAGAGTAAAAGAAACTTACAAAGCCTCTTGCAAGGTGGGGTGCTGTGGAATACAGACCAGAGAGGGAGCCAGGGAGCAAGGTCAGAATCGGGGAACAAGTTAGGAGGCTACAACAGCATGCCAGGGGAGAGCTGGTGGTAGCTTGGATCAGATGTGTAGCAGTAGAGTGGTAAGAAGCAGTCCAATCATGGGTAGATTTCAAAGTCAAGCTAGCAAAATTTGCTGATTGGATTAGATGTGTGGGGTATAAAGGAAAAGGTGGATCAGTTGGAAGGATGGGTTTAAGGTTTACTGTCCTGAGGAAGGCTTTGGGGGTTAGGAGCAGGTTGAGGGTAGACAGTCATGCCAAGTTTGAGGTGTTTATCAGACATTCAAGAGGAGCTATCAAGCAGGTGGTTATGGATAGACGGGGCACAAGATCAGGGTAGGATCTGTGCAGGATATGATTTTGGAGAGACTTCAGCAGGTACAGGAGTGTGTTCAGTATGTAAATTCATTGTGCCAGATGAGATCATTGTGGAAATGTGTGGACAGAAGCCCCAAAACAGATCCTTGGCACACTTCAGCATTTGGGGATTGAGGAGATTAGGGAGGAACCAGCTGGGTAAGATGTGCATTTAGGTCAAGTAAGATGAAGATTAAACATTGGCCATTTGGTTTAACCATATGGGAATCATTGGTAACCTGAACAAGCAGGCTAGTGGCTAAGCCTGATTGGAGAATTGTATTTAAGATAGGAGGGGAGGAAAAAGACCAGAGACAAGTATATATATATATACAGATAGCTTTCAAAGAGGAGCAAAGCTGGGGGGGGGGGGGGCGCGGTGGTTAGGTCAAGGTCAGATTCTCCTCTTACTGGTAGAAATTATATCAAGTTTGTACAGTTTAGGGAAGGATCCACTGAAAGGGGAAAAACTGATGATTCAGGAGAGGAAAGAGATGCTAGAGCAATTTCCATGAGTAGGTGAGGAGGAGTTGAGATCTAGTGCTCAAGGGAAGAGTTTGGCTTAGCCCAGAGTGACAGCCTTTTCATCCATAGTGACAGGAGGAAAGGCAGAGCACAGATACAGATAGGTGCACAAATGCTGCAGTGGGAACTTCAGGAAGTTGCTTTTTTGTTTTTGTTTTTGTTTTTGTTTGGTTTCTCATGAAATATTGAAAGCAGAATCATCAGCCAAAAGTGAGGATGAAGATGGAGATGTTGGAATTTTGGGAGAGAGGAGGAAGAATGTTAGTTTTTCAGAAGAGAAGGAGAAAAATGGAAAAGAGAACTAATATGTTAATTGGGGAACAATAAGGGTCTCTATTATGTTTCATTGTCAGTCTTAGCCACTTAATTGGCATGGTAGTATGTATTTCTGTAGACCTCATTAGGAGGGGACACTTTCAGTGGCTTTAAAACTAATTTTACTTTTTTAAAAAATATATTTTATTGATTATGCCATTACAGTTGTCCCATTTCCCCCATCTTCATTCCCCTTCACCCATTCCCCATCCCCCATTCTCCTCCTTTAGTTCATGTCCATGTGTCAAGTTCTTTTTTTTTTATATTTCATTGATTATAGCATTACAGTTGTTCTATTCCCCCCCCCCTTCATTCCCCTCTACCGGCACACTCCCTCCCCCACCATTCTCCCCCCCTTAGTTTATAACCACGTGTCTCAAGTTCTTTAGATTCTATATTTCCCCCACTATTCTTGCCCTCCCCCCTATCTATTTTCTACCTACCCTCTGTGCTATCTTCTGTGCCTTCTCCCCCCTTCTCCTCCTCCCACTCCCCTGTTGCTAACCCTCCATGTGTTCTTCATTTCTGTGGTTCCACTCCTGATCTAGCTGTCCTCTTGGTTTGCTTTTGTTTTAGGTGTGGTTGTTAATAACTGTGTGTTTGCTGTCCTTTCACTGTTCATATTTTTCATCTTCTTTTTCTTATATAAGTCCCTTTAACATTTCATATAATAAGGGCTTGGTGATGATGAACTCCTTGAACTTGACCTTATCTGAGAAGCACTTTATTTGCCCTTCCATTCTAAATGAAAGCTTTACTGGATAGAGCAATCTTAGCTGTAGGTCTTTAGATTTCATGACTTGGAATACTTCTTTCCAGCCCCTTCTTGCCTGAGAAATCAGCTGACAGTCTGATGGGAACTCCTTTGTAGGTTACTGTCTCTATCTCTTGCTGCCTCTAGGATTCTCCCCTTCATTTTAATCTTGGGTAATGTAATTATGATGTGCCTTGGTGTGTTCCTATTTGGGTCCACCTTGTTTGGGACTCTCTGAGCTTCCTGGACTTTCTGGACTTCCTGGAAATCTATTTCCTTTGCCATATTGGGTAAGTTCTCCTTTATTATTTGTTCAAATAAGTTTTCTACTTGTTGCTCTTCCTCTTCCCCTTGTGGTACCCCTATAATCCGGATGTTGGAATATTTAAAGATGTCCTGGACAGAACAGGCTGACATGGACCAGAGGGGAGAGGGAAGAGGATTTCGGGAAAGGGGAAGGATTCACAGGAAGAAGTATAAAGGACACATGGACAAAAACTAAGGGGGGTGAAAATGGGAGGGAGGTGGGGAGCACTGGAGGGGTGGGCTGGGATGGGAGTAAAAGACAGAAAACTGTACTTGAACAATAATTAAATTTTAAAAGTGCTTTAAAAAAAGATGTCTTGGAGATTCTCATTTAAAAAAATTCTTATTTCTTCCTTCTTTTCTGGTTGGATGTTTCTTTCTTCCTTCTGGTCCACTCCATCGATTTGAGTCCCAGTTTCCTTTCCATCATCATTGGTTCCCTGTGCATTTTGCTTCATTTCATTTAGTGTAGCCTTCATTTTTTCATCTAATTTGTAACTAAAATCACCAGTTCTGTGAGCATCCTGATCACCAGTGTTTTGAACTGTGCATCTTACGGGTTGTCTGTCTCTTTGTCACTTAGAAGTATTGGCTCTGGGGCTTTGAGTTGTTCTTCTGCTTGAGCCATAATATTTTGGTCTGTTCGTGCCTGTTACGCGTATGAGGGGAGAAAGCTTAGGTGTTCACCGGGGCTGGTCAACCCAATCGCCAGGTTGTGACTAGGGGTGGGGTCAGAGAGGGAGAAATGGCTTTTGTTCCGCTCTCTCGCATTTCCATCCCCTCTGCCACTTCCCACAAGCAAATTGGGCCCCTGTGGCACTGGTTCCCAAGTGGATGGGTTTGTGTGCGTTCTAGGACCCTGTGGGTCTCCAGCGAACTCTCCTGTGAGGCTGGGAGCTTCTCCCAGCACCTCAACCCCTGGTGCTTTTAGGCTTTATTTCCCAGCGCTGGGGCCCTACGTTGCATAGTCTGTCTCACTGTTAGTTTTTTCGCCTGGTTTATCTGCGCGTGAATGTGTGACTGCGTCAGCCATCCACCTTGTGCCCTCACTGGGTCTGCCCGTTGCCACCCCACGCCTGGGATCTGCCAGGCTCCACCTGCATGCCTGGGTTGATCCACCAACCACTACCTCTTCCTGCCTCGACCCCTCTCCGCCCACTGCCTACTCTGCCCCTCTCACTGGTCTGGATGAATGGTTCGTTGTTGTCAGACTTCCTTTCGAACAGTTGAATTTTCTGTCTGTTCTGGTTGTGTTTTTGTTTCTAAATCTTTTTTCCCCTTAATTTTGGTTGTGCCAGGAGGTACAGTGTTTCCACCTACTCCTCCGTCTTGGCTGGAAGTCCTCTAATTTTCCTTTTTTAACAGCTCAGGTTTGAGGGCAAGTTGCCTCAGCTGTGTGTAGTAATTCTAGTGCCCTGCCCTTCCCCTCCCCTCTTTTCTTTCGTAGTATAAAATCAGTTTGTTTAGCCTAATTTATCGTCGTTGTATTTGTGGACATCATAGCTGGAATGTGTATGTCACCAGTATATGTTTGTAGTCACATTCAACTGATTGTGATAATTTAAATGGACTGTTCTTTGAACTTTGTGTTTCATAAGCTACATTAAACCCCCATCAAGGAAGGGATTAGAGAGGTTCGGTGTGTTCAGTTTTAAGAGGTGAACTTTCTAATTTTTATTTAGGTGTTCGGCAAAATGACATTTGTTTTACAGATGTGTTATGTTTTTCTGTTGTAGGAAACCCAGCGTTTGCTGGCAGAACCAGTTCCCGGCATTAAAGCAGAACCAGATGAGAGCAACGCCCGTTATTTTCATGTGGTCATTGCTGGCCCCCAGGATTCCCCCTTTGAGGGAGGGACTTTTAAACTTGAACTATTTCTTCCAGAAGAATACCCGATGGCAGCACCTAAAGTACGTTTCATGACCAAAATTTATCATCCTAATGTAGACAAGTTGGGAAGAATATGTTTAGATATTTTAAAAGGTAAGTGTTACCTTCATCATTATATGCTACTAAGATTTCTTCATTTTCTCTTAAGCATTCCATATTGAGAATCTGCAAATTGCAATCTTGCCGTATCTAAAGACCACAGAGGTCTGTGGGAGGGAAGTGTAGCAGTTCTGGGGCTGTTTTTTCATGTTTGATCATCTGGGCCTGTTGTCTTCATAGATAAGTGGTCTCCAGCACTGCAGATCCGCACAGTTCTGCTATCGATCCAGGCTTTGTTAAGTGCTCCCAATCCAGATGATCCGTTAGCAAATGACGTAGCGGAGCAGTGGAAGACCAACGAAGCCCAAGCCATAGAAACAGGTATTTAGTATTCATTCTCTCTTACACCACTTCCACGTCTCAAAACAAGTTTCTGCTACCTCTTAAAAGACTTCTTTTAGAATCTTAAGAAAAAAATTGTATTAAAAGTAATAAGCAAATTTAGTTATAATATGTAAATAAATCTTTCTTAAACAGAAGATCTTCACGCCCCATTTTATGACCTACTCAGGACCCTCAAAGTTAAAGTCAACATATAATTGATAGATCTTGGACTTCTGTGTAACCACACCCAATGTAACAAATACTGTGTGTCTACCATTCATCTAGCAAATACATAAAGATAATGGAAAACCAGCTGTTTTTGCAGTCCATTTGATAAATTACACCAGTATATATAGTTGTGTAGAGTTTGAAATTAATAAGCTTCTTCTACAGATTATAACAATTAGTGGGGGGCATTGTGTCATATCTAGAAATGAAGGCGACAAAAGGAGACAGTTCTTTTCCTTCTGTTGAATTTTGTAGAAATCTTCGTAATTAGCCATACAGTCTTTGCCCTGAGCCAGATTATGGAAAATAGCATGAATTTAAGAGATTACAGCATGACATTTCCCTAATTAACTTCATAGTGTTCACCTCCTTTTTAAAGAGCTTAGAAAGTAATGTATTGAACTAAGTAAAATAATAACTGCATGTTTGTTTTTGTCTGCAGCTAGAGCATGGACTAGGCTATATGCCATGAATAATATTTAAGTCGATCTGATCATCAAGTGTGCATCACTTCTCCTGTTCTGCCAAGACTTCTTCCTTTTTTGTTTGCATTTAATGGACACAGTCTTAGAAACATTACAGAATAAAAGCCCAACATCTTCAGTCCTTTGGTGATTAAATGCACATTAGCAAATCTATGTCTTGTCCTGATTCACTGTTACAAAGCATGAGCAGAGGCTAGAAGTACCTGGATTGTTGCGAAACGTTTAAAAGCAGTGGCCCTTCTGCTTTTATTCATTTCCCCCATCATGATTTAAGTATAAAGCACTGTGAATGAAGGTAGTAGTCAGGGTTAGCTGCAGGGGAATGGGTGTTTTTCTTTATTTTATTTTTTTCAGGCGTGGAGGTAGTTTTAATTTTATGGGCTCCTTTCCCCTTTTTATGGTGATTTAATTGCATTGGTTAAAAGCAGCTAACCAGTTCTTTAGAATATGCTCTCTAGCCAAGTCTAACTTTATTTAGACGCTGTAGATGGACAAGCTTGATTGTTTGAACCAAAATGGGAACATTAAATAAATATTGTGGCCCTCACTAATAACATTGTGACTTTGCTGTCAAATGTAGAATCTTCCCTTCAAGAAAAAGCTTGTGACCATTTTGTATGGCTTGTCTGGAAACTTCTGTAAATGCTGTTTTAGTAAAATATTTTTTTGTTATTCTACTTTGCCTTTGTACAGTTTATTTTACTGTGTTTATTTCATTTTCCCAATGTGACAATCGTATTTAAAAATTAAAACTGATGCACCATTCTGTTTTGGTCTTCACCATCTGACAAGTCAAATGGTAAGAGGTGGATTATGCCAGTTTATTTTCACTGATGCAAATTTGTATTAATTTTGATACTCCATATCACTGAATGGAGTATTTTTAAGCTGGCCCTGAGTATGCTTAAAGCATCCATATCTAACATTTTATTTTACCTCCTAGAAATTTGAAATAAATGTTTGTGTTGTCTGATTAGCTAGATGATTGTTGGTGTCTTGCCACAATGTTTGAAAATTGCTGTACGTGAGAGTCCCAGCAAAGCCGCGGCGCGGCTGACTTTGTGCAGGACTGTCACATGTTGTGCCACATATGTGACCGGCATTTGAGTTATGACCGTTTTCTTCGTTCTTTTATGAAAACTTCATGTGACCACTGATGTGTGTTATTAGGAAACACCAATTTGATAATCATATGGGGTTTGCTGAGCCATTTTTGAGTCTTCCTCATAGATCCCATGAACAAATTTCAAACTGAAGCTTGCATAAGTGTCATCAGGAAGGCTTCTTCATTTGAGAGCATCACGTCCTCAACTACTTACTCTTTTTATCCCTCTGGTATTTGCTGTGGGAGCTCCTTTTATTCTTTATTTTGATACTCAGTAACTTTTTTCTGTGTTGACAGTTTCTCCCCCCACAAAACTGTTCTTTCCCACTCTCCATATCTAATGGTTGTTTTTAAGTCATCAATGTAGCCAGTCCTAAGTATGTAAATGTTAACCTATGGGTTGGAACCCTTGTCTCTTGCAGTTTCAAAGTAATGGGTATTGTAGCCCATGTCTGAATTTCCCCCACTCTTAATCTCGGAACTTTGGAGTTTCTTCAGAATGTGGTGTATTTTATTGTGCTCCTATGTAAGATGAAGAATTATCTATTAAAATTACATTTTCAACATACATAAGTTTTTGGTGACTGGTAACTGGTATCCTACCAAATAAATACATTGCTTGGAAACAAATAGAAGTTTAAGTCAGAATAAAATTGTTCATAACTATAATATTGTAAATTAAAAAACTAATAACAGCAGTTGTGATTTATAACTATTCTGAGCTTTTTAGAGGGTGTCCTACAACTAAGGAAACAATCCTATTCTGGGGTCAAATTGATCGGCTTTGTTTATTGCAGGTGGCACCACTCATGAACAGTTATTTTCACAGCGATTTATAGTTACAGTATTACACATTTAAATCTGTTGCACTATAAAATCTGTCTAAAATGGGACTCTGATATCTACTAAGTTTGAGATAGAAGTACTGAAGTGGAATAATTCAGTTTTTGTTTCAAATGCATGAATTCTTAATTTCATGGCATCATGTTTTTTCCTGTGTAATTTGGTAAGTCCACATTGTTTGGTAAAACCTGCTTTCAGTAGCGGTGCATTGGATCAGGAGTCGGGTGTTCACTGGGCTTTTGTAGGGTATAAGAGGCCCTGGGAGAGCCAGGGCAGAGCTCGAAGCTGTGTCTGGCTTTGGGGCCCATTTTTCTTGTCCCATACAGTGTGGTTGGTTAAACATTTTGAATTCAGTACCAACATTTTTAAAAATTAGGAGATGTACATGGAAAATCCAGAATTTTGATAATATCTGAATATCTGGCAACACAGGACACGTGACTTGCCTTTGTGCATTGGCATCTGCTGGGAGGGGCTGAGCCTCCATCCTTCTCTTACCCAGTGACTTTCTGCCTCTTCCCCCAGCCCACCTGCTCCTTTATGCAGTCCTGTTCCCTTGTAAGCCTTTGAATTTGTAATTCCTAGGCTTAAGGAAACTTAATTTATCTGACAAAAGTGTTTCATATGTGCTCAAGATCATGCTCCTTGTTGGGGATGCTTAGGTAGTGACTGTCTTGGAGAAGGGAAGTAAGTACTTGGGAGGGGCTGGTCTTCTGGAATCCGGCCAGATGAGTAGTACCTCCAGGCAGGGAGAAGAGCACGGACAAAGCTCTGTGAGCCAGGAGGAGAATCGGCATATATTAATAGGTGGCTTCTCGAGAATCAGCTCTGCCCATTCATGGCCTTTTCTGGAATCCTGAGGTGTTGACAGGGACTTTGTATTACTTGATTTTTAAATTTTGTTGCAGTCTACTTTGGTGATTTGCTTCCACAGTAGTTCTCTTGGAGGCAGCACAGCGAGGTCTTGATCTGAAGTATGTAGAACTTCAGTCTTGCTCTAGATCAACAGCATACTTCAGTACAAAAATTTAGAAGCATTTAAAAAATAAGATTAAATACAAATCAGTACAAAAACCACAGGTGCTGGTTTACCACTGTTTAAAAGCTGGAACCTTGTATTCTACAAGACATGGTAAACACAATTTTAGCTAAAGGAAACTAAGTGGTGTCATGGAAACTATAGGGATTAGCTTAATTTTTCTATTTGATGGCCCAGGAATCTTTTGGCTACTCTGGCCACATCAGTTTTGTTGGAGTAGCAAAGTTTAAAAATACAGCCTTATCTACAGAAGCTGCTCCCCTACCCCCCTGCCCAAAAAAATGCCATGATTTATAGAGCAGCTAATTCATTGGTGTATTTGGGAAAAATGTAATACTTCATTGAAATGATGTATTTTGGGATCTGGGGCAACACTTCATTTAGCTATTTAGCATGCTGCTTAGTATAAGGAATTATTTTTTAAATAACACAAAAGCAAAACATGTTGAATGTAATGACTTGAACTTTGAAGAATAAATATCTAACCCACCACCAAGACTGGTGATACTTTGTTTTTTTATCTATACCCCCTGCACTAATTTCCATTTCATCATTGAGATTGGTTCTAAGAATTGGTTTTGCTGTTGCTGTTACACATTGGGCAAGTTCCCATTGGCTGCAAAACTGGGAGTCGGACTGAAGTTTTTCCTGTTAAGTGTAGAACTCAGCATGAGTTCGGGTCCTCCCTCTGGCCCCCGGTTTCACCTTTGCCACTCAACTGATCTAATTTCATATGTGCCTGTGGCACTTCAAAGTGTGTGAATTTAGACTTAACTGCCAAGCGGAGTCTCTGTCGACTTGATGTAATTTTTCAGTTACTGGCTAAGAAGCATATAGTAATTGCCTGAATATTTAGACCTTGCTTATTGTCACCAGTTGGAGCAATAACTGAAATCCCATTATCTTTTTTTGTTTGTTTGTTTTAAGGTTTTACTTTATTTTTTAGAGGGGGAGGGAGGGGGAGATACCAGTACATGGATGTGAGAGAGAAACCACTGGGGACCTGGCTGGAAACCCAGGCACATACATACCCTGACTGGGAATCGAACCAGAGACCCCTGGATTTGCAGGCTGGCACTCAGCCCACTGAGCCACACCAGCCAGATTTAAGTCCCATTATCTTGGAAAAGTACATTTTACTGTGTTTATTAAGGAGCTTTTAATTTTTTCTGTTATTCATAGCCATGGGGCAAAATGTTTTAGAAATTATAAGATTGGTAACCTCATGTTCCTACCATGTAGAATAAGTAGTGTATTTACTTTTACACATTCTTGATCCATTCTCACCCACCACATGACTCCTTTTGAAATTGTTCCATTATCTAGATTAGTAAATTCCAATAACTTAAATTTCATTAGAACCTAACCTGGCAAGTTCACAAAGTATTCTGGTTTATGTTCAATAGTAGACTACTTAAGACAGACCAGTCAAATGTGGCTTAGACATGTTAGGTTGATTGCAGTAGACCTGAACTTGGTGCTGTTTTGTTTGTTTTGACAAGCAAATCAGGACTGGGTAACCAAGGGCCACATTCTTGCAATCCGTTTTTTCCTTCTGAAACTAAATATTTTGGGTTTTGCAGGCCACAGATCTGTCTCTAGGAAATTTCTCAACTCTGCCATTGTAGTGAGAAAGCATCCATAGACAATTTTAAACGTATAAGGCTTCTGTGCTTTAAGACGTGAATTTTCACATGTGACTTGGAACTTTTTGAATCACCGAATGTAGAAACCATTCCAAGCCTTTGGGCTGCATCGGCTTGGTTGACCTGTAGGTTCAGCTTCCTTTGTGCTGGGCAGTGATTGATAACTCACTGCTGTAGTGTTACAAGCAAATGTGTATTTCCTCTTTTAAAAAGCTACTCCAGTAACAATTAGTGGAGATATTTGTATGGGTTTCTTTCCCCTTTGATGTTGATACATATTTTGATAAAAGTTACAAACAGAGGGATTGTATGTACAGATTGAGCATTCGTCGAGCCCCTTGTGTTCCTGTAAGGTTACTGCATGTTCTCACATTGAGAGTTTCTCAGAAAGTTTCATCTTAAAATCGGATTTTAAAAGAAAACCTGAAATGTGGCATATAGGCTCCTTTTTAAAAAGTGAGCTTTAATAGGTAACACGGTGTAGTGTTGCACTGTCTTAAGTCGCTGGTGAAGGACTTCCACCTGTGGCAGTGTAATTTTTGGTAGTGATATCTGTTGACAACCATAATGTGATTCCCTTACCCACCTTTGACCATACTTGTATTGTGCAACTTGAAGTGTCCCCCAGAAATGGAGTTGTTCAGTGACAGGGTTATTTTATGTCTCTGATAGTCCATTATGTGGACTTGTCACTAGTTAACCATTACGCTTTTGGCCCAGGGCATTTTATTTCATGCCTTACCACTTTAGTTGCCTTATCTCGGTATGTAAATCTTTGTTCCCATTCCTGGTTCAATTACTTCATCAAAAGATGTTTAAGTTTCTTGATTCACATTGATAGCCACATATTTTTATTTCCCTAATTTGATTAAGGAGTGAATGTAAAAGTTGAGAAAATCAGTAGGATTTACAATACTTTTATACATGTCTGGCATTGGTGTTGAATAAGAACCAGGAAATGTGATGTCCAGAGGGTAGTTTTCCACATACTGGGAAGAGTAACTTTGGGATCATAACTGGTTGAAATCACATTGAATGGAGGAATTCGATTAGTTTCTGCCAAAAAGACATGGAGCCTTTGAGTAAATTTGGGCCTTTGCTATATAATAGTCCTAAGATAGGCACTAGGGCCTTTTCATTTTACTCCTAGAATTTAGCAAATGGCCACTAGTCAGGAAGGTAATAAAAATAAGGAAATTTAGCACCAGGATGAGATCAGTTTTTAACCTGGTATTTGGTCTACCGCTCCATATAGAATGTTAAGTATTTGGTGGTGGGTATTTTTAAATAAAATTTTGCTTAAGATAGTGCATGTTAGGTGTAAAAGCTTCAAAGACATTATCATGTGGGTGGCTTTTTAAAAAAATGTGTTATCACACACCCATATGAAACGTGTTACAACCAAATGGCTTAATAGTTACAGGTTAACATCAGTCATGTACAAATGCGCAGCTAGTCATGACCTTGAACTTGTGTGCCCTGTATGTGTAACAGTATTTAAGAGTTAGATTAGCTGCCACCTCCACAGGGTTCAGAAGTTCTGATGTGTAAACAAACATCTAGCTAAATCTCACTCCACTAAATTTCCTTGAGGGTGGAAACTTGTTCTTTGTTACAGCATCAGTGCAACACAGGCAGGATGCAGATGTTAATAATTTGACACACTTGGTTGGAAACTTTGAAACAAAATCAGCTACACAGAAATATACCAGCTATAACCAATTTATTAAAAGAGCATTGTGCTAAGTGAAATAAGCTAGCTGGTGAAAGACAAGTACCATATGATCTCACCTGTAAGTGGAACCTAGTCAACAACACAAGCAACAAAACAGAACCAGAGACATGGAAATAACACAGGGGAGAGGGAAAACAGGAAAGAAGGGGAAGGGTACTCAAGGAACATGTATAAGCCACCCATGGATAAAAACAAACCTGGAGGAGAGGCAGATGAATGTGGGAGGTGGGGGGGAGTAATGGGAGGAAAATGGGGACCACTGTAACTGAATAATGGAAGGAAAACATTTTAAGCTCTGGCTGGGTGGTTCAGTTGGCTGGAATGTTTCCCTGTGCATCAGAAGGTGGATTTGATCCCTGGTCAGGGCACACACCTAGGCTGTGATTTGATAGCCAGATGAGGCACATACAGGAGGGAACCAGTGTTTCTCTTTCCTCTCTGAAAATGCATATATTCTTGGGTGAGGTATTTTTTAAAAATTTTAAACTCGTGCTTAGTCTTGTCACTTCATCCACAGAAATTCTGCCTAGAGAGACCTGTAGAGAATTCTTGTGTTGTGATGCCAAAACAATACTGGAAAATGCCAAGCTGCCTTTTTCCTACAATTTAAATGAGGTTTGAATAGAACTTTCACATAAGGACTGTAAAGTTGGTTTTTGGTAAACAGTATTTTAGGGAAATATAATGGCAGACAGGGTACCTGTAAGCCAGTTACCCTTTCAAATGAACTACGATTAAAGTGTTGGTAGTGTAGGAAGCATATGTAACACCTTACAGCAAAACACAGAGTAAGTTGAGAGCTGTAAGTATCGAAGTAATTTAATTTAAAACCTCATCTGGGAGGGGGGACAGTGCTACATAAGACCACCACAGTGGTACACCACCAGACTAGTAATACAGGAAATAGCCACTGGGAGAGTAATGGCAACATATCGGTGACCCAGTTAACTCCACTAGTAATAACGGTAAGTGGGGAAGGATATAAACATACTACTACTGCGATAACGTGTGTGGCCATCAATGGGAGAATGATGATACTGTGGAATGCCAGACAAGTTTTAACTTGGAGATGGTCTTATGTTTAAGAAAAAGAAAAAATCATTTATTTACATTTTTATTTGATGTTTCCAAATGTAAAAAAAAAGTCAAGATTCTTACACCAATAATCTCAAATGAGACCATGCAAAGCAATTCGAAGTGTATACAACAATCACCAGCCCCTTCAGTTTTGCTGCTTTATACAACTGTCAAATCAACACCGAAGAACTCACTCAATGACATCTGGTTGGAAAATTTCATGTTTACAAAAACCAAAAACCCAACACGCAGAACCAGCTGCTGCTTGGTGTCTGCGAGTCAATGGGACTGCAATTTTATCTGTTCAACTTTATCCAACTACCCCACAGAGAGTACAAATGACGGTCCCAACACTGTAATCTTTGGAAGGCTGAGATAGTAGACACTGTTATTTGTAGTAGATTCAGCTGTTGAGCCTGAAAAATGTGGGCTTATTCTTTGAATAGAAATAAATCCTTAGGGCCCTTCCTCTAATTTTGCTAGACGGGGTTTCAGAAGAATAGTGAAGAACGCCCTGTTTGAGATTTCAGGTGTAACAACTGTAAATATCCTGTTGCGTTACACAACTTTCGGCTCATTGCATAGACTGAAGACAGTTGGTTTGCTAACTGGCACTGAAGAAACCCCGACTTGAGTGGCACTACTTCGTCCAAATGTTTCTGACCAAAGGAAATTACAGAGCAATATTTATAGGCTCACTTTTAAGAGGTGGCTGACATTAATACTGTACATATTTTACAGGTCAAATACATAGTCTAAGAGTTTATAAAACAGGTACATGCATTGTTAACTCTAAGAATATCATGTACAAGATACCCCTCCCCCCACGTACTTGTGACAGCATTTCAGGTGGACACAGTCCTATATACAGAAACAATCCAGTTTCTCTGCTTTGTTAAGTATGTAATTTAAAGAAATTTCAGAAATCACTGAGACCAGAAACTTTAGTCCATTGAAGATTGATAGAAAGTGTCAATCTGTGGGATTTAAAATGTTTTTTAAAAAACTCCCTAAATACATAACCTCTCTACAAAGAAAAATATAAAAATCCTGGATGATCATGTTTGATCACACCACATAATTTAGAATGAAATGTCACTGGTTAAATTACTCATTCCTTTGACAGCATTAATTTGTGAACTAATGTTCATATCTAGTTCAGCTGCACTTGTGGCACAAGATCTCATTTTTGAAAGTGGCACCAAATTTCCTTAAGTGTAACAGCACTCTATTTTTAGCAGCAATTAATTATATTTTTTAGGGTTAACAATTTGTAGAACAGATGTATAACTACACTTACTTTCTACTTTATGTTCACCAGTCACAATATTTACAAAAGGTTAATGTCTACTTACAGAATGATCTTGCCCTTCTCCCCGACCCCACATCTTACTCAAAAATTTTCCTGCTCATCTCATTTCTGGTCTGTCTGGGCGAGCACGGGAGTTTCAGACAAGGTACCTATGTATTTTAGATAGAATTCTTGATTTTATTATGTATAAAGACAAGTATAAGACAAAATAATTCCTAGTTCAGGTATATTCCAGTGCCCAAGTTACTATATGATAAATAGTACCCTTCGACAATCTGTAAGAGACAACAGGTTCTACAGGCACCCTAACAATCTAAGTCTGTACCAGCTGAACAGCAGGAAGGCCATTTGAATTGCGACACAGTCATCACTGACCAGCGTTCTGAGGTCACAGGCTCTGGGCCTAGCTGTGAGCATTGGTAACTGACAAGTTTAACTGATGAGGTACCTGTCACTAAATCCAAAAATTGAAAATACCGTTTCAAAAAGCAATTTACATTGAGGAAAATTTGGTTCTCAGGCATTCCATATAAAGAGAGATTATGGATAAAGGGAATTGGCAACCGGTGTGCTACCTCAAATTCCATGAAACCAGATTTCACAAGATGCTGTATTTGCTATATGCGTTTTACTTATAATACCTTCCTAAAAATCGCCAACTCGACTGAATTAAAATTTTGTGTTAAAGGGTTATTGAGGACCAGGGGACTTAGGCTAGTGATACAATACCAGTTGTGAAAACTGAGACGAGTGACAAATTCTTGAAAATAGCAAATTAGGCCCTTTGCCAAAAGTTACTGGACCATACAGAAATAGTCCAGATACAGAGTTTGTGAAATAAAATTGTGATCCCATGAAACAAGTTCAGGTGGATAGATTTCTTTAATACTGAGAATGATTTTTGTAAATCCCCACAACAGATGGACTCGCTGCCTACATTAATGCTGGGAATGAGAAAAGAATTTGGTGGTAGGCAAACACTCACAAGTAAGGCGATCTCACAGAAACCACAGACCAACACCAAATGGACGAAAAACTGAAAAAATGACGACCAAAATAATGGGAGGGTGAGGTGGGGTCAGGGGCACAGTTAAGGCATCTAAAAAAATTCCACATGGCTTTGGCTTATTAAAATATTTTACACTATTAAAAAAAGATTTGAAAGCATCTGAAAAACATGCAAATTGTTTGAAAACCTTGCATGGCAAATTCAGACAGTTTGCAAGCGCCATTCAGATGTTTGCCAAGAAAATCAAGAAGCCTCTCCCTGTGAGACTGCACAGGGTGGGAGAGGACCTTCCTTTCTCTCTATCTGATGCTGGGTGGCAAGCCAGAGGTCTGTGCAGCGGTTACGAACAAGGTGTTGTTATCTGGAAGAGGAGGGACGGTGGGATTTCCATTGGACGGAGAACAGCCCAGCTTCAGTTTCTCCAGATACTCGGCGTGTACAGGCTTATGACACTGGAGAACTTTAATGGCATCTTCTACTTTGAACCACTCTCTTTTCCTTCCTAGAAAATAGGAATGGCATTGGTCACTATACAATAAAATCAAGTATAAAAAGTAAGCCATACCCTCACACTCTTCCCTCACAAATAATGACCATTTTTTGGAATGTTTTAGACAACAATAATGTTGAATTTTAAAATAATTCAAATGTGGATATATACCTTGACTTTCCCTTCTCTAAAAGGAAGGTAAACAAAAATAATTTAAGACAAAAAATTGGTTACAAGTATGCACTATTTGAATTAAGAGATTCAGACAGCAAAAGAAAAGGAAACTTACCTATATTAACAGAATCTTCCCAATCTTCTAATATTTCAGTGACAGTAAGAACATAAACGTATGTTCTGTGCTTTCGGTCTTGGTTCTGCTTGAATACAAAAAAGAAAGCATTTTAATCTACAGGAGCTAGCTGTGCACATATTTCTGAGGGGAAAAATTCAGTTGTGACACACTGCTGATTAGCACGGCCTATTTGCCAGCATAGGCAAATATGCTCAGTTGTATAATCCAGCAGAAAAATGAGTTTACATAAGACAAAATACTTAAAATGTTAAAATCAGCTCCCAATACTAAACTTCTGGCACTCTAATTTTTTTGTCCATCAGATAAGTAACTGTCATAAAGAAAATCTTAAGATTAGAATGGAATCTTTATTAAAAGAACTGCATTCCTGTCATTTCCAAAGTCCTGTTCCCTGGGGCTAATCCTGACAGCCTTTCAACACCACAGAAAACAGATTCCCTCAGGACCTGCAGAGCAGTTCCCAGTTAGCTCAGAACACTCCCCTCACAGGTGCACAGAAGCACGCAGCAGAGCCTCTGCTCCACCTCGGCCATTCATTCCATCACCCAGGGAGAATGGTTTTTTGAGACACCAGTTATTGTCTAACTCTCTGAAAGCTTTCAGATGAACTACACACAGCCAAGGTTCAGAGTACCTTAATTTTAAGTCTTGTAGTCAAACTTGACTTTACCCATATTAAAACTACAACCTAGTCTTGCCCCCAGGTTCAAAATTACACACAAGTTGGTCTTAAGATGAATGGGCTGACCTCCATCTTAACTTGAGTTAGCCTTGTGTGCTGTGTCTATAGTCTAAGACTGCAGACAACTGTCCTAATGTTTTCCACCACAAATGACCTGACTAACCCACTCACTTCAACAGTGTATTATGTCTTTGGGAAGAAATAAGAATACCAATAAAGTGGAGGCATCTCTCACATTATTGTTCCTTATTTTTAAGAATTTGTTATCTCTATGCCTGGCCAAGCAATACCTTTATTATGCTATGTTCATCACAAATGCACTGAAATCAGCAGGGGGAATGAGTAGGGCAATTCTAAGTTTCTCTTACATGTTCAAAGGGTAAAGTTACACTGATTGCCATTTTCTCTTCAAATTTATTAAGTTAAATAAAATCTCTATAAATATTACATAATAAAGGATTTAATACTAGTACCTTCTCATGTTATATAAGCTTTTTTTTTTATAATGTGAGAAGTTTTCTTCAAAAACCTTGTCAGCATACTGATAAATGCGCTATTTGTACCAGTGGCTACTCAGAATTACAGAACACTCTCAATGTTTTTCAGCTTAACCAGGAGATGGTGCTATTTACCTAGGTAAAGCAAGTGCTGAATTCTGGGAAAGTATCAACAGTATCTTAAGAATTTTACTTAAAAACAAACAAAAAAACCTGAAGAACTTTTAACAATTATTGTATTCTGAGAATCAATTCTACCAAATACCATGCAATCAGAACTACTTCTAAATTCCTGTAAAAATGCTTAAAATAAAAAAAAATTCCTCCCCACAAATTCTAGTCTGCATTCGGTAATAAGGGACTTTACAGTCGAGAATTCTATACTTTTAGCATCTATTCTACGTATCTGACCTTTGTCCTCACACAGCCCTATGAGAATTGGTGGCCTTTTGCTTTGCAGTACAATGCTCAACCAGGACTGTCCCTCCTGATTCTTAAGACCCGCCTACTGACAGTTTTAGAGGAAGGTCTAGTTTAAGGCTGTTGCCAAATCATCTGGCTGGTTAAGGAGGAATAATAATTAATTTTCTTAGCAAACCAAGGATTACTTTTGTAACTCACCTCAAATATGCCCAGGAGTCTCCCTAATTTTCCTTTGACTCCAGCCTATTGAAAAAAGATAAAATGCAAACATTTTAGCTTTTCATAGCAAAAATACTTTCTGGCTAGTTTCAACTTTAGAATCTAAAGGCAATGGGCCCTCCCATCCTAAGCCTGCCTTCTGTAACTTTTGGGCAGGGTGAGGGCTGTGCTAAGATTCACCACACCTGTGGTTTGCTACAAACTATGAATTCATTTGCTCTGCATACAATTTCCTGGTGATCAGATTTACTGTCATTTGTTTTATAAGAAATGGCAAGGATTGACCAAAAAATTAAATTTCTACATATTGGGGACAAACTTCATGAATGAAAATGGACTTTTCTCCATGAGAGATAAATACTCTACCCTACTTTCCTTCATCCACAGGCCTCAGGAGGTACAACCCTTTCTAGATGGTGCTGTTCTACAGTCCTCACTGCGCGTACCTAGTAAAAGAACGATCAGAACCTCAGGGTGCCCCCCACTCAAACCCACAATGTGAACTAAACAGACTGGCACATGCTTGTTGTCTCTGTTTCAAATGTGTCCTGCCCCCACGAAGCCACTCATCTTTCAAGACCCACCTCCACCAAACCTCCCTGACTCCGAACCAAGGCCCTGTAACAGCGTTAACGTTTGTTTCCCAGTCACACCTAACTGCTGTTCAGGAGCTGTTTAGGGTACTTAACCTATCCAGTTTTGCCTGTGAGCACAAGCGAGTTGTGCATCGTCGGGTGTAAGGAGAAGCAGCCCACGTGTGCTTTTGTGCACGTGGGTGTGCACCACACTTTATTGAACTTTCTGAAAAAGTAAAAGCAATTTGTTTCTTATCTGAAACTTGAAAAAGAACCACAGCACATGAGTAATGTCTCTCTATGTTCTGGCTCGGTGTGACACTAACCATGCTCTGGGCAAGGCCATCGCAGACGTATTGTCTGCTGTGCAATTCCATGTTTCCACAACGCTGGGGGACCTCCACCTTGGTTTTAGCTCTATTTTATCAGGTAGAAAAAAAATATCTGCTTAGCAAAATGCTAGTTATAGTCATGTGCTTAAAATGTTAAATTAGGCAACAAAAAATCACCTATGTGACTTGCTTTCTTGCCTTCTCCTCAGTGTAACAAATGCCTTGTTTGTGTGTCCTGTAAATACCAAAATACAGTCTGTGTGAAGAGAAAATACAAACTACTGTTCCCCTCACCTCTTCATACACCTCCCTCACAGCGGCACCGCCAGGCTCCTCCTCAGGCTCCATTCCTCCTCCTGGGACAATCCACTGGTCTGGGTACCGACTGCTGCTCACCAACAGCACCTGCAAGACCCACTGTAAACATGTACTGCCGGCCTCAGAAGCACCATCCATGTGAACAACATTCTCAGTCCTTCACAAGATGGTAAATGTCTTCTACATTAACCCACTTTTAAATTTCATTAATGTTATTGGGGGTACACATTGTACCACAAAAAAAGAGGCAGTCCACAGCTTTTGTTAACTTTGTCTCTGTGAATAAAGAATTCAACAATAACACGATCTCATCACTAAATAATTTTCACCTAATTAAATCCCTTGCACTACCAAATTCTATTAGTATAACTCTCTAATTCTTAGATATTAACAGAGAATAAAAGCAGAGACTTAGCTTATTAGCCCCAAAGCTGTATGCACTAAGGTTTGTGATCAGATCCATTGCTCTTTAGTTACAGGATCGTATCATTCTTCCAAATTTAAGGATATGTAACCATAGGCAGGTCACCCTGTTCCTCCATCTATAAAGTGTAAGGACACTTAGAAGATAGCAGATGCTGTGAGAAGGGAACAGAAAAATTCATGGAAAGCCAATGCTGGGCACATAGAGAATTCCTGTTATCTTTACACTTAAGATTAGATGGAAAGAGGTACCCTTCATTCCCCACCTATGTACATTAGCAAGTGTTGCTCCATACTGATACTAGGAAGCTTTAACTTATAATCTTGCAAAGGGTTGCCAAGCGGTGGCCTACTGCCTGTTTTTGTACAGTCTGTGAGTTCTAAATGGCTTTTATATTTTAAAATTATATAAAATTAAAATTTCGGTTAATAAATAAAATTTTATGAGAGTCTAGTCACACTCATTCATTTTTTACAGTTGTCTGTGAATGTTTCTATGCTACAACTAGGGCTCAATAGTAGTGACAGAGACTATATGGCCCACAAAGCCTAAAATATTATCTGGTCACTTACAGGAAAAGTCTGTACAGCCCAATCAAGAAACTCATTAAGCTCGAAATGTGCAAACACTTAAAAAAAAAAAAGCCAACCTGTTATCACAGAGTATCCTAGAGGCTCACTATTTTAACAGTGACTGAAACAATTTATTACATATCCACCTTATAAATGAAAATACATGGGCTAGGTTTGGCTGAAATTCACCCAAGTTAAAAAAAAAAGTTTATGATAAATAACCAAATGACATTGATGAAGATAACAGGTGTCTTAACCAACATGAACAAAAATTACTGTAAAATTACCTTAGTATATATATTGCCTTCAACTGAATGTAAACACTTCTCACCAGATAAACCCATCAATTTACAGTGAAGTCTAATCCCCAGATCGGGTCCTGACTTTCTGACACGCAGGCCGCAGGTCCAGCTGCCCAGCTCCCCGCCTACTGCCAAAGGAACGGCCAGCCTAAGGAGCTCAGCACAGGACCCACCTTCTACCTGAGTAAGCCACCAGGAACTCAACCTTCCCCCCAGGAAAGTTCCAGGCCGACAGTAGTTCAGCAATTCCCAGCTTTTCCCAAAACCTCTGAAGTGTTTAAGTGGAAGGCATGTTAAAACCTATTCAGGCACATAGCGTCGACTTGAAAAAGCAGACCCTTTGCCTATGGACACACGAGAGCACGGCAGAGCAGTGCTCAAGGGGTGGAACATTAGTTCTCTCCTTCTCAGTCTGGACAGGACTCTTGCTCCCACCGGCATCACTCCTTTAGTAACTGGCAGAACAATGGTAAATCCAGGAGAAAGTATACTATAAATTAACACAAAGGTGACAAAGCCCTAGCTAAAGTACTAATGGCTAATGATGAGGGTACCACCAAGTCCAAACACAGCAATTTTGGTGAAATAAAATGTAAGGCCTTAAACTTAAGCTTTAAGTATTTGCAAACAGGGCTTATATATTAAAATTGGAAACTAAAGAGCCAAAATAAGCAAATCTAGCCAAGAACCTATAGCATTCAAAGGCTTCAGCCCTGTATCAAGGCTGGCAAATACATGAAAGTTTTTTAAGTTAAAAATGTTTAAGATACAGGAGCACCAAGGGGAAAGTAAGTGGTAACTACTGGTCCTGACCGCAGAGCTGGAGGCCTGTTTTCCCAGTCACAGGTGTGGGTTAGGGATAACCTGGTTTCTACTGCCTGGATGAAATGCCTACTACACACTTCCGTGCTCTGTTAGCCACTTTCCTGATTACCTTCACAATGGCTAGCCACTGGGAAGTACATCTTCACTTACTAAATAGGCAGTTTCAAAACCACAGATATTCCTGTTTGAGTCCTGAAAAAATAAAACTTGGTGTCATGTATCTAGGTTGATGACTGTCATATTCCCATTTGTCCAAGATAAGAGCTAAATTACATAAGATTAATAATGTTGAGGTGCAGGTATAGTCTGCACCTGCTCTTCCCAACACTGTAGCTTCCAATTTAATACCAAATCTTTATCTACAGGACTTCATTAACTTCTTCCAAAGTCTAACTCATGGAACCCCACATGGTTCAATATCTCCCTTCATAAATTACTATTTAAAAAGCCCAAGAACACAGATCTATATAAGTTTCAGACAAATAATTTAGCTGAAACCAAGAACTTACTGTGCACTGACATTCCAAAAATGATTAAATTGGAACAAACCATTAACTTGAAATGCATCTTTCCAAAAAATGATCAACTTAAACGAGTAATTAATACCTGTGTACAGGAATGATCAATGTCTGAACTACTAGCTTAAGAGATATGATAAGAAGATTTTGGCGATGGTACCAATTTGAAAACCAGAATGCTTCATTAAGTACTTGTCATCTTCAGTACTTAATCTGGAGTTCAAATGAGGTCATGGCCACATCTGTGTGTGAGGTGGAGGGCAAGAGGAGTGTGGTACTGTGTGGTACTGAAAGAGGAAGAACCAAGGGCTGTACTTCATAGACTATATAGAACTGTGGCATGGGTCTGCCAGGGCAGAAGAAATAAATCTGAGTAGTGTAAGCAGAGACAAGGACAATATTAAACCCCCTCCAACACACTGGAAGAACCTAAAGCTACAGAATCACATTCCAAACTAAGCATTATTATTCAACAGTCTCTCCCGTAAAACCATCTAAACATTTCTAGAACATCCCAAATCTACTAGGATCTATAATATAACTTTAGCATGCTAACTAATGCTTTGAAAATTGCATTACTGAAGTAACAAAAATAGGCTATAAAAGTTTATTCAGTAAAGATACACCAACTGTTAACAGAAACCACACATGGTCTTTTCATAGATTTATTCACTTTATATATTTTATTGATTATACCATTACAGTTGTTCTATTCCCTCCTTTCATTCCCCTCCACCCACACACCCCCTCCCCCACTATTCTCCCCCCTTGGTTTATAACCATGTGTCTCAAGTTCTTTAGATTCTATATTTCCCCTGTGAGTTTGCTGTCCTTTCACTGTTCATATTTTTCATCTTCTTTTTCTTAGATAAGTCCCTTTAGCATTTCATATAATAAGGGCTTGGTGATGATGAACTCCTTGAACTTGACCTTATCTGAGCAGCACTTTATCTGTCCTTCCATTCTAAATGAAAGCTTTGCTGGATAAAGCAATCTTGGCTGGAGATCTTTTGATTTCATGACTTGGAATACTTCTTTCCAGCCCCTTCTTGCCTGTAAGGTCTCTTCTGAGAAATCCGCTGAGTCTGTTGGGAACTCCTTTGTAGGTGACTGTCCCCTTATCCCTTGCTGCTTCTAGGATTCTCTCCTTCATTTTGGTCTTGGCTAATGTAATTATGATGTGCCTTGGTGTGTTCCTTCTTGGGTCCAACTTCTTTGGCACTCTCTGAGCTTCCTGGATTTCCTGGAAGTCTATTTCCTTTGCCAGACTGGGGAAGTTCTCCTTTATTATTTGTTCAAATACGTTTTCCACTCGTGGCTGTTTCTTTCCCCCTTCTGGTACCCCTATAATTCGGATGTTGGAACGTTTAAAGATGTCCTGGAGGTTCCTAAGCCTCTCCTCATTTTTTTGAATTCTCATTTCTTCATTCCTTTCTGGTGGGATGTTTTGTTCTTCCTTCTGGTCCATTCCATTGATTTGAGTCCCAGTTTCCTTTCCATCACTATTGGTTTCCTGTGCATCTCCCTTCATTTCAATCAGTTTAGCCTCCATATGTTCCTCTAATTTGTGACTACAATCAACCAGTTCTGTGAGCATCCTGATGACCAGTGTTTTGAACTGTGCATTTGAGAGGTTCGCTATTTCTTTTTCGCTTAGAGTTATCTATCAGCTCTGGGGCTGAGTTCTTCTTGAGCCATACTTTCGACTGTTCATGCCTGTTAAGTATGAGGAGCAGAGCCCTAGGTGTTCACCATGGCGGGGCAACTCAGTCACTGGGTTGTGACGCTGTACATGGGGGCGGGGTCAAAGAGGAGCAATGGCGGTTCCGTCTGCCACCTCCTGCCACTGGGGCCGCAGCTGCCACCGTCACTGGGGCCCACGTGTTTCGTCCCACTGCACGCAAATGTGCCACTGTGGTCAGCCCTCCACCACTGGATTCGCCCGCTGGGGCCTGCGTGGTCCATCTCGCTGGGCGTGAATGTGCGACCGAGGTCAGTCTACCCTGCACCCGGACTAGGTCCAGGCTGCCTGTGCCTGGGTTGGGGGATCTTTCCCACCCGACCCTGCTCCGCTGCTGACTCCGCCCCTCTTACCGGTCCCGGTTGAACGATTTGTTGTTGTCAGACTTCCGTATAGTTCAATTTTCTGTTCTTTGGCTGTGTCTTTGTTTACTAAACCTTTGTTGTATTCAAACTTGGTTGTGGGAGAAGGCACAGTGTTCCGCCTATGCCTCCAGCTTGGCGGAAGTCCTTTTTCATAGGTTTTTAATTCCTTTCAACTACCTTTCTGAATATATTAGATTTTGTACAAGGTCTGTTCAGAAGTATCCAGCCATGTAATAAGAAAGAGATATTTGTTGAAGAAGATACAAGAAACATTGTACCTAGGACAGTAACACCTCAGTCCCCTTCAAAATGGGCGCCTTGGGACCTCACACAATCCTCCTAATCGCCATCATCTGCCCCTGTTGTATTTTCTTAAATCTTATCACCAATCTGAAGTCTCTTCCCCTTTCAAAGATGATTTTAGTTATGGGAAAAGCCAGAAGTCACAGGGCACCAAATCTGGACTGTAGAGGGGCTGAGTCACCTCGGTGATTTTATGTTTTGCCAGGAAAAACTCTGCACAAGACTTGCTGCAGGAGCGGATGCACTGTCTTGATGAAGTCCCCAATCACCAGGTGGCCATAGCTTCGGACTTCTGAATCATCTGAATCATTTCAGCAGAGCAATGTTCAAGCTTAACACAAAATTTGATGCAGATTCATTGCTCTACTTGTTCAAGTTATTTTGAATTGAATGTTAAGTCCACACAGTACACATGCTCACTCAATAATATCTACCACCCCCCACTGACTAGGTACAGTGAAGTCATTACTGTTCAAGCACGTGCATTCCTGGCCACTCTCCCTGCCTGCCAGGTTTCATCGATGTTGCTCAAACTATTCTTGTTATATTAACAATGTCTGGACTTTTTCCAGACAGACCTCCTACATCCAACATGATAGTCTGTCACTTTCATGACAAGACAGCAGAGATGTAAGTAGGCATTCCATGTTCCAGATAAGCCAGAGCTGAGACCAAAGAAAAGATTTACATAAAGGAGGCTAGTAACGAACCAGACTGCAGAATTAGACTTGAATCATACTCAAAACCCAAAGCCAATGCCCTTAAGAGTGGTGAAAAGTGAAGACACTTCTCTGATCCAATCTGACCACCTGCACATAAGCATTCCTCTTACTATACCACCAGACCGTACCTCTCTTCGCCTGTAGTAGATGATTATCAGAATAAAACACCATTTACCTGGGCTGGCATTGCTGAAAAATCATTTTGCACCCTTGTCTTTTTCTTAGACACTAATGTGTTAAACATTTGGAACTGAAGTATTTCTCATTTTAAGTAGGGATACTGGTCAATTTGGAAACAGCCTTGAGCCTGTGAATTGAAATGATCTATATTACATTGCCCAATAAATCCTTCTCACTGGGGAGATGTAAGGGCAGGTAAACTAAAAATGCTGTTCAGATTCTATGCAATTCAGTTATGCCTTCAGAGACAGGAGGTACATAGGGATAGTCCCCTACAGCAAGTGGCCCCAAACTGCCCTTTGTGTTTCACTTTTTACCCTTAAAATTGCCCTTGGCCAAGGCTTGCCTCTGGGAACAACTGGCCACTACAGATTAACACTGCTTTCTCAGGAAAAACAAAACTCTCTAGAGAACTTTGTAAGTGATCCCTAAATGTAAGAACGAAGAGTTTTATTTTGTGAATTGTAGCTATTTTGAAGCTCTTTTGGCATGTGCTTGTTCCTTCATTCCCCATTATCATGAACTAGGATTACATGAATGGTTCAACTACCTCTGCCATGGGTTAGCTATTCCATAGGCATTTAATCAAAATTAGGCCAGCGGTATGTCAGAAACACCCACTATGCATACAGACGTTTTAAAAGACCACAGGTTACAACAATGGTGATTATATCCACTAACCAGCCACCTACTGTTACTACTAAGCTTTGGTGATATACCAATATCCTAAGGAAAATAAAAGCAGATGCGAATTCTACAGAAGTGTCTTTCCTTGAAGGAAGTGCCTACTTGAGTGGTCTGGGAGGTATAAAGGCATGAATGCAGAGGTTGGTGACATCTCCCTGTGTTTAGAAAAGCCCACCTATGGATATTTACTTCATTTTGACAAAAGTGGTCTCCATTTGAAGCAAGTATCTTCAAGGACTTAGATCTCTGAGGAAATACAAGCCCCAGAATATATTTCTAAAAAAGGAGGACCACCTGATTATTCTATGCTAGTAGAGATCTAACTGCCCTAATATTTCTTGTTAGACTTGTTTTTGTTTATTAGAACTCTCGTTTTAGAGTTGTGTAAGTTTTGAGATTTTCCCACCAAACCTTAGTTTCAGTGCATGAATATGCAGAACTCAGACACTTCGTGGATATAGATTGGGGATCTTGTAGAACAGGGCCACTGGTTCAGGGAGTTTAAAAGCTATTTAAAGCAGTAAGTCAAAATGGAAGTCAGCCCTGGGTGCAGGGTGAACCTCCTTCCCCTTCTGTGGGTCACCCGCCACAGCCATGGCCCAAAAAACATACTATATGCTCTTCTGGACAATAAACTGCTTTCTCTTAAAAAAAAAAAAAGTCAGTTTTTAAGACTGTTTTGCCCATGTCTCTCACTCCAACTGTGCCTGGATCTCACCCACCAGGATCAAGTCATTTGTTCCTCCCTTTAGCACTGTATACTATTTTGTTGCCAGATCATTCTCAACCCTGACTGTATCTAAAATCTAAATGTTACTTGTTTAAAACTGTAAGTTCCTTTTTCTTGCCTAGCAATTCTTTGGGCTCATATTTAAGGAGCTGTTTTCAACTATTATTTGTCCCATGCTGTCCTAAGCTGCAGCCCAACCACACCACAGCAACAGCCAAATCCTGTGATGCTTGCCGCTCCTTCCCTTCCCACTCACTGAAAACCAACTCCAAGTAACTTCCTGACTCTTACCCCTGGAGCACCTGATTGCACTTTCACCTTACTTTTATCCCTTTTTATCAGTCATTTATCTAACCTCCTGCTACAAAATATGTTCTTTAGGAGCTGACACTTTGAAATCTTTGCATCCCTGTTAAAAATATAAAATGTGCAAATATATTCAAAGAAACCCATTTTTGGTTACATTTTGTGAATGCATCCACTCTTTCATTGCACAAGCACAGTATCCCAGCTGCTCTGTGGGGCATGTATTTGTGTGCTTGTATGGAACCCCTAGTGCCAAAATCTAGGGTGGTCCCACAAAGAAGCAGCTGAAGAGAAGATCTGCCAGCTTCTGTGACCTTGATTAAATTACTTCTGCTGCCCAATTTCTTACTATACAAGTGGTAATGTTTACTACTTAGCTCACAGAGCAGAAAAAGATAAAATGGGAAAATACATAAAAATCATCCCAAAAGAATACAGACCTCTTGTTAGAACAACCTTTAAGGGCTACTGAGAACAACTTCAGTACAGCAATAGCCAGATCACTGCACTGCAGAGCATTTTGGGGCCAAATAGTAATTACTATCTTATTTTAATTTATATTCTATAAACATTTCATCCTAAAATAAAGCATACAGACCTGGCTGGTGTGGCTCAGTGGATTAAGCACCAGCCTGTGAACCAAAGGGTCACCAGTTCAAATCCCAGCCAGGGTACATGCAGTAGGCGCATAAGAGGCAATCACACACTGATGTTTCTCCCTTTCTCCCTCCCTCCCCTCTCCCTAAAAATAAATAAATAAATAAATAAATAAATAAATAAAACAAAGGGTATGTTTCAATCTCCCAATCAAGATCTAGGTATGCTTAACCCAGTAGAGGGGGGAATGAAATCACACCTATTAGCTAAAGAGAGGTAGTAGGTTCAAGCTGGTTTGCATCCCATCCTTGGAAAGCTGGCAATGTAATTTCAACAGAATGGGAAAAATTCATTGCAAAAAAACCCCAAGATGTCCAGGAAAGCTAACTAATAGGGTTCATTCTCTAATTATCATGAAACAGAGGGAGCCCCCAACTATACACAAATACAGAAATGAAGATGATCCTGAAGTGTTAAAACCAGACATTAAATGGCTATGCATTGCAAAGAATTCAGAGTCTTCCCTCAGAGCATATTCTCTAACAGAGAGAGCTACTGAGTTTTTCAACCCACAGGTTACCAGATTTAGTTTTTATATAATGAATTTATCTAACAATAAAATCTCCAAATCTTGCTCCTTACTTCATCTAATGGCACTAGTCTCTTGACTCAATTAAAGGCTAGTAATTTAGCATTTATTACAGTAGAAATAACTTTCCAGCACAAGAACTCATCTATCTGCTAAGGCAACTTCTGAAATTCTCAAACTTTGCTTAACCATTCATACAACACATATCATTTCAATTTCCTCCCATTTCCTGTATTTTCCCTTGGGACCTTGTGTTTTACAAAGCCTGAATTCCAAGTTCACATTATGGCAAGACTTCAAAAGTCACTACTTTCAGAAAGGCCTCCAAGCTCAGCCTCACAAAATCTCCCTCATTCAGCAAATAGTGTGCACCCAACTGCTAGGGGCTGGGCCCTGAGCCAAGAGCCCAGCATCAGGCGCAGGGACCAGATATCCGAGACTACCACTTATTATGTCATTATATTAGTACTTTTGTTCTGCAACTGTTTCCTTACCTGTAAACCATCAATAAAAGGATTAAATAGAACAAACTTAAACGTCTTTAGGCAGTAGGGCACTGCCAAGAATATGATTACATAATAGTGAGCATTCAGGCAAGATCCTTGGTTGCTTTTGGCTATTATATACATACATTCAAAGACTGCTTTGCCCTCAAGGCCTTCCCTCAAGGACCTTCCAATCTTTATTTTTATTTTTTAATACAATGCACTTAAAGCTTGTTGACTTTGTTACTTTGTAATTGTTAAAAACAGGCCCACATCCTCTTCACAGAAACAATTTCTTCTGAAAACTCCTTCAAAATGAAGACCCCCAACTCAGCACTGATCATTACAAAAAAGCTTGGTTTCTTATCAAAAAATAAAGACAACCCTGGCTGGTGTAGCTCAGTGGATTGAGCATGGGCCTGTGAAGCAAAGGGTTGCTGGTTCAACTGCCAGTCAGGGCACATGCCTGGGTTGCAGGCCAGGTCCCCAGTTGGGGACACGTGAGAGGGAACCACACATTGATGTTTCTCTCCCACTCTTTCTCCTTCCTTTCCCCTCTCTCTAAAAATAAATAAATAAAAATATTTTAAAAAATAAAGACAAAACATGAATTAGAAGGCACCATTTTGAAGCCCTTTGAGTTTTGTTAGCATGCTAAAAACTGAGTGTATAGTATGTCACACTCATCCTACCTAACTACAGGGCCTAGCAATAAGGAAGCCATTAAATTCCCGTCTCCAGCTTTAGCCCGGTATTTTATTGTATTGTACACAGATNTAAAAATAAATAAATAAAAATATTTTAAAAAATAAAGACAAAACATGAATTAGAAGGCACCATTTTGAAGCCCTTTGAGTTTTGTTCGCATGCTAAAAACTGAGTGTATAGTATGTCACACTCATCCTACCTAACTACAGGGCCTAGCAATAAGGAAGCCATTAAATTCCCGTCTCCAGCTTTAGCCCGGTATTTTATTGTATTGTACACAGATGGTTATGAAAGTAGAACTCAGATTTTTTTGTGCTGTCTAATCATTTTAAAAGTGGCAATGCTAAAATATCTTCTTTGGCTACCAATTGTCTGTTATGGCCCTAAGCAAACTTAAAGCAGTGAGAGCCATTTTCAAATTAAGTAAATGTAACTAAAATATGTAAAAACTGATCTCCAGGGAAAAATCAAGGGAAATCTCACTATCAACCCAATGCAGACAGATAAATTACAGATTGATTGCTTGTTCTTAGAACAAGAAAGCTCCTCTTCAGATGTCTAACCAAACACAGCAAAGAAGCTTTGATAAATATTCTAAGAGCTACAGACTGCTGTCTGAAAATGGCAACTTTGTCCACCTCTACTCCATCACCCTTCTGGCGTTTTTCCACTTCTCACTGCTCCTTTTTCTGCAGTCAGAAAACTTCAAAAAGAGATCCCCCGCCCTAGCACCCTCCAAAAACAACAAAAAAAGTAAATTATGACAAGTGCTGGTGAGTTAAACGAGCTGATTAAAAGTGGGACTAAGAGAACTAGACAGAATGGGTTTTTATTTTAAAGCACGGGGACTGTTTGACTATTCCACAAATTAGCCAAGATTTAATACGAAACCGCGAACTGCTGTAATATAGAAGGAAAATAGAAGAGGCAGAAAGACTAGAACTGCAACACTCAGGCCAATTTCCACTCCCTCCATTAGCACTTAAGATTTATCTGGCTTACGCTCAGGTCGCACGTTAAAATGGTGAATGGTTAGGAGCGACCTACATGGCACTGGGCCTTCCTGGGTGCTAGAGGCGTTTCGGCCTCAGGTCCTCCAGACGTCCCAGTAGGAGGACGTTAGGCTGGGCGAGCCCCTTTGTCTCTTCGAAGATTAAGAAAGGAGGGAGGAAGAGAGGGAGGACGGACCAAAGGGAGGTAAGGGGAGGAGGCTAATCCATCTTAGCCGAGCTACCAGACCTCGGAGGGTCGGGCGCGGAAAGAGACGAGCTACGGCAACTGCCCCTACCGCCCCGGCCTGCTCAGGGGAACCCGCGGAGGGCACAGTGAGCGCTGGCCTCTCTCACCTCGTCCTCCTGCTCGCTCCGGAAACACAGGCACGCCGCCCGCTTCTTGAAGCCCTCGCGGTCATAGGTCCGCGTCTGGTTGGGCTTAAACTTCATCATAGAGGCGGGCTCTCGCCGCTGATGCTCTAGACGCTGCTGCGGTGGCCCGGCGGCCGCCACTCCGCCGGGGAGTGGGGACGAGGGCGAGTCGGGCACAAGGGTGTCGGGAAGCTAGGCGGCGGCGCAGGGAGGAGCCGGTCAGTCCCGGAGCCGGCTGCCGCTCTGACGCGAGGCAGGGCGCGAGCGCGGATCACTGAACCTCGTGTGCCGGGGAGGAAGCGCCGCCTTTGTCCCGACGTCTGCCGGACTCCATGGAGCCCGCCGCCCGCTCGCCTGGGCTACCTCGGCTACCTAGGCTACCTCTTGTCTTCGCTGCCGCCGCCGCCGCCGCCGCCAACACCACGGGAAGTGCGAGGCTCGAAGATCGGGTACCTAACGCACACTCCCACAGACTGGCACCGACTGGTTAGCAGCACCGCCCCCTCCACCCCTATTTAAGGAGGTCCGCGCACGCTCCGCCCTCGCGCCCTCAGCCCTGCGCGCCAACGCGCCTGCGTGACAGAACCGTTGCGGTGGGCGGAGGGAGGCGGGGTCGGGTCCTGGGCCGCTGGGTGGCTCGGGTAGCACCCTACTCCAGCCTATCGCGAGATGGCATTGCCCGCTAAAAATGCCAGTGAACGGAAAGAAGCAAAGACCCGTTTCTCCCTGTTTATGAATCCTGCGACTCTCACTGTGAGGACCTTAAATACCATCTCCATGAGAGAGATTCCAAGTACATGCACGATCAACAAAGTTGCAAGCTGGCCAGGAAATGTCAGGAGGCATCGCAGTGATTGCAGCCTCCGCAGGGACAGTAGACGCGTCCAGGATTCGCCTGGGAAGTGAGGGAAGATGAGAGTGAAGGCCTAGAAAGGTGGAGACGTTGGTTAAGAGGTTTGATTGTTTTTGGTTGTTTTCCAGAAGAAAAGGAGAAGGAAAATTACCCCCCCCACCCCCCATTTAAAAACATATGTGGCTTGAGAGTCTGTATTCTTTCAAGAGTCAGTTCAAGCTTGAACGTTTCTTCAAATGACCTCTCCCCCTTTGTCCCACCCTCCAGAATGTATTCTTTAATGCTGGCAATGGCTAATATTTACTAAGTGGGGTGTGTGTGTGTGTGTTTGTTTTATGCTAAGTAACAGCTAGGTGCTGGGGTCACAACACTCAATATAGTGGGGAGTCTGCACTCTGAGAGCTTTAGGTCTCTCAGGGGCTTGGGACAAACAACCTTTACACTTCAGAGTGTCACACAAGGGCTAAGATAGGAGCCAAGAGGTCTGGCATTAATGAAGCAAATCCACTCCATTCTGCCTTTTCCTCAGAGGTCCAGGCTGTTTAGACCTAGGCATCCAGGCATTTCTGAATGTTCATTTTTCATTCCTGGAAGGCCTGCTGTGTATCAGGCACTGACATTTAAAAACAGCTCCAACCCTCCTAGGATCTTAGGCACCTGAGAGCAGAGAGTCAAATATTAAACAATCATACAAGTGCACGTAAAAATACAAAATGAGATAAGGCTGAAAGTGGTAGAGGGTTTCGTAGGGATACGTGACCAGATCTGCATGTCAGAAAAGGCTTCTGAGGCAGGCTGGTGACTGAAGGAGAAGGAGGAGCTAAGTAGATGAAGAAGAGCCTGGTGCATTTACAAGGCTGAGGGAGTTGGGACTTAATGCAATGACCAGTGATGGAGAGAGCAAGGGGAGTTTGTAAAAACTAAAAAAAAGTCAGCAGATGGTGGGGAGAGCTGAGGTCCATCTCTGGCCCAAAGGGGTGTGAAGGCCTGACCATCCAGAATCTGGAGGCTCTGGGTGAGCTCAGGCCAGTGCCTTGGTCCATATTCCTGTTCTAGGCTCTGACCTTCTCTAAGTTCAGGACTACTGCACTAACTCAGTTGCTTAACCCCATAGCCTACTGAAGTTTATTTCCAGGTTTACAAACAGGGACAGAACACATCTGTCCCTGCATGGGACTCCAGCATGGGTAATAGGCACATATTCTTTTTAGATAATTGGTTCCAATCTCACCATAGCCTTTTTAAGTGACAGAGAATATTGTTTCTCCTTAAAACTCTTCAAAGTCTGGCTTCTAGTTGACGTTCAATAAATAGTAGTTGATTGAATGTTGATTCACTCAAGTCTTTCCCATTTGGTAATTATATGAGGTGAGGCACGAATCAGAATTATGCGTAAGGAAGAAAGAGGAAGATGCTTGGGACCAGCTCCACGACGGGAGAAAAAGCGACAGCACAGTGCCAGTGAGCATGAACATCAGGTCATTTGCTTCTGTTTTAAGAGCATTGGATGTGGCCAAAAAGATCCTGAGTTCAGGTTCCACATGAACCAATTTACTACATGTAGCTTTTCTTACCTTTCAAATAGGTGTATGATTTATACCTTCTAGTACAAGAGCACAGTGGGTCTGGAAGTGCTTTACAAGGATAAAACATTTAAAGGAATATAAGATGTTATTAACAAGAAAATTTTCATTAGAGCCCTTAGTGAGTAGCTCAGTTGGTTGGAGCATCATCCCTGCTGTGGCAAGGTTATGGGTTCCATCCCCAGTCAGGGCACATACAAGAAGCAACCAATGAATGCATAAATAAGTGGAACAATAAATTGGTGTCTCCGTCTCTTTCTCTCTATCTGTCTATCTCTATCCCTGTCTCTCTCTCTCTCTCTCTCTCTTCCTTTCGTGATCTAAAAAGTCAACAAATACAAAAAACATTTTAAGGAAAATTTAATTGGAGAACTCTCCTTTTTCCTCAAGGAGTAGAGAGAGGAGAAATAGGATCAGGTACTTGGGGAGGGTTATAAATTTTCACACTGTGAGGAAGGAGGTCTTAATTTAAAAGGGATTCTGTAATAAATGGTTTTAACTAAAGAATTCTCTGATATTATTAAGAACCACTTCCCCCTTCCACTTTTTTGTTAATTAACTAATTTGTTAGATTTTTGCATTTACTTGAGAGAGACCCAACAGAAAAGGAAACTTGTGACCAAAATGAGGGACTAGAGAAAGGCTGAATTATAAAAGCTAGGTCTTCATTTTCGTGTGTCAGTTCCTCAGTATTAGGGTGTACACCCAACCCAAAGCTCCTACTTAGTATTGTCAAGCACGTATTATGCATCAGAAATGTGCCCAGGCACCATTCAAAGCTTAGATCATATCCAGCCAGATCACAGTTGAGATAGACATAGATGCAAGCTTGTTTTTTCTCTGCAGGGCAGGTAAGGACTGGGTTATACCGGCCTGTACCCTTGGGGATCAGAGTCCAATTTCAGGTTAATCTCAGTTTAGTTCACTTACCACAGTATTGTCTTACCTAGAACTTAATATACACAGAGTTGTTTCTTGTACTATTCTCAAATATTTGGAACCTCAGGGAGGGAAACAGTTTAACATTGCCCATGCAGGGTACTTCTTTTCCCAGGGTCCTTTTAACAATGTAACAGAGTATGTAGGAGGGAATGGGATAGGCACAGGCCCAGGGAGTTGCTGCCTTCTTTTGTGACTGACTCAACATTACCATAAAGGAAGTTCCTTCTCTCATGGTGAAATTAGTAATGACAAATGTCTTCTTATGTCTTTCTAATGATAGAAACAGCTAGTCTTTACTGTTAGCAAGTGCTGGGTGCTTTTCATGATTCATTTGAATGATCCCACAGCCAGCCTAGGAGGCAACTTCTATTAATTAATGGTCAGGCAAAGACACGGGACAGTTTTCCTTCTCTCTTTGCAGCCCACATTCTTAACTCCTGTACTGTGTTACTGTGACCTCCTCCTGCTTCTTCTGTTACATGACAACTGGTGTTGTATGTCTGTATATACATTATTGTTTGTACTGTGTCATTCTAACACCAGGGCTTCTTTCCATTTTGAAGTAAGGAAATGGAAAGTAAAAAAAAATAGTTCTGTTGAAGGTGGCATCCTTAAGAGATATTCCTTATGGGGAGAGTCTTAATTAATTTCCTATCACCCAAAATGATTTATTTCTGTTTAACCACAAGCACAGACTAGAATGGAGTGAGCTAAGTTTGAAAAATTTTAAAGCCTTAAATTAAAGGCTTAATATTAAAAATCTTAAACAGGATTCACCAATCCAAGCAGCATTTGCAAAACTTTAAAAGCAGACTGTTTGATTTGGCTGTTTATAAACTTCTCTTTCATTGAAAAATAAATAAATGATTTTCAGATCCACAGCTCGTTCTCTATTTCCTCAGTTCCCATTTAGTGCAGAGGACTGTGTTTCACAAGCTCTGTGTTTATGTGCAGTCTTCTGGCGCTAAGGAAACTGTTTACCAGGAAGCGCAGTTCCGCCTTTCCTTCCTTATCATTTGGGGAAAGGTGTGAGTGAGGTAGTTATCTCCTGGCAAAGGCAATGACTTGACATTTCACTGACTCCTTCAGGACAGCGTTTTCCACTCCTGCTTCATCCAGAGAAAGGTTGCCTTTGCTACATAATATTTCTGCATTTTTTGTTTGAGAGGAAAAACTAAGGAAAAAAAAAAGAATGCTTGTCTGTAAGACATGTTAATTGATTGCAATGTGTGGACCTTGTTTTGATCTAGATTTGAACAAATAAAAGGGCACTAATAGGACAACTAGGGAATGTGAACACTGACTGAATATTTCATAATAATAAGCAATTGTTGTTATTACTTCTTTTGGGGGTAGAGAAAATAAAGGGGAGTCCTTACCTCTTAGATATAACTTCTAAAATATTCAGAGCCGAAGTGATATGTTGTCTGCATTACCTTCAAAATAATCTGGGTTGTTGGAACAGGGAAGATGGTGGGAGTGTGGAGGAAACTAGACAGCTATGAGTTGGTTGTTGTTGAAGTTGTAAGCAATTAGGAAAATTGAAGAGAAAAAGGAGAAATGTTCCACATTTTACATGGGCATGAAAATGAATCTCCTCACTGTTAGAACATAAGTTGTACACACGACACAAACATTCAAGTATAGAGTGGTTGGAATAATAAAAATGCAGTCTGCAAATTACACAGTGTTTCTATAAAATATAAAAATACGACACACGTATAAAAATCACTCAACTTGTCCTAAAGTTTTAACCAATATTATTACATTTTTAACAGTCATTTCTATGTGAAAATGTAGTGGTGATTGATTTGGTTATCAGCATTCACTCTTGCCTGATGAAGCAAAATTCATTCTTGTAACTAGACCACTAGCCCCAGGAGGGCAGAGAGCTGGGGAGTCCAGTGACACCTTCTGTTCCCACTAAGTTCCAGGCTGTGAAGCAGCCCACAGATACTTGTTGCTGATTTCTTCTCCTGACATAGTAACTAGAGTATACCATAGATCATACTCCTCCTCTAGAGCATGTGCAGATACAGTCTCTCTCTTTCACCATTTGCACTGGTTTTTAAATCTCCTTGATTTTTGCTTATTTTTTTTGGCATGGGGATTTCAGGTGCTAAGCATTGAGTTGATTGTATTTCTTAGGGTAAACGTATATTTTTTGTTCTTATATATTGATGCAAGATATATATGTTTTATGAGGGTATATTTTTAACTTATGCAAATGATAATTACATATCTTAGTTTCATCACTCAATGAGTAAAATGAACTTAGTTATTTCCTGTAGATTCTGTTTCCTAGTTAATTAACTTGGCTTTCCCTTTCCTCAGTGAAAGATTCACAAATAGGAGGGAAAAAGCGATACATAGTCAAGTGAAGAGGGAGTACTACTTAACTATTCCTGAGTGCTTAAGTCCCCATTAAAATATTAAAAATATCCCATCTTCTTTGCAACAACAGTAAAAACATTACTCAGAGCAACACTTGTTAGAGTTAGAAAAATAACTTGCATCAACTTTTTTTTTTTCAGATGTAGCTTAGGAGGATTTTTGCTTTTATGTTCAGAAGTGGAACAGGCTTTATACAAAGGTCAGAGAGGCAGGTGCCTACTGCTGAGGCCTAGACCACACGAGGGACCAGCTAGAAACACACAAAGAAATCTGGATTTAAAAAAATATATTTTATTTATTTGTCTTTAGAGGGGAAGGGAAGGAAAGAAATGTCAATGTATGGTTGCCTCTCGTGAGTCCCCTGCTGGGGACTGGCCTGCAACCCAGGCATGTGCCCTGACTGGGAATTGAACCGTGATCGTGTGGTTTGCAGGCCCATGCTCAATCCACTGAGCTACACCAGCCAGGACAGAAATTTGGATTTTTTTTAAAGCAACATGGCTAAATCTTAAAAACAGAATTCTTTTGAGAAACCCAAGAAGAAATATAAGATATGTAATTATTAATTGCATGAGTTAAAAATACATTTATATAAAACAATACATGCCCTGGCTGGTGTGGCTCAGTTGGTTGGAGCATTGTCCCATACACTAAAAGGTTGAGGGTTGGATTCCTGGTCATGGCACATGCCTGGGTTGATGGTTTGGTTCCTGGTCGGGGTGTATACAAGAGGCAACTGATTGATGTTTCTCTCCCCCTCTCTCTCCCTCCCTTCTCCTCTCTCTAAAAGTAATAAGCATGTTTTTGGGCGAGGATACAGAAGGAAGGAAGGAGGAAGGAAGGAAGGAAGGAAGGAAAGAGAGGGAGGGAGGAAGGAAGGAAGAAAGAGGGAGGGGAGAAAAGAAAGAAAGGAAAGGAAGGAAGAAGAGCTTTAAAAATCAACTCTTAAAAAATAAACTTTCTAACACGCAATACATAATTTGCAATAATATCTAAGAACAAAACGTACACTTGACCCAAAAGAATGGCTACTGTGGGGGCAGGCCGGTTGTGAGTGGGTTGTGAGTTCAAAGGGGCATAAGTGAATGGGGCCTCTCAAGGACCAATAAGAATGTGCCTGATTAGTCTGTTCAGGCTGCTACAATAGAATACTTTAAATTAGGTGGCTTATAAACCATAGACATGCATTTCTCACAGATGTGGAGATTGGAAAATCCAAGGTCAAAGTGCTAGCAGATTCAGCACCTGATGAGAACTTACTTCGTGGTTCACTGTGTGCTCATTTGGCAGAGGGGTAAGGGGGCTCACCTCCTCTTTTAGAAAAGCAACTAATTCCAGTCATGAGGGAGAGCCCTCATCACCTAATCATCTTCTAAATGCCCACCTCTTAAAACAATCACATTGGGGGTTAGGATTTAATTTGGGGCAGAGGCGGTGGGGTGGGTGGACAGCAACATCCCTTCAGTCTATAGCAGGTCCCTACAGAAGGATGTTAGAGTTTCTCTTTAGGTGGGATGTAGGGCTGATGGTCTGGTTAGAAGAGGGGACTTTTAGAAGCAGAGGTTTTTATAACATTTGATGTATATTGAGAGAGTGTCAACCGTGGCTGGTTTGGTAAGCATCAGCGGCAGTTTATGTAACTTCGCCAACTATCCCTTTTGCTGCCTTCAGCTAAATCACATTTGGCAGGCTTTTAGGCCAAGGATGGACATGCCAGTGTGGGTCAGGGGAATTTCACAAATCAGATAGACAAGCAGAGTCCTACAACTTTGGAACTAAGGGTATCTCAGAGATCACAGTCAAACTATAGTCAAAATTCATGTTTTACAAGTGAAACCTCTCTCTCTGGCTCTTACCTACTTTGGCTACCTCATGAGTCAGAATTCAGTTTAGAGGCCCTTCCTCTGGGAGACAAGGCCTCCCTCCAGACAGAGTCAGATCATCCCGAGTCTGATCAGGTACAATGTACCTTCTCCATGGTCACACTTATACTTGGCATTGTCAATGCTCTTCCATTTTATTTCATTTTGGTCTGTTATTCCCAAGAGACTACAAATTTATGATGGCAAAGGCTCTGTTGTTTCCACATAGTCACTGTCAGAAAAAATCAACTGAATAAAGAAATGCACTGGAAAAAAAATCTGAGGCAGAATCATTTAAGTGTAGGGTGAACTTGCTAGGGTACAATGGACTAAGGGTTTAACAAGGACCGTCAGTGACAACAGAACTAACAAAGCAGAAAACCATGGGGAGTGTTAACAACGACATGGAAAGAATGATAATGATAGGTGGCTGTTGGGAGCTGCCCTGCCTGGTTTCAGAAGCTGTAACCCCCTCATGGCTAAGGCTGAGTGAGCGACCTTGGGACCATAATCTACTAAGCAGACAGAGCTTACCTCCCTGGCAGGGGCACCGCCTCTGCTCCTTTTACTTCACCCTGCCTGGCCACCAATGTGTGATTGGTTAGCCAATGGCAGGTAAGATTCCTCAAGGGAGGGATGACCTAAGACAGGCATAATCATGGGGGTCCCCCAAGGAAGGACTTGGGGGCTACAGAAAAGGGGACATGGACCCTTGCCCCTTAGCTTTGACATAGCCTGAATGCTCACTCTGTCTATGAGAAGTCTCCTAATCTCCTGGCTGCCCTACTTCCCCTTCCTGACTTAAGCCTGAAACAATGCCAGTGGTGGGTGCAGCCTTGTGCTGGAAAGGGTGGGTTCCATAGGGTGATCAGGCCTAAGAAAGAATGCATAAAATCCTGTGAAACCTGCTTTGTTTAGAATGCTCTCAATTAAATGAGAAGGGTCCAAGCAGGAAGTGAGTTTCTTCCTCAAAGTTTTATGGCCCTTTGGCTATCTGACCCTGACTCAAAATAGGCCCTTAGAGTTCTTTGTATGCTATCTATTAATTGATCCTTACTGCCTGATAATGATTAATGAGCTTTACCTGTATCCAATAAAAGCTTGTCAAGGCAAGGGTTGTGGTGCTCTCCTCTTGAGAGGGTGGCAGAGGCCTCTGAGGCTTGCTCTCCCCTTGAGAGAGAAGTCGCACTGTCCCTTTTCTTCCACCGGACTTGGTAGTCTGTGTGAATTTGTTTCGTCTCATCCATAACACTGAGGACACTGTGGGGCAGTATCCACATCAGGTAGCCTCTACTGAGTGTCTCTTAGGTGGCAGTCTGTGTTCTTCATACTTTACAGGTGTGAACTCACTTTCTCTCCATTACCATGCTCACTTTAGAAATGAGAACACTGAAGCTCAGATGAGTTGAGTATCTTGTCCAGTTCGTAGAACTCCAAGGTGGGAATACAGGCAGGAGTTGACCTCAGGTGGTCAGCTTCCAGAAGTATAGTTATCATCATGGTGACAAACACTAATGGCAGAGCTAACATGGAGAAGACACAAGACACAGTAGCAATCTCTAATGGGTGTCTTGCCTTCAGCTGGAGTCCAGGCTGTGTATAGATACAGAGGCTGGCAGGTGAAGTTACAGCCAGAGCTCAAAGGTGTGTGGGCCTGGGCCAAAGTCCTAGGCTATCCGGAATTAAGTCTTTGGTTGCACAATGGGTTCTTTTATAGAAGTGCAGGAGAACTTAAAGGAAAGAGCTTCTGGAAATCTAACAACTATGAATGAAAAAAGACTGGAAATTTTCACTGAAATGTTGACAATCAGGCATCTTTAGAGCTGGAAATGTGGGTGATTTAAAAATTCTTATGTATCCCTGGCCAGGTAGTTCAGTTTTTTAGAGCATTATCCCAATATGCTAAGTTTGTGGGCCTGATTCCCAATCAGGGAACATACCAGAGACAACCAATGAATGTATAAATAAATGGAACAACAAATCAATATTTTTCTATCTCTTCCTCTAAAAATCAATAGATAAAAAATACATAGATAAGTAAAAAAAATTTATGTATGTTTTTCCATACTTTCCATACTTTTTTTCAACATTTCTTTTTTTAATATATTTTATTGATTATACCATTACAGTTGTTCTATTCGCCCCCTTCATTCCTCTCCACCCGCACACTCCTTCCCCCACTATTCTCCCCCCCTTAGTTTATAACCACGTGTCTCAAGTTCTTTGGATTCTATATTTCCCCCACTATTCTCGCCCTCCCCCCTATCTATTTTATACCTACGATCTATGCTATCTTCTGTGCCTTCTCCCCCCTTCTCCTCCTCCCACCCCCCTGTTTCTAACCCTCCATGTGTTCTTCATTTCTATGGTTCCACTCCTGATCTAGCTGTCCTCTTGGTTTGCTTTTGTTTTAGGTGTGGTTGTTAATAACTGTGTGTTTGCTGTCCTTTCACTGTTCATATTTTTCATCTTCTTTTTCTTATATAAGTCCCTTTAGCATTTCATATAATAAGGGCTTGGTGATGATGAACTCCTTGAACTTGACCTTATCTGAGAAGCACTTTATCTGTCCTTCCATTCTAAATGAAAGTTTTGCTGGATAAAGCAATCTTGGCTGTAGGTCTTTGGATTTCATGACTTGGAATACTTCTTTCCAGCCCCTTCTTGCCTGTAAGGTCTCTTTTGAGAAATCCGCTGACAGTCTGATGGGTACTCCTTTGTAGGTGACTGTCCCCTTATCCCTTGCTGCTTCTAGGATTCTCTCCTTCATTTTAGTCTTGGCTAATGTAATTATGATGTGCCTTGGTGTGTTCCTTCTTGGGTCCAACTTCTTTGGGACTCTCTGAGCTTCCTGGATTTCCTGGAAGTCTATTTCCTTTGCCAGACTGGGGAAGTTCTCCTTTATTATTTGTTCAAATAAGTTTTCCACTCGTGGCTGTTTCTTTCCCCCTTCTGGTACCCCTATAATCCGGATGTTGGAACGTTTAAAGATGTCCTGGAGGTTCCTAAGCCTCTCCTCATTTTTTTGAATTCTCATTTCTTCATTCCTTTCTGGTGGGATGTTTTGTTCTTCCTTCTGGTCCATTCCATTGATTTGAGTCCCAGTTTCCTTTCCATCGCTATTGGTTTCCTGGAGATCTCCCTTCATTTCAATTAATTTAGCCTTCATATGTTCCTCTAATTTGTGACTGTGCTCTACCAATTCTGTAAGCATCCTGATAAATAGTGTCTTAAATTGGGCTTCTGAGAGGCTGGCAATTTCTCGGTCGCTGAGAGTTATGGGCTCTGGGACTTTGAGTTCTTCTTGCACCATCGTTTGGGCTGTTTGTGCCTGTTAAGTAGCAGTATCGGAGCCCTAGGTTTTCACCAGAGCAGGGCAACTCAGTCGCTGGGTTGTGACGTTGTATGTGGGGGCGAGGTCAAAGAGGGACAATGGCTTCCCTCCGCCGCCTTCTGCCGCGACCCCCAGCGGCACTGCAGCCACCACCATCACCAGGCCCACGCGCCTCGCTCCACTGCACACGAGTGTGCCACCGCTGTCAGCCCTCCACCACTGGGTTCGCCCCCTGGGGCCTGTGTGGTCCGTCTCACTGCGCGCGAATGTGCGACCTTGGTCAGTCTGCCCCGCACCCCGACTAGTTCCAGGATGCCTGCGCTCCTAGGTCTGTCCGGCCTGACCCAGCTCCGCTGCTGGCTCCACCTCTCTTACCGTCCTCGTTGAACGGTTTGTAGCTGTCGGACTTCTGTATAAGTCCGTTTTCTGGTCTCTGGGTGTGTCTTAGTTCTCCAAAGCTTTTGTTGTATTGAAACTTGGTTGTGGGAGAAGGCACAGTGTTTCCACCTATGCCTCCATCTTGGCGGAAGTCCTCCCTTTCCAACATTTCTACATTTATTATGTTGGTAAATTTTTAAACTTTCATTTTATTATTTTTATATTGAATTTATTGGGGGTAATACTGGTTAATAAAATTACAGAATTGTACACCAGAATATTCTATAATACATCATCTGTATATTGCATTGTATATTCATTACCCCAATTTTGGTAATTTTTTTAAGAAGGAAAATCTTGAAAGTGATAAAAACAAGCACTAACTTTTTAAAAACCCCATTAAGCTTCATTTCATCTCTCTGTAGTGACTAAAGCATTGTGGGTCTTTGAACTTTTCTGAACATTTAATGACTTATTTGATCAGGATTAGAAAAAAAAATCATACAAGTTCATTAATTCAGTTCTGGCTAGCTGCCTTCACCTCTTTCTCCCTTCTATCTAAAGCTGAAAGGGAGTTTTTATTAATAGGTATAAAAATCGATCCTAGAGTCTTATACATTGTGTTTGTCGTTTTGCTCTCTGGCACTGTCTGTTACTACCTGTAGAAGACTCCCAAAGGCGGCCTCTGAAGGATCATGAACCTCCTGAAACTGAATGCAGATTTTGTGTGTGTGTGTGCATGTATACATTTTGGGGGGGGGGGAATGAATTAATAACTTTCATACACTTTCAAGGAACCCTTCAAAAGAATTAAGAACCACTGCCTGAAATGGATCTACCTGTATATTGTAGACAAGGCCAATAGGAGTCTGATCTATTTTCAGGAAATCAGGGTCAAAGTTGGAATCAGGCAACACTGTCAACAATCCAAGTGCAAATATCAACAATAGGATATTATACACTCTGGCCAGGTAGCTCAGTTGGTTAGAGCATCCTTCCGATATACCAAAGTTGCAGCTTTATCCTGGGTCAGGACACATAGAAGAATCAACCAATGAATGCACAAAGAAGTGGAACAACAAAAATTGATGTTTCTCTCTCTCCCTCTTTCCTCCTCCTTCTCTAAAAAATTAATAAGTAATAAATAGATAACTATATTTTTAAAAAAGGAAGAATACGATATCATAGTCATGGAGCAGGTCATAGACATGTGAGTCAGAATCCAGATGCAGGGACAGAAACTGGAACTGGGAAAGAAGAACAGAAAGAGCACAACAAAGGCAATCTTAATAAATACCTGTTGCTTGAAAAAGGAATTGATTTTGGACTTGGGTAGCAGTTTTGTATACCAGTATGAGATAATGTGCCTGAGGTCCCAGGTACCTATGTGATGACTCTAGCTCCCCCTCCTAAGGGATGTCTCCATACCCTCACAACCAGTCTGGAAGAGATTCAGAGATGATGAAGGATGCCCTGCTTTCTGTTACATGTTCACCCCTATTCACTACATTTATAAAGTTGTATCCAAGGCTTTAAAAATCACACACACTCACCCAATTTTTTTCATAACAACAACAACAACAATAACAGTCACAGCTATACCATACAAAGGCAGATTGTTGTAGGATTGAGAAAATGAGAACAATTCATTTCAAAGATTGGTTAGTAGAACTGATTTTCTTGGAAATAGAGGAAATAATATCTTTAAATTCAATATAAACATTGTGGCACACACTGTGGAGGATACAAAAGAAACAAGACAGAACCCTTAACCTCAAGATACAGTCTATTCAGGGAACGAAAGAATATGAGGCTGTAGAGCAGCATAAAGGTTAAACTCAGTGTGGTCGAGTGCCGAATTGTAACCTTGTTCAGAGAGGCTGGGTGAGGGCTCTTGGAAACTGCTCTTCAACAACAACACCTGTGCATAGGTGCATGCGCATGCGTGTGCACGCACAGACACACACATCCCTAATGAAAGTAGCTTTCAATATCATGCTTCCTTATGCTTCTAAAAAGAGAAGCAGTACTACATTAAAGTATGATATATTGAAGGTGTGCTCTGTTTCAGTTGTGTGTTCTCCAAGAGTCTTATATGCTCTGGTTTTATAGAGAAGTCACATTATCTAAAAAGACAAAGTGTCCATATTCATTGTCTTTTGATGAATTTTTCAGGCTGAACCCTTATATGTCTAGTCACTTAAAAAATGATTTTTTCTACTTTATTTGACAGAGTTTGGTAACAGGAAGGTTAGATACATATTCCCATATTTAATTTAAATGACATGTACTGTTGATTTTTCTACATTTAAGAAACACACTTGCATTTCTCAATTTTGTTTGTCATTTAAATTTCAACCATAGTTTTTCAAATATGTTATTGTATGTAAACATTCATCTCTATTCCTTTTAACTATTTGGAAGGTGGATGCTAAAATTATCTTTGATTCCTTCCTCTATGTGGGTAAATTAGGTAATATGTTTTTTAAATCTATATTTGCAGAGACTTGGTGATGCTTTAAGACAGAATACTTCGATGTGTGCTTCAGGAAGATACTCAGTGTTCACATACCACATTTGAAACAAGTGTAAGACTGTTTTGAGGTGTCTGATCACAGATGCACAGCCGTGTCTCTGCAGACTCCGACCACGCGCCTGCCCAAGCCACTGTGGCAGTCTGCAGAGGAAGGGCCTCAAGACAAGACAGCTGGGTGCTGGTGGCCGCACCTGGATTCTCCCTGTGTTTCCTTGTCTCTGAAACAAAGATTATAACACCTGCTCTATCATTTCTCTGGGTTTTGTGAAGATGAACTCTGGTCATAAATAATTGGAAATACTTTGGGCAAAGCATATAGAGCAAATTCAAAATTTTAAGGTAACTTTCTAAGAAAAAAATCATTTAAGTGAGAATCAAATGGAAGTATGTAGATACATAGCTTTGTGTTTTCCTTAAATTGCCACAAAAGTCCAGGAAAACTGAGTTATAAGAAGACTTTAAATTCTCTGTCACTTTAAAAGCATTCCCACGGCAGGGATTCTAGCTGTGTGGATTCTGTGAAACAGCTCTGGCCACCTCCTCTGTTGCTGGTAAAGTCTAAAGAGCATGGGAAAAGGTGAATGAGTTGGCAATATGATAGTCGGTAGGAGATTACTGTTAACTACTGGTTGTTAAAGTTTTTTGTTTAAGAAAAGTGTTCCTCTCAGACTGAGGGACTTGAGGCAAGCTTATCAGGCAGAACCTAGTCACCATCAAAAGCTGCAGTGGGTGGAGAACTGCGTTAGGCGTTATGTGAAGAACTTGAGTCTTCTTTTCCCACTTTTTAAAAATACCACTTCACGTATACTTTTGCTACTTTTTTAACACTCCCCTCTTCCTCCCAAACCTCCCTAGAACTGGTCCCACTGTCAAGTCAACAGAGGCTGAAGAAATACATTATTCTTGAGGAAATTTCAAAGTATTTCCTGCTTTTGTCCATAACCCAGTGATGCTGTACCTGTTTTTCTTGGCTGAAGTAAACCAATGACTAAAATCCTTCTTAAACTTTTCTCCTACTGCTTGCCTGCACCTTCTTTGGGAAGTTCTCATTCACTTATTGTTAGTGTTGAGCACTTTTAAAAGGCTTAAGTCCATATTATTATTTCAAAATGTGTTTGATAAAAACTGCCCCTGGCTAGTGTGGCTCAGTGGATTGAGTGCCAGCCTGCAAACCAAAGGGTCGCTGGTTCGATTCCCAGTCAGGGTACATGCCTGGGTTGCAGACCAGGTCCCCAGCTGGGGGTGTGTGAGAAGCAACCACAGACTGATGTTTCTCTTCCTCTCTTTCTCTCTCCCTTCTCCTCTGTCTAAAAGAAATAGATAAACAAACAAACAAGTAAACAAATATCCCCCCCCAAAAGCCCTAAATGCCTGTAGTGGAGATATGGTTATATAAACTATAATATATCCACATAAAGAGTACTTTGTAGCTATAAAATAGCACTTAAGCAGTTTCTAGAAACAAGATAAGAGCTTATTACAAAATTAGGTTTTTTACAAAAGATTTTTATTAATTTTTTTAGAGAGAGGGGAAAGGAGAGATAAAGAGAGAGGGAGAAACATTGATGTGAGAGAGAAATACTGATCAGTTGCCTCTCATTTGTGTCCTGACTGGGAACTGAACCCTCACCCTAGGCATGTGCCCAGACTTGGAATCAAACCTGTGACCATTTGCTTTGCGGGGCAATGCCCAATCAACTGATCCACATTGGTCAGGGGCAAAGTTAGTTTTTTAAGTGTAAAAAGTAAATACAGATAGTCATAATTATATAGTGGTCCTTTAGTATAGGCAGCTTTTTTTCTTCACATTTTTCCTATTTTTTTCCAGTTTTCTACCCTGAGCATGTCCAGTTTTAGATAAGAATAAGTCTATTTGTAAGGTTTTATTTTTTAGTCGATATCAAGTAAATTGTTTTCACATTGGTTAATAAGAATTAAAGCACTTATAATTCTAACAATACTGATAAAATATATAATATTCTAGGAGAAACTGGTGTGAAATAATGAGTTCACTCTCAACCACTCAACTTTAAGTGAGATCTAGAGCTCAGCCAGTCAGTGCACAGAGTAGGAAGTGGTGAGGTTACTGGACTCTGTGGCTGACTGCATTTACGCTCAGCCACCACAGGCAGAGACACGTCGATGTCCCTTGTACTGTCCTCCTCTGTATCCTTCACTGTCTCTTCCCTTTCCAGGTCCCCATTGTGTTCCTGTACCTCCTGATGGCTTAAATCAATGGGTAGCACGGGAGGAAAAAACAAGGCAGGTTAAACTGAAAGGTGTAGAAAAGATTCTTTTGTTCCTTCTGTCTCTGCAAGCTGGAAAGGTCCCTTTGGACACGTTCTTAGAAGCAGAACTATTTCATGTGACTGAGCGCTCAACAACTTCAGCCACTGGAGTTTGTGACCCAGTTGTGGGAGTGGAGTGGAGCTTGCTTTCATTTCTTAGAGTGACTTTGTAAGAAGCAGTTGAGCGTGTAGAGGCAGTTGAGCATTCCTTTATTTCCCCTTTCTTTTTGATAATTCATGATCGTGACTAATATTATCTCATGGGCATTTTGTGAAATTGATCAAGGCCCAAAGCAATTTTTCTGGCATAAGATCGTTGCAATATTACAGTCAGTAAAGGGTTAGAGAGCAAAGTTTGTCTAAGGACATCGAGTAGCATATATTTGGAGCCCCCCCAAATCTCCATTAGTTCTTGAAGGACACCCAGAATTTAAGATAACATTTATTCTGTGATGCTGATGAGACACTCAAATGTTAGTGCCCCACCAGCATCACAGAATAAAAATTTAGTTTCAGGTAACAGCTAATAATAGCTTAGTAATCAGTGTATGTTAAGACTGTTGTTTCAGGATCTGAAGGTATGACCCACCCTGACTCCAGGAGCCCATAAGCAGTTTCACCTTTGAGCCTCAGGAGGTCTGAAAGCATCAAGATGGAATCTGAGCCATTGTGCTCCAGGGTGCACAGATAATGACTACTGCCCAGGGCACAGATGAAAGAATGCTGCAGCTTTTATCTGATTAACTTTTTCCTTGGATTCCAAACCCCTCACCTACACTTTTCTTCTTATTATAAAAAGGATTGGTTTAAAATGGAACTTAAGACTGTCCATTAGGGTAGAAACCCCGCTGTCTTTTCAAATCCCCGGCCATCTGAGTAAAGTGCCCGTAAAGATTCGATCCCTCTCACTGCTTATTGGGTCTGGTACATGACAGGCAGCACAAATGCCTGCTTTTCCATTTTCGATGCAAACAGCATTTTCTCAATTTTATTTACAATGTTGTAAATCAAATTTGGGGAGAAAAACTGTCTCTATTTCATTTTGTCTTTGCTATTTATTTTGTAACATATAATTTGTGAAATTATAAGATTATCCCCCCAAATACTATCTAGTGGGAAAGAAAAAATACATATCTGCAAGCTGAAAAAGAAGAACAACGGCAGATCTTCTGTCCAGGGTATAACTCTCTCCAGAGTTCTGGGAAGGCTCCCAGTGAAGGTCTTGAAAGGAGAGTTTCCAGACAAAGTAGAGAAAGAAGAAAGGCCCAGGCTAAGGAAAGATCTTGTGCGAAGGCACTGCTGTGTGAACCTTCAGGAAAATAAGCTACTTGCTGAAAACAGCTGAGGACGAGACCAGAGAAGCAGGCATCCTCTACACTGCAGACTTAGAGAGCTGGGACTCTAGTGTATGGACCAAGAGTATCAAAATGGCCTCAGAAACAGTTAGATTAGGCTGGCACAGTTGTTTTAAAATAGTTTTAGATTTGATTCCTTTAAAGTGGGACAAGTCTTTTTATGTCCATATTGCCTCCTACTTTGCTAATTGAACCCGTGACTTTACATATTTAAATACCTGGTAAAGGCAGTTGAGGTTGTCTCAAGAAGCCTCTGGGTAGACCATGGAGAATGGAAGGGCTAAAATTGGCCCATGGAATAATCATATTTGCAATCTAGAAAGTCATTCAGGCAATAATGCAGAGAATAGGTTTTGTGACTGGTTGGTGGCATGAGGCAGACTAGCTGGAGGGAAAGACTGATCGGAGAGATACTTAGGAGATAGAACCTATGGGACATGGTAACTGATTGTACGTGAGTGATAAGGAAGAGGTCTAAAAGGCTTCTAGGTCTTGTTGTAGTAAGGGGGTTGACTGGGGTGTCACTCACTGAGATGGGGGTTTTGCTAAAGAAGTAGCAGGGTAGGACAATGAAGGGATGCTCAGTTGAGACCAGGTAAGTCTGCTGGCCCTTTAAGTCATTTTCGGCAGGCTTTCCAGCAGGTGGGCAATACACATGCTGAGGGCATTTGGCTTAATCCCTTGTCCTGACCCGAGCCAAGTTTTTGGGTTTGAGCTTCTCTTAGCACTATTTATGTTCATTAAACAGAGGAAGCCATCACTTTGTTATTCATCAATTAACTCTAATTTATAGTCGAAAGTTTTAGACTGGTTATTTGTATCATCTGACACAAACGGATCTGATTCCCTCATCCCATCTAGAACAATATATTAATAGAAAATTTTCTCTACTCCCTTGCAGGTTCTATTTTTTTATTGATTGATTGATTTTAGAGAGAGAGAGAGAGAGAGTGAGAGAGACTGATCTGTTTTTCCACTAATTGATGTATTCATTGGTTGATTCATTGTCCTGACCAGAGGTTGAACCTGCAACCTTGGAGTATGGGGATGATGCCCTAACCAACTGAGCTACCCAGCCAGGGCTGCAGGTTTTCTTTTCTAACTAAATTGCTCCCTGGAGTTGGTGGTGTTTAAGGCCATTCATTGTGTGAAGGTCCAGCTGCTCTGGAAGGAGGCCTGGAATGCTTTTTGGCCTGAATGCACCCATTTCACAGACCACTTCTCTTCTGAGTCCTGGACAGTGATGATGAAGAGACCACAGCAGATCTCCAGAGGGGGCACAATTGTTCCCCATTACACATTCCTAGAAAGACTGGTATGAACCACTTGTGTATTCAAGAAGCTCACCTGCAATGTCCTTCTATTAAACCCTTCTGACCATATAGGACTCAACCTGAGATGACCCTTCTTATTTTGGGGACCATGCTGTCATCTCCAACCTTCCCTTAATTCTTTCACCAGAGTGATAGTACTGAGCCTTACAGCTATAGTCAATTACATATAATTTGTCTCCTTGCTGGTCTAGATAAGAAGATCAGTAAATGTGATAAATGAGTATATGAACAAAACAATTTCCATTCTTCATGGTGAAGTTCAAGACTTGCCCAAGACAAAGTTTTCAAGTATTTCATAAATACTTCCTTTCACTTCAAACACTAGAACCTGTTCTACTTCTCCTGCCAGGAGTATTCCCTCATGCCTCCCTTTCCCTGTATAATTCTGCCTGCAGCTGTACATGTGTTATCTTATTTTCATTATCTCGATGGAGGCTGGTTTTATTTTTCTCCATTAACTGATGAGGACACCTGAAGCTCAGAGAGATATAAAGCAACTAGCCCAAGACTAAATGTTAGCAAATGGATTGAATTCCAGGTTTGTCTGACTCCAAAGCCCAATGCTCTTTCCACTATACATTCTCTCCAGAAAGAGGACTGACATGGTGAGTTCTGTCATCTCAGTGTCCCCTTGCCTCAGGTGTGTGTAGGTGGAGCACCAAAGCCTTCACAAGTAGGCAGCGTTGTTTTGAGGACTGTCAGAAAGTGGGTGGTGGTATCTGTTTTGAATGTGGCAGAAGAGCTTGAAATGTCATCACCAGCTTGTCATTGATATTTAAGTTTCTTTTGGCTCAAGGGATTGTTTCCTATTAAAACAATTAATTGGACCTGGGATTAATAGAAGAACTCAAGAGTTAAAGATTTTAGCCTCAGTCATAGTTGATAGACTAAAGTGATTAATGCATGTGGAAAGCTGTTATTCTAAGAACTGGAATGCATGATCTATGGGACTCTGGGAGGTCAACAAGCAACTCAACCTTTGTGTCCTAGAGGGCTGGCAAGTGATGGAGATATCTGGCCGTTGTGTTCCAGGGGATGTCTGTGACTCAGATACAGAATTGGCGACCAGCTGATAAAGAACTACTAGGAAAATTGTTGTGGGACTGCAACTCTTACCAAATTAACCTTTTCTCCAATCCTAGCCTACCCTTTCCTTCTCCTTATAGAAAAGGTTGGTTTGAGATGAAATATTAAGATGGGTTTTGAGGGTACACAACCTGGTGTCTTCTCAGATCACCAGCATCTGAATCAAGTGCCCATAAAGATTCAATCCTTGCCTCTGTTTATTGGTTATGGCAGTGAAAGGCAGCATGAATGCTGCTTTTTCTGGTTTCATTTTCTGGCACCCCAGACAGGACACCTTCGGGACTCTCCACTAAGTCTGAGTATTTGGTGGGGAGTCCCTTTGGCTGTCTGGTTTCACTAAGGTTCGCTCTTGTCCGGTTCTCGGCACTCCCCATCACTTTCACTTTCAACTGAACCACTGCACTTTCTGGTTCAGGATTACAGTCCCAGGGGATGACTTAGAAGGGTCGTCATGAATTAAGGTGTCTTCTGGTTTGTGTGGTATTACAGAGATCTGTAATACCAGAGATCTGGTATAACGAGGGAGAAACCTCTGTTCTGAGAAATAGCCCTTTGGAGTGAATTCTGGTTGATTGGCCACCTATGCTTATGAGGCTAAGAAAATTGTTTTTTTACTGTAATACTGCTTTGTACCATGTATAATCTGGATTCAGGAGAACACTGGCCACTGAGCAGGTCTTGAAACTACAGTACTATACTGCAATTAGAGTTGTTTTGTCAAAGATCAGGGAAATGGGAAAACAGTCCAGAGAAAAGAGAATCTGCCTGTGGCAGGCAGCAGATGCTCAGAAGACAGGAGCCGGGAAGATCAGGATGGCTGCTGCAAGCATGGCCAGGGGTCCCATGGACTCTCCATCCCTGGAGGATCTTCCTTCTTACCTGGCTGAAAGCCGAAGGAGGTAAGCCTAAACTGGTCTCTCCATCCCAAATCCATCAGGGAACCAAATTTGGTGGATGACAAGCCCCTATCAGGGCAAGGCAATCATATGCAAGGGAAAAGGCACTGGAAAAATGAGTTCCCTCAGTGAAGGAAAAGAAGGCCAGAGTCTGATAACCTGGGTAAAACTAACAGTGGATGGGGAAAAATTGTAGACATTTTTTATTGATACCAGAGTGACATATTCCATGGTCAATAAACCTCTAACTGAACAGTAACTGGAATTTCTGGAAGACCTGTAGGCCATTTTTTTAAGCCATTAGAATGTGATGTAGAAAATATTATTTTCCTCTTCTGGAGAGATTTGTTGTTGAATCTTCATACTCAAATCACTTTCTGTCTAAAAGAACACCTACGGATCCCCCCAGAGCATGCCTGGTAGTTCCTTATGAAACCATCTGGAGCAGGAAGAAAGTAACCCTGGTCACAGTAAATTGAGAATCAGGCAAACCCCATTGTGTGGGCTGCTGGAAGGCCAGGGAGGGGTAAGCAAGCCTCCCCTGTAAAAGCTGACCTCAAACAAGGGGTGGAGACTCCCAATAAGAGGCAGTATCACCTGCAAAAGGAGGCCCTAGATGGAATACACTCAATAATTCAGAAGTTTGAGGAATATAGACCCATTCAGCCCTGCTGCTCCCCATAGTCCAGAACAAGATTTAAGGGCCACAAATGGCATTGTACAGAACAGTATACCAAGGGACACCCTCTGGTATTCAGTATTGGACTTAAAAGATGCTTTGTTTTCCATTCTGGCTGACCAGGACTGTCAACTGTTATTTGCTTTTGAATGGCAGGACCTGGAAGTTTAGGAAGAGACTCAGGGCTGCTGGCCAGTATTAAGACAGGGGTCCAAGAACTCCCCATGATTTTTGGCGAGACCTTGAGCCAGGACTTAAAAGATCTAAAACTAGAAGAAGAAACTCTGTTACAATATGTAGACGCATCATTTAACTAATACTGCAGCTACTTGAACCATTTGGCATCTTGTGGCTATAAAGCAGTAGCACAGAAGGCCCAGATTTGCCAATAAGCAATAAGGTTTCTTGGGTTCCTGATTTAACTTAGCAAAAGAAGTCTTACTGGACTTGTCAAAGAAACTAGATCACACTGTCTAACCTGTTTAAGAGCTGTGGCAGCCACCTGCGAGCTTTTCCAGGAAGCTAAAAGGTTTTCTATGGGACAGCCCATCTCCAGGTATACACCCCACCAAGTGCTGATCCTGATAGAGCAAAAAGAAAATTTGAGGTCAACTGCTGGGAGAGTGGGCAGGTCCCAAGCAGCTCATGCCTGTAAGTAAGTTACAGCCTGCCCCACTTCTCCTGGAGCCTGACACGGCAGTGCTAATGCATGACTGTGCTGAGAAACTGAGGAGGTTTATACCAGCAGAATTGATTTAAAAGAGAATGAATGTGTCTTTGGAAGGAAAGAGGATTATCAACCTCCAATGAAAAGAAAATTAAGTGTGCCACAGAAATTTTAAATTATTAGAGGCAGTTTAGGTACCTTTACAGGTGACAGTTATGCACTGTCCCAGGCATCAGAAAGAGGACACTGACATGGCTAAACGAAACAATCTGACCAGCTAAGGAGTGAAAGAGGCTGCTAAAGGCGTATTTATAATGCCTTTGGTACCTGTTCTAGACTTACCACAATTCAACCCTGACTATTTGACCGCAGACTTAGAGAAAGGTAGGAGCTGGTGTTTTGAACCCCCTATATTATACCATGGTTTATAACTCCTGGCATTTCTAAAGCCCCGTGTGCCAGAAGAATGATCCTAAAACAGATCCTTGTCAGAAAAAAGGAGGGAAACAATACCAAGGGCAGTGCCTGTGGGAGGACTTTTAACAGATTTTACCCAGACATCAAGGGTCCCAGGATGGGAATATTTGTTAATCTTGGTTGATAACCTTTGTGGATGGGCAGAGGCCTAATCTGCTAGGACCGAGAAATCCTCAGAGATAATGAAAGCCCTACCGTAGGAAATAATTTCTTACTTTGGCCTACTTGGCATCACCCAGAGTGATAATGGGCCTGCTTTTGTTTCAGAAATTACACAGAAGGTCAGTAAACTTTTAGGAATCAAGTGGAGAACCCCCAGCATGGAGACTGCAGGCTTCTGGGCAGGTACAGATAGATGTATCACACCTTGGAGAAAAATGTAGCCAAACTGTGTCAAGAAACCCATGTCTACTGGGATCAAGTTTTACCTGTTGCTCTGCTCAGGATAAGTGTGGCTCCTTGAAATGGAATTCAAATGAGTCCTTATGAAGCTGTGAACAGCGGACCAATTCGGGGTAGGATGGGGTAGGAGATATGTGTGTAGAACAAGAAGTGAAGGTAAAGAACTATGTACAACATTTGAAACAGACCTTGGCTGTGGTTAATGACCTTAGCTGTATAAGAAGCCTCTCCCCGCCAGGTTCAGTACATTCCTGTGGGCCGGGAGATACGGTGCTACTTGAGACTTGGAAGGCAGAATCCCCAGAAAGCCAACTAGAAAAAAAAGTGGACTGGAACCTGTCAGACAAACTTTCATTTCATGTCTTGTAGGTGCTCGTACTCCACTGGAAAGATCATCAGTGACTCGTAATTCTAAAGGACAGGGAAATATTTTCTTTAAAAAAACACTAATGTAGATCCAGTTGGAAAATGTGCAACTTTTGTCAACGGTATCAAACTGTTTTAGATGAATTGTAACACTACCACTAATGTATCTCATGCTTTTAGCCATGTCAGCTTGACTGTAGGATGGTTTTTGAATGTGGAAAGACTGTTTATTCAAAAGCAAAATTATTTAAAAAATTTTTTCTGCTTTTATTTGTTTTAGTATTTCCTTTTTTTAAATATATTTTATTGATTATACCATTACAGTTGTTCTATTCCCCCCCTTCAATCCCTTCCACCCGCACCCTCCCTCCTCCAACCATTCTGCCCCCCTTAGTTTATAACCATGTGTCTCAAGTTCTTTGGATTCTATATTTCCCCCACTATTCTCACCCTCCCCCCTATCTATTTTCTGCCTACCATCTATGCTATTTTCTGTGCCTTCTCCTCCCTTCTCCCCCTCCCACCCCCCTGTTTCTAACCCTCCATGTGTTCTTCATTTCTATGGTTCCACTCCTGATCTAGCTGTCCTCTTGGTTTGCTTTTGTTTTAGGGGTGGTTGTTAATAGCTGTGTGTTTGCTGTCCTTTCACTGTTAATATTTTTCATCTTCATTTTCTTAGATAAGTCCCTTTAGCNCCCTTATCCCTTGATGCTTCTAGGATTCTCTCCTTCATTTTGGTCTTGGGTAATGTAATTATGATGTGCCTTGGTGTGTTCCTTCTTGGGTCCAACTTCTTTGGCACTCTATTTCTTTAATTAAACTAATCGTATGGAAATAAGATAACTAAAAACTAGTGAGGGAAGGAGTTGATAGGGGAACTCAAGAGTTAAAGATTTTAGCTTCAGTCACGGTTGGTAGGCTGAAGTGATTAATGCCTGTGGAAAGCTGGTATTCCAGCAACGGAAATGCAGATGACTCCAGAGGGTCGATATGGAATTCAGCCTTTGTGCCCCAGTGGGTCTGCAAGCAGCAGAGATCTGAGCCATTGTGTTCCAAGGAGAGAACATCTGTGACTCAGATATAGAATTGTTGATCGGCAGAAGAAAAATACTAGAAAATTGCTGTTGACTACAACTCTTATCTGATTAACATTTTCCCAAACACTACACTTACATTTTCCTTCTCCCTATAAAGAAGTTTGGCTTGAGATGAGATGTTAAGATGGGTTTTGAGGGCCTATAACCCACTCTCTTCTCAGATCACCAGCACCTGAATGAAGTGCCCATAAAGATTCAATCCTTGTCTCTACTTACTGGTTCTGGTAGGAACAGGCAGTATGGATGCTGACTTTTCTGGTGTCAGGAGAAGCAGGGCATTTGTAGTAAGTCATTTATATACCACATCAGTTCAAGCCAAATGATGCAGGTTTGGATAGTGACATATATATAATTGTCAACCTAAACAAAGAGGTAAACTGAGGCAAGCTCCAATGACCATAAATTGAGTTTATTTGGGAATAGCAGTGGAATTGCATAACAGGAATTACGTGCTGTGGCAAGCTATAGGTGAGTCCATTGAGGGTTTGAAGTGGCTGTGTTTATGGGGCAGAGGTGTAAATGGGGGGAAGTCCAGCTAGAGTCAAAGCAGTAAGTTCATTGGCTTGATGATGAGAAGAGATTCTTGGTAGGTGTTCATTGGTCAGTAAATAATCTTGGTTTTCTGTAAATCAGGCATTTAATGGAACTCAGTCTCTCAATTCTTAAGTACCATTCTTCTAAGGGTGCATGTGTGAGACTCTCCTTTTCATATCCTCTGGTTCCACTGTAGTTTAAAATCCTTTCACTTAATATTATCTATTTATCTAATCTTTTTTCTCTTCTTTTCTCTTTATTCCCCTCTGCCCTGTGCACCTCCTCTCACATGCATTCCCCCCTTTAGTTCATGTCTGTGGTTCTTACACATAAGTTCTTTGGCTTTTACATTTCCCATACTATTCTTACCCTCCCCCTGTCTATTTTGTACTTACCATTTATGCTACTTATTCTCTGTACCTTTTCCCCCTCTATACCCCTCCCACTCTCCTGCTGATATCCCTCCATGTGATCTCCACTTCTATGATTCTGTTCCTATTGTAGTTGCTTGCTTAGTTTGTTTTTGTTTTTATTTTAGGTTCTGTTGTTAATAACTGCGAGTTTGCTGTCCTTTCACTGTTCATATTTTTTATCTTCTTTTTATTAGATAAGTCCCTTTAACATTTCATATAATAAGGGCTTGGTGATAATGAACTCCTTAAACTTGACCTTATCTGGGAAGCACTTTATCTGCCCTTCCATTCTAAATGAAAGCTTTTCTGGATAGAGTATCTTGGATGTAAGTCCTTGCCTTTCGTGACTTTGAATACTTCTTTCCAGCCCCTTCTTGCCTCTAAGGCTCCTTTTGAGAAACCATTTGACAGTCTTATGGGCACTCTTTTGTGTGTAATGGTCTCTTTTCTCTTGCTGCTTTGATATCCTTATCTTCAATCTTGGCCAATGTAATTACAGGGTGCCTTGGTGTGTTCCTTCTTGGGTCCAACTTCTTTGGGACTCTCTGAGCTTCCTGGGCTTCCTGGAAGTCTATTTCCTTTGCTAGATTGGGGAAGTTCTCACTTTTTTTTTGTTGAAATAAAGTTGAAATAAAATTTTTTTGTTGAAATAAAGTTTTCACTTTCTTGCTCTTCCTCTTCTCCTTCTGGCACCCTTATGATTTGGATGTCGGAACATTTGAAGATGTCCCAGAGGTTCCTAAGCCTCTCTTCATTTTCTTGAATTCTAGTTTCTTCATTCTGTTCTGGTTGAATGTTTCTTTCTTCCTCTGGTCCACACAGTTGATTTGAGTCCCCATTTCCTTCCCATTACTGTTGGTTTTCTGTATATTTTCCTTTATTTCACTTAGTGTAGCCTTCATTTTTTCCCTCTAATTTGTGACCATATTCAACCAATTCTGCGAGCATCCTGATTACCAGTGTTCTGAACTGTGCATCTGATAGGTTGACTATCTCTTCACCACTTAGTTGTATTTTTTCTGGAGCTTTGATCTGTCCTTTCATTTGGGCCATTTTTTTTCATCTGAGTGTACCTGTTAGGTAGTACGGGGCAAAGGCTTAGGTGTTCACCAGGGCAGGGCAACCCATGTAGTTGAGTTGTGATACAGCATCTCTATTTAATCTTTTAAATTAAGATAATGTTTCTTGGTGTCACTCTTCTGGATATGTGTTATCTGGAGGTCTGTTAAATTTATTGCTTATTTATCCTTTGGAGCAAGATTTTAATTGAGTCATCTTAAAATCAGAGAAGCAGATTGATGGTTAAATGAATCCAGAGAGCAATTTTAGTATTTTAATTTTCTACCAGATTAATCTGACAGATGTGTATTTTGGTAATTTTTTAAAAAAATTAATTCTTGTTCAAGTACAGTTTTCTGTCTTATCTTCCCAGCCCTGCCCCACCTCCCCCAGTGCTTATTTTGGTAATTTTATGAAGGCTGCATTTATGCATTATAGTAGCTTTTAAAACATATTCTAAAACAATATATTCTATTAAGTTAAATCAATGAGATGTTATACTTTTAAGTTTTGCTACTTTAGAATGCTCTGTAGGTTAGTGAAGTATTTCCCCAAAATGTAAATACCACATTGAGTCTTTCTTAGTATTGTTAAATTTATAAAGATTTTTTTATAAAAAGATCAAGATAAGAGTGAGATTATTAATCAATTTGCATTTATGGGGACAGAGTTATAAAGGAGTTAATTACTGGGTTTGGTGGTGTGAGGTTCCGAAAGAAAGCATCTGATATCAGAAATAGCCTGATAGGAGAACAATGCACATCAGTAGATGCAGTTGCTACGTAAACGGTTCTTTTGTTCTAGAGAAGTTTATAATAATTGGGGGGGAGCCCTTGTGCCATTTTCATTGTTTTCTCCATTTGTTTGCTTTCTATGTAATTGAATTTCACACGAAGCAGAGAATGAAAACTATTTTCAGGTGCATCATTGTATTTTTCTACAGAATCTTTAATTTTAGAGCTTAGTCCTTGTTAAGAATTCCCCAGGGTGTGTGTGTGTTTTATGAGATTCAAAGAAGGAAAATGACATTTCTTTTCAAACCAACCTCTAATTTGATGGAATATTGCATTTTTTAAAATAGGAAAAATTGGCTTTCAATCACATTTTGAGTTTATTTCTAGCCATTTGCCAAAGCAAGCCCTTTGGAAATTATAAGACATAACTATATTTCACATTTCCTGAGGCTGTGTTTCCAAAAACACAGAAACAAAGATATGTAGCACCCTGCCACACAAACATTACAAAAATATACATGAGATGCAGTTCTCAATCACACTGCACTTTCCCACATCTCTTTGCTAGTGTTTGGGTGCTTACACCTGGGTGAAATAAATTCGGGGAAAAGTCAGTGTGTCCTCGTTTTGAAGCAGTGACTCTGTACTACTTACTGCCTCATTATGTGAATAGTGCATGGGGTTGGCACGTGGGAGTAAATGGGGAAACTCTAAGACTTAGAGAAACACTCAAAGGGTTTAGGGGAAAGACAATGAAAATGTTTCGTACGAAGTTTCAGCTAAAAACCCATGGATATGAGGAACAGAACTGTTTACTTTTAAGCCTGGTTGGATGTTTTTATTTTTGTAAATCAGGAGCTACTTCCTGGGATCACATCAAACGAAAGAAATAGTTAAAAGACAGTTTCTGAACATAGATCTCTGAATCTCATTATATTAGCTTCTAATTATCAAAAAGTACTTCTGTGAGAGATGTTGAAATTAAGAGCAATAGCCAGGGGGGAGGGGAGAGGGGGGAAGGGTTTTCAGGAACCCCCGTAAAGGACACATGGACAAAACCAAGGGGGAGGGTGGAAGCAAGGGAGGGAGGTGGGTTTGGAGTGGATGAAGGGAGGGGTGGGGAGGAAATGCAAACAACTGTAATTGAACAACAATAAAGTAATTTTTAAAAAGTGCTTCTGTGCAGTTTTATGAGTGAGGACTCATAAATATTGATGGACTAGAGGGAAATAAAGCAGTATTCTTGCAGGAAAATGGACTAAATAAGGTATAAATGAAGGAAAAGTGTGTTCACTCATTCATACATTAATTCATTTGTTCATTTATTCATTTAACAACTATTTGATGTATATTATGTGCCAGGCATGTTGTTGAGTTGGATAACTCTGGGAGAATATCAGTGGAGCTGATATACCTTAGTAGTATAGTACTGCCTATTCACAGATTCCATCTCATTCTATTTAAAAATGAGGTATAATTGACATATACCATTTATTGGTTTTATGTGTACAACATTAATGACTGATATACATATATGCATACATATGCCTAAATATATATGCATGTATATATATGTACATATATACAATGTGTATATATACATTGCAAAAATATTACCACAATAAGGTTAGTTAACATCCATCATCACACATAATTACACTTTTGTTTCCTTATGATGAGAACTTTTCAGATCCACTCTCTTAGCAACTTTCAGATATACAGTACAGTGTTGTTAGTCATCACAGTATAGATTACAACCCTAGGACTAATTTGTTCATGACTGGGAGTTTGTACCTTTTGACATCTGTCCCGACCCCACAACCACCAGCTCATCATTTCATTCCAATTTAATGTGAATGTGCTATGCGCAAAATTTAGTTTGATTTGAACAAAATTAAGAATCATCATTACTTTTTTCACTTGGACAAATGAATCTCATAATTTTGGTCTATGATAAAGGAACAATACATTTATAGTGTCTTATTTCAAAGTTACTATGTGTAACGGTTATAAAATGCAAGTCTAATTTTCCATTCAAATAGAGGGTAGACTGGGGAAATATATCTTACAGCTCAAAATTTTGGATTCTTATTTAAAAATGGGTCCTAGAAAGAAAACTCTTTTTCCTTTCAATTTCTCTCTTACAAGAACTAATGAGCAAATGAGGATTCAGTATTTTCCAATCCAGAGTTTAAGATTCAGACTGAAAAAAAAAAGCACCTCATAGCTGTTTATTGAGAACATTTTGCTTTAGAACAGTGTATTCACCAAACTTGTTGGTGTATAGACAGAGCATGTTACTTTTCAGAGGCCCTAGATCAGTTTCCACACTGCATTTCTGTATGAAAAAAAGCCCTCACCCAAGGTTATGTTTATTGATTTTAGAGAGAGAGAAAGGTGGTGGGGGAGGGGAGAGAGTGAGAGAGACACACATTGATTGGTTGCTTCCCATACACACCCCAACCGGGATTTGAACCTGCAACCTTTTGGTGTAGGGGAGAAGGCTCTGAACAACTGAGCAACCTGACCAGGACCACACTGCATTTTGTGTTGTTTATGGACTGAGCATATTAATTTATGTCAAAAATATCAAGAACACAGTCTTGTTATTAATATCAAGGCTGGTGAGAAAAGTAAAACTTAAGCCCATCAGCTGCGTGAAAGAAAAATTAAATTTGTTCCTAAGATTTCCCTTGAGTTGTTCCAAATAGATGTACAGCCTAGAGAGAGTTTAAGAAATGTTTATCAGATGAGCCTTTTGTAAAATCCTGGTGCAAAGGATTTGCAAAAGAATCCCTCCAGGTTCAAGCCAATTAAAGATGGGCCTTAAAAAGAGGACTGGGAATCCAATAGCACCCCAGATTCCTTAACTCACAGTGCAGTGAGACCTCTGGAGTCAGTTGGACTGGGCTTCTGTTCTGGTTTCAGCTGTGTAACCTTGGAGGAAATGATTTAACTTCTCTGGATCTTAGTTTCCTCACCTTTAAAATGGAAATGAGAATAACACTCCCCTACCACAAAGAATGGCTGTGATGATGAAATGAGATAATGCAGTGCCTAGTGAGTTCTCGTCAGATGCTAGTTATTATTATTAGATATTTATAAATATGTGCCTGACAACTAGTGAATGACTTAGAGCACTGGTTAACAAATAATTAAATGGCATTATTCATCCCAAACAAATTGTTTCAAAGATGGAAACATTTGCAGATTGGTCAGTCAGTATCTCTTCCACTACTGCGGTTCACATGGTTTCCCTAAGCATTTCTGTGTCCCTTTTCAGGTCTCCTTTGGAGGTGATTTGAGTTCTGGCTCTTCTACACATGATTTGGCCTTTAGGTGCTCAGGAATTTCATTTCCACTTTGTGGATGAAAAGGAGGGTATGTACAAGTGCAATGACCAAAAGTAACCGCGGAGGGTCATCTGACCATAAATTCCTAACTGGACAAGTCATGGTGGGTAGTCAGTCATGCCTGTGAAAGGTTTACCTTCCCCTTCGCTAACCCTTTCTATCTTTTTTGTGCATCTAGGTTAACACACCTTAGAAATGCCTTTTTATCAGATCCTTCAGAGGAAAAACCACCAACAAGGGAGTCCATAATTTGTTAACTAGCTTGGACCTTGCTTTCTCCCACCTTCATGTAATCTTCCTTACATTCCCTTTTAATTCCAAAAGTATTTTAAAAACCCTGCAAAACTGTCATCCCCCAGAGCATGAGATCTTGCTTCTCAGCAGCCATCATCAGTTTGGCTAAAATAAACTCATAAAAATTTCCTATAGGTTTGGATATTTCTTTAAAAAAATATTTTATTTATTTATTTTTAGAGAGAGGGGAAGGGAAGGAGAAAGCGTGAGAGAGAAACATCAATGTGTGGTTGTCTCTCATGTGTCCCCTGCTAGGGACCTGGCCTGCAACCCAGGCATGTGCCCTGATTGGGAATCAAACCAACGACCACAAGCTGGTACTCAATCCACTGAGCCACACCAGCCAGGGCAATATTTCTTAATTTGACAACTTCAACAGCTATATAGGGAATCCTCTATCAGAATTAAAGTAGGGTGTCAACTATCCTGGCAAAAGAATGGGTTTTAGCTTCACTTTTGTTTTCTTCCAGAGCCATTAAAGAGAATGTTTATTTTTCCTCTATTTTTGGTAGGGAAACTCAAGAGTTCAAAGATTTCAGCTTTAGTCATAGTTGATAGGCTGAAGTGATTAATGCATGTGGGACGCTGTTATTCTAGAAAGTGGGATGCATAACCCACGTGACTCCAGGAGGTCAACAAACAATTCACCAGACTTGTTTAGATCACTATTCTTAACCTCCCCCTGTCTATTTTGTACCTACCACTTCTGCTTTGTGTTCCTGCTTGTCTGCAAGTGATGGAGATTGTATCTGAGCCATTGTGTTCCAGGGAGGGAATGTCCATGACTCATTTAAAGAATTGTTGATCAGAAAATAAAGAAATACAAGAAAAACTGTCTGGACTGCAACTCTTACCTGATTAACCTTTTCCCAAACCTTTGCCTACCCTTTCCTTCTTCCTTTAAAAAAGTTCAACTTGAGATGAAATGTTAAGACAGTTTTTGAGGGTATGTAAGCTGCCATCTTTTAGATTGCCAGCACCTGAATAAAGCACCTAGAAAGATTCAATCCTTGTCTCTACTTAGTGGTTCTGGTAGTGACAAGCAGCACAAATGCTGACTTTTCTGGTGTTATTTTTTGCATCTTGCAAAGCCAGTAAACTGAGCTATAGTCCTATTATTTTTTGTTCAAAAAAAGTTCTAGTTCATAGTTCAAAAAAAGCTATAGTCCAGCCCTGGCTGGTGTGGCTCAGTTGGTTGGAGCATTGTTCCACTCTTCAAAAGGTTGTGGATCAATCCCCAGTCAGGGCACATAGGTAGTTTGCAGGTTCAATCCTTGGTCTGGGCAGAAATGGGGGGAAGCTGATGAATGTTTCTTTCTCACATTGATGTATCTCTCTTTCTCTCTCCCTTCCTCTCTCTCTAAAAATCAATAAACATATTTAAATGCTTTTTTAAAAAAGCTACTGTCCACATTCTATAAGTAACTGCTTAAAAAATGAACACCTTTAAATATTAATTAGTAAAAAAAATAGCAATGCAAGAGTTTTGGAAAATATGGCTAGATGGTAGTTCTCAAACACAGTGAACAAATAACATGCACTGCTCATGGAAAAGTGAGAAAAATAAGTATGATGAAAAATTTCTATTAAAGCTAAATATAATAAAAGTCATTCTGACACTATGTTCTCCCCAAATTTTAGTATTGTTAAAAAATATATATGTAAGTTTATTTTATTGATTATGCTGTTACAGTTGTCCTGTATTTTTCTCCCCATTATTCTCCTTTGCCCTGCATGCCCCTGACCAGCATTCCTCCTCTTAGTTCATGTCAATGGGTCATAAATATAAGTTCCTTGGTTTCGCCATTTCCTATACTATTCTTAACCCCCCCAGTCTATTTTGTACCTACCATTTATGCTTCTTATTCCTCGCACCTTTACCCTCATTCTCCCCCATCCCCTTCCCTGCCAATAACCCTCCACGTGATCTCCATATTTGTGATTCTGTTCCTGTTCTAGTTGTTTACTTAGTTTTTTTTTAAGTTCAGTTGTTGATAGTTGTGTGTGTTGTCAATCTACTGTTCATATTTTTTATCATTTTCTTTTTCTTACATAAGTCCCTTTAACATTTTATATAATAAGGGCTTGATGATGATGAACTACTTTATCTTGACCGTATCTGGGAAACAATTTATCTGCCCTTCCATTTTAAATGATAACTTTGCTGGATAGAGTATCTTAGGTGTAGGTCCTTATCTTTCATGACCTTGAATACCTCTTTCTAGCCCCTTCTTGCCTGTAAGGTTTCTTTTGAGAAATCAGCTGACACTCTATGGGAACTCCTTTGTAGGTAACTGTCTCCTTTTCTCTTGTTGCGTTTGACTTCCTTATCTTTAATCTTGGGTAACATAATTATTATGTGCCTTAGTGTGTGTGTGCTTCCCTGGCTCCAACTTCTTTGGGACTCTCTGAGCTTCCTGGATTTCCTAGAAGTCTAGTTTCTTTGCCAGATTGAGAAAGTTCTTCGTTATTTGTTGAAATAAGTTTTCCATTCTTGCTCTTCCTCTTCTCCTTCTGGCTCCCCTATGATTCGGATAATGGAATGTTTAAAGTTGTCCTGGAGGTTCCTAAGCCTCTCCTTACTTTTTTGGATTCTTGTGTCTTCATTCTGTTCTATTGAATGTTTTTTTCTTCCTTCTGATCCACTCCATTGATTTGAATCCTGGTTTCCTTCCTGTTACTGTTGGTTCCTTGTATATTTTCCTTTATTTCACTTCATATAGCCTTCACTTTTTCCTCTATTTTGTGAGCATACTCAATCATTTCTATGAGTATCCTGATTACTAGTGGGGTTTTTCCCTTTAAAAAATATTTTATTTATTTATTTTTAGAAAAAGGGTAAGGAAGGCAGAAAGAGATAAACATCAATGTATGGTTGCCTTTCCTGCCTCCCCTACTAGGGACCTGGCCTGCATCCTAGGCATGTGCCCCAGATGGGAATCAAACTGGTTACCCTTTAGTTTACAGGCCGGCACTCAATCCACTGAGCCACATCAGCTGGGACTGATTATCAGTGTTTTGAACTCTGCATCTGGTAGGTTGGCTTTCTCTTCATTGCTTAGTTCTATTTTTGGAGTTTTGATCTGTTCTTTCATTTGGGCCATATTTCTTTGTCTCAGCACACCTGTTACATTGTAAGGGGCACAGCAAGGGGCACAGCCTTAGGTATTCGCCAGGGCAGGGCAACCCATGTTGCTGCTTTGTGGTGCTGCACGTGGAGGAGAAATCAGAGAGGGAACAATGCTGCTTGCTTGGCTCTTGCCCTCCTTTCAGTCACTTCACCCTCTACCCACAAGCAAATAGGACTCTTTTGATGCTTATTTCTGGGCTGGTGGGTATGTGTCCATTCTATGCCCCTGTGGGTCTCTCCAGTGAACTCTCCTGTGAGTTTGGGAGTTTCTCCCGCCAACGCAACTCCAACAGGTTTTACAGCTAGAGGTTTTGAAGCTGGAACCCTGGGTTGCAGTCTGTCTTGCACCCAAATGCGGGACCGCCCAGGCTGCCGGCAGCCGCCTTGCCGCCCCACCGCACCAGCAGCCACTTTGCTGTGAGTCCTCTCTTCTTGTCTCTGCCCCTCCCACCAGTGTGGGTGGGTGTTTCTTATTTAACTCCCTGGTTGTCAGACTCCCATACGGTTTGATTTTTGGCAGTTCTAGTTGTTTTGTGCTTTTAAATTTGTTATTGTCCATCTTTTGGTTGTGTGAGGAGGCAAAATGTATCTACCTATACCCCCATGTTGGCCAGAACTAAAATATATTTTTTAATGAAATGTTGCTTATGTACTTGTTTTTTTTTTTTTTTAAGTTCTTATTTGGGCAAAGTAAAAAAGACACATATATCTATTTCCTTAATTCTTTTTTTTAAAATAAGTGTTTGAAGTCCAAAGTCTGAGAACAGGGATCGTTAAAACAGTGTAAACAAAAAAGGAGTTCTATGGAAAGTAAACTCTCAGGGTGATCTGGTCATAAATTCCTAACTAGCAGGTCATCTGGTGAATAGTCGTGTCCCATGCCTCTAACTTCTCTAGTGAAATGTTTAAAGCCAGCCTTTTCCATTGTTCTCATACATCTAGGTTAACACCTTTTTGGAATGCTAGCAGTAATAGCCCTGGAGGGTGTGTTAACCCTTGTTAGCTGCCCAGTAACCAGTCCCTGCCTTGCTCCCTCCCACCTCCACGTTCGTTCCCTTCTTAGTTTCAAATGTATCAAAGACACTGCAAAACTGTTCTCAGGGGCATTTGAAATCTTGCTCACTAGTCATCAATTTGGCTCAAATGAACTCTTACAAAAATTCTCTGTAAGTTTGGATTTTCCTTAAGTCCACAATAGTGAACACTTAGGCAAAACTCACTATGAGCCAGGCTCTATTCTAAAACTTTTACAAACATTAATTCACATAATTCTTACAGCAACCCTATGAGGTGAGTACTAATATTCATAGGTAGGAAAACCTAATTTATAAATAAGAAAACAGAGAAACAGAAGAGTTAAACAGATCACCCAAAGTCACACCACTAACAAATGATAAAATGATAGGTCCTAATCCCAGGATTCTGGGTTTAATATCTTCCTTAATTATCTGAGAAGTGTCCTAGAAACTTTTATTGAGCTAGAAATATTTTCCTGGTGTTCAAATGTCTGGAAGGTATTTTGGCAATATCTTCCTCCCCTTCCTGTCCCAAAAGCATCAATAATGTGCCTGAGCTTTGACTTGGCATTTCTAGGAATTTATTCTAAGGAAACAATTGAAGAACTATGCCTATATATATATATATATATATATATATATATATATATATATATATATACTGGCATAGTATATATATATGGATATTGATTGCAGTATTACTTACAATGGAGGCAAATAGGAACTAACCAAATGCCCCCATAAAGGGGATTGTTTAAATTCCGGATAGGACCACTGTGCAATGCAGTGCTAACAGGAATGAAGAAGAAGCTACATGGCAGGCCTGACAAGCTCAGTGACCAAAAGTAACCACAAAGGATGTCTGATAATAAATTCCTCACTGGTCAGGTCAAGGTGGGTGGTCATATCCCAGGCCTATAGCTTCCTTGGCAAAGGTCAGTCTCTACCTTAAGCAAGTCCTGTCCATTGCTCTTGTGAATCTAGGATAGCGTGCCTTTGAAATGCCGGAGTAACCTTTCCCAGACCATCCTCAGATGAGCACATGCACCAAACTCCCCATTGTTGCCTTGTTGCCTGTTGTCTGCACACCATCTCTATTTGCTGTGGTTGTTAGATGTTACCAACCCAATACCCTCCAAGTGAAACTATATGTCGCTCCATTTTCCTTTTTATCCAATCCTCGGGAATTCCCCACTTTGCTTTCTCCCACCTCCTAATCTACCACAATGAATTTTATGTACCTTCATTACATTTTCTCCTTTGATTCCAAGTGTATAAAAGGAACTGCAAAACTACCATTCTCTGGACCATTTTCTCAAGATGTTGACATCTCGTTTCAGGGCATATCCTCAAAATTTTGACTCAAATAAATTCTTATGTGATTTTTTTTATAGTTCAGATATTCTCTGTCAACACAAATAAATAATTTTTAATTTATTTAGGTTTTAAAACTGTGTTTCTCAAAACCCTGGGTTTCATCTGACATGTCTTAGGGCTTTTCAAAGTTTTTACCTGAATTTCATAGATTGTTACACTGTTGTCTCCAATCACCCCTGTGTGGACAAAAGAGAGGTGGTGGGATAAATTACAAATTTCTAGCTGAAGAGGTTGTGGCCTGTCCGTAGTGGGTAGTCACACATCAGTCATATAACTTTTTAGTAAATTGTTTGTCTTTGCCTGAAGCAAGCCCTGTCCATTGTTTCTGTATGCTTAGGCTAACATATATGTGAAATGCCTCTTTCCACATCCATCCTTATAATACATGAAACATCCTTTTAGACCCCTTCTTCTAAGACATAACCACTCTCAAGAGAGTACATAATCTTGACTATCCTGTAATACGATCCTTGTGTTGCTTTCTCCCACCTTCATGTAATCTTCCTTATGTGCCCTTCTCAATTTCAAATTCATAAGATAAATTGCAGAATTGTTATTCTCCAGAGAACATTTGAAATCTTGCTCCCTGGCCTGTGTTATCAGTTTGGCTCAAAAAAATGCTGAAGAAAATTCTCTACAGATGTGATGTTTCTTATGAAAACAACCCCGATTGAATGCTTTTGTGTTTGTAAAACACCTTCTCATAGATTAAGATGAATAAATGTTCTACATTTAAATAGTAGCTCATCCCTGTGGGTAAACAGATGCCTTTTTATTTGTTTTTTGAAACAAAGCTGCTTCGTAGACTAAGCCTATTTTCAACACCAACTCTCTGGTTATGGTGTGGTAGTGAGAGTTCCCATTTGGGTTTCCTGGAGGGCCAAACTTGCCATCCTGTCTCCAATATATTTCTTCTACTAAACACAACCAGAATTTCCATGTTAAACTAGCCTGTAATCTGCAAACTTCCTGAGCAGATTCCTCTCTGTCATATTATATTCTGCTTTATGTATCAACAACTGGGAAAAAACTTCTTCCTTGAAATTACTAGTCTTTTTTAACACTACTGGAAAAGTTAAGTGGGTAACTTGACTAGCGTGGACAACACAAATAATTTTTTTGCAGTTAAAAACTCTTGAAAATGTAACTGCATCTAGTGGAAAGGATGTTAAAGAACAGAATTTCACTGAGTCAATTTGAAGATCTAATTGGCTTTATTAAGTGATTCAAGACTTGGGGAGCATCCCATCCAACAACTAGAAGGGCAATCTGATGAGCTGCATAAAAATGAATGGATTATTTTAGGCGAGGCTAGGACCCCTTCCCTGGGGGAAGGCATGGTCTTCTTATCAGGAAGATTCCCTCACTAGTGTTGACCAGGAAGTTCCAGACTGATTGGTTTAAAATTCACTCCAGAAAGAGGCTGTAACCACAATTATGTTAGTAAGTTTTGATTTGGTGATGTGGGCTTGCAAAAGTGGCTCCATTTTGACCTATTTCGTTTTTTGTTTTTGTTTTTTAAAGGGAAGAAGCAGTTGCTCTAACAGACAATTGTGAATTTGTTTTAGCTGTTCACTAGCTGTGGGACATTGGCAAGTTATTTGATCTTTCTGAGCATTTGATTTCTTGTCTATAAAATGGAAATTACGATCTTTCAAATTGTTTTGAGGATTATATGAGATACACTGAAGCACTCAACAAAGGCTGACATAAAAGGAGTAAGACTAATTTAGGTAGAGCTTGGCCATCAGGGAAATTTCCATCAATTTAATTTTTCTCTGTACTCATCACCACAAATACTGGAGATAATTTCAGACCTTTCAGGTAACAGAGAGTAGAAATGTATTAGACTCTTAACTTTAAAATGTTTTCTATATTTTTACCCTCAGAAATTCTCTAACTTACATTTATTTAGAATTTTGCAACTTGCATTAAAAAAATATTATACCCTTTGTTGTGTAAGTCTTGCAAAATTTTCTAGCCGAAAACAATAAATTGTACTCTGGCAACATCAAAGACTATTCAAATAGTGTGAGTTTAAAATATTGCACAATTTTTCAACTTATTGTCCATTTATACAAAGACCCATTGCATTGCTTCTTTGCCTTTTGGCTCAGATCCAGCGTAGTACAAAGACTCATTGCAATAGGAGAAGCATCTCAATTGTTTTCTGGCAGTGGCACTAGTTTTATAGAATTCTATTCCATCGTCTTTTCCCTTCCCCTCTCCCCCCTTTCCCCTCCCTTTCATTTCTCCCTCCTCTCTCACTTACTTCCTCCTCCTCTTTCACCTCCCTTTCCCTCAAGTTTTCCTCAGCAGTCCCTGTCTGAGTTGGGTGCCCCTTCAATACACTTCCATGATTTTTGAATTTTAAAGGCAATCTGCAGTGCAGTGTTCTGTCATTATATATGGGTCTCCTCCACAGATTATGAATTTGCAATGGGCAAAGACGTTGTTCCTGGCAAACATGCACCTGCTGGCTCCCAACACCCACAGCTGTGGCATTGGCCCTGGGGTCCTGCACTAATTTCATCATGCCTTTCTCTCCATTCATGTCAACCCTGTCATCTCCTGTCTTTGAACTCTGATCTCCACATGGCCTTGCATATCCTTTTTCTGACCCCATGTCTCACCTTTCCCCAACTTCTGAGACTATTCCACTGTGACTTCACCACATCCCGTGTTTACCTTACTTTTCTGAATATTCTCTTCAACTTCATGCTACAGTGAAGACCTGGTTCTCCTAAGGACACTAGTCCCTTTGTGGTATCCATTTTCTCTTCTTCACTGCTCATACAGTGGGCTTACAAAGTAGAGTGGGTACTGTAGACTAAGTGTGTGTGTGTGTACCCCAAATTCCTATGCTCAAACCTAATCCCCCGTATGATGGTATTAGAAGATGGGGTCTTTGGAGGTGGTTAAGTTATGAGGGTGGGGCCCTTAGGAATAAAATTAGTGCCCTTATAAAAGAGATCCCAGAGAGATCTCTTACCTCTTCTGCCTGGTGAGGACACAGGAGAAAATGGTCATCTATGAACGAGGAGTCTAGCTTTCATGAGACATTGAATCTTCTGGCACTTTGATCTTGAACTTCTAGCCTCCAGAACTGTGGGAAATAAGTTTTTGTTGTTTATAAGCCACCCAGTCTATGGTTGTTTTTGTTATAGGAGCCTGAACAGACTCGGGGATATCCTCATTACTGTTTCCAGACCATTTGCCTCCCCCTCATCACCTCTCCTCACTGATTCTCCACTCATCAGACTATGCCCCGCCTTGTTTTCTGCTGCTGCTGCCTCTTTTTCAAACACACATCCTTGTTCCTTAAGATTTTAGCTTCAGATACCTCTCTCCCTCACTACTACTGTCATACTTTTTGATGATTGTTTTATCCTCATAGGTTATTTTTTTTTAATATCTGGTCTTGGTTTTCTTTGAATTTCCCTTCTCTGATGACCCTTCCCTGACTCTGCCTCCATGCCCCTCATTCCCGTGGTCAGTCCTTAAATTTGGTCGTTACTAATAACTGTAATCTGTCCCTTCATCTCAGTGTCAGGTGCTAGCTGTTATTGTTAGTATTACTATTTTTACAGAAGTAGATTACACAGACAAATGAGTTACATTCTTTTAGCCCCTTTAGATTTCTTCTGAGGCCCTGTGTGGATAAATTTGGTTATAGGAAAATTGAGAAGAGAAGCAACAGGAGCTGAACAATGAAGGAATTCAAGGCTTCCGATTAAACCAGGAAGGAAGATATAAAGCTTGTGAAACAGGGGAGGGTAGAACAACACTCTATTCTAGAGGAAAAGGATGGCCATCTACATGTTAGAAGGTGGGACATTGCTAAAGAACAGTAGACAGATTATAAACTAGAGATTTATAGGGCCAGCAAGAGTGGAATAGATTAAAGGCAGCCTTGGGAATCCAGGAAGAAGAAAATGTTCCGGAGCACACCGTAGGGGCCGAATAAATATTTGTTGAATAAATGATATGCCTACAGGCTTAGGGTTTTATTGTTTTCGTGACCTGTTTGGGACTGAGAAGTGCAAGGATGTCACATTTTAGGCAGCTATGGGGGTGGGGAAGGGCAAGGCTTCTGCTGGCACATTTCTTGTGCAAATTAGAAGCTGCTCCAGGACTGGGCAGATGGATTAGAAAAGGGCTTCAACTTTTTCAGGCTCTAAGCAGCTTTGTGTGAACATTGTGTAGTCTGGATTTGATCACTTCCATCTTTGGGCCTTGGCTGGAGGCCGGTGGGTAAGATAATAATGAGGTAAGAGTCTAAAGTTCATTCTTGACCCCCTCCTCTCCAGGAGTCATTATACTGCTTGGACCTGGGCTATTGCAATCTCGCAAGCCCCAAATACTTTCTGTTTCTCTGCTGTGACTTTCTTTTGCTGTAGCAGTTGAGGCCAAGGTCTAGTTTGAAATGAAAAGTGGGACAAAATAAAAAAAGGAAAAAAAAGGAGAAAAAAGAAAACAAAATTGGTTTACGATGAAACCTATTTACTTCCTGTGTGAGATATCACTATAGACACCTCATTTTTAATCCTTACAACAATCTTCCCAGACAAATACTAATGGCCATATTCTTACCGAGGTCTGAAGAGAGCCTACAACTTATGCCAGGCGTAGAGCAAGGAGTCCATTGCACCACATGTTTGCTGTATTTCCTTCTGGTAGATTGCACTCCTAGATGTAAACTCACTGAAGTTAGGCATTGCTTTATCTTTTCACCTTTGTATCTTTCCCAGGGTTTAGCATCGTCCCTGACATGCAGACATTGCTAATTAATAAAGGTCTGTGGGATGGCATTAAATGGGGATGGGAAAGGGCTGCTTACCACCATCTTTCCCCCTCTCCCTGCCATCATTTTTATCTGGGCATCCTTCATCAGAAGGCTGTCTTCGCGATTTGCCCCTTTCCCCTTTCCCTCCTAAAGAATTGCTTCTCATTATAGAATCTGCCTGGTCCAATGAGCTGTGATCATTTGACCCCAAGGGAGATCTGGAAACACTCTTTTCCTAGTGGCTCCCGTAGTTACTGGGGGCTAACCATTCCCTGATTTTCTCTCTCTGCTTGTTCTTATTTGGCTCTTGTATCTAGCTAGAGGTGTGTCCAAGGATTCTTTAGAAATCTACCTTCTTTAGAAAGGTAATTTTTGGCTCTTTTTCACCAAGTTAGTAAATGGCAAGGTTGGGATTGGAAGCCTTTTAGGTTTGGATTTGAATAGTGACTCTGTTGACAAGCTGGGACAGTTTCTTAGCCTCTAGAATAAAAAAAGAAGATCTAATGTTTGATCACCTACAAGATTCTAAGAGTTTTTCTCCTCTGTAAATTGGGGTGAATAATAGCACCTACTTGGTTTGTAAGTGTTGTCTGGAGGATGACATGTAAGCATCTATGTAACGTCCTTTGGGTGAAGGAGAGATTATTGTAAGTGCTCAGCAGTGTTGGTCGCTCTGATTGCCATCAGTAATCTTGTCTACCAAGAAATATAATCATTTACAAAAATGCAGTGCTACTCTTGCCATTTTCATCTTAAATGGCACTGTTCTGAAGCATGTTTGTAAACATGTCACAAATACTCTTTTAAAAAAATTAAAATAACTTTGTGATTTTTATATAAATTAAATTGATTTCAGGCTTACAGTAAAGTTTCAAGATAGTACAGGGAGTTCCCCTACATCCCTTACCTGCATCTCACATTAATATAGTACTTTTATCACCACTAAGTAGCCAACATTGGTACCTTTATATTAACTGAACTGCAGACTTTTGTGATATGTCACTAATCTCTTTTTTTCTGTTTCAGGATCCAATACAAGATACCACATTGCATTTGGCAAATTCTCCCTTCTGCAGTGAGCGGTCTGGTCTTAGTTTTTTTCTGTCTGCCTGCTCATGGAAGCACCATAGGGAAATACCTTGTTGCTCTGATACATTTGCCGCTTGCTGCCTTCACTTTCCTGACCAGCTGCTTTCTTGTACTCTGACGGGTCCACGGAACTGGTCTGTATTGGTGTTCATAGTTGTGTGACCTAACTTAAATGTTCGCCTGTCTCATCTGTACAATGGGGGTAATGATAATTCCTACACAGCTTGGCCCATAATGATTCCTCCTCAAAAAGGGTTAATTACAACTTTTTTTTAAAAGATTTTATTTATTTATTTTTAGAGGGGAAGGGAAGGAGAGAGGGAGAGAAATGTCATTGTACAGTTGCCTCTCATGGGTCCCTTGCTAGGAACTGGCCTGCAACCCAGGCATGTGCCCTGACTGGGACTTGAATTGGCAACCCTTTAGTTTGCAGGCCCGAGCTCAATCCACTGAGCTACACCAGCCAGGGCTAATTACAGCATTCTTATATCATTGTGTTTTCCTCTTCAGAGCATAAACCACCCTAGCTCCCAACTCCACCCATACCTTTTCAGTCCTGTAATGTTATCTCAAATGCTACTCCATTTATTAGATAAGTTTGCTGACTCAGAGGCTGCTTACCTGCCAGAGAAGTTTAAATGCTTCTTTTTAAGTGCTTTGCTATTTTCCTTCCTTCATAGAAAAAAATCTGGGAAGTACATAGTACAATGAGAGAGAACCTGAAACACCAGATTTCAGTTCTCTTCCAAATCTTCTCCCACTCTCCATTTTGGTCTTTCTTATTCCTAGAACTCCTACCATGCTGCCTGCATGTAGAGGAAGGCCCACCCATCCTTCTGCTGTGAGCAGGGAGGAAACAAAACTGGCAGCTATGGTTTAGGGTAAGCGAGTTTTGAGTGTTTCAATTATTTTCAGTAGGATGTACTTGGGTCACAGGACCTAACCAGGAAATATCAAGTAATCTGACATTTCCTCTCAGCGTTGCTTAGAAACCTAAGGAGGAATCTGACTCTGAATGGCAAGACAGTAATAAATTAGGCAGGACTGGGTCCAGCCTTCTTTTTTAAAGTAAATTAAGAGCATAACTCATATGGGATTTGTTTACAATAGCGACTTATATTTTCCCTCTTCTGATTTTTAAAAAGATTTTATGTATTCATTTTTAGAGGGAAGGGAAGGAAGGAAGAAAGACAGAAACATCAATGTGTGGTTGCCTTTCATGCGTTCCCCACTGGGGACCTGGCCCACGACTCAGGCTTGTTCCCTGACTGGGAATCAAGCTGGTGACCCTTTGGTTTACAAGCCCACACTCAATTCACTGAGCTACACCAGTCAGAGCTCTTGTCTCATTTTCATGTCTCTTTATCTGGGCTCTTTACATTGGTTTAACTTAGCATAGGCTGTCCCAGCTGTCTTTACGCCACCCCCCTTCTCTCTGTTCAGGCAGCCAATCCTCCATCTCCTATAGCCCACTGACAGGTCCTCTTTAAGGCTGACACTTTCAACATTTTCTTTTGAGAATTGCCTGATTGGAGACTAATGAATTCTGACTGGGCCTTTTTTAGCTATGCCTCTGCAGCATATCCTCCACCATTTCGTCCCTTTCCATTATCGCCTTCCTCCCCCTTCTCAGGCCTGACTGACCTCTTTGATCAGTTTCCTGTCATCTGACCTATTAACATTGTGTTACATTTTCATTCTTCTCCCACCAGTAATCTGTAGAAACCACTTTTTTCTTCTTTTTTAAAAATCCTCATTGGAGAGTATGTTTATTGATTTGAGAGAGAGAGAGAGAGAGAGAGAGAGAGAGAGATTGATTGGTTGCTTCCTGCACCCCTCGACCTGGGATCAGACCACAAGCTATGTATGTGCCCAGATTGGGAATCGAACCGAACCATGACCTTTTGGCGCACAGGGCGATGCTCCAACCGAGCCAGCCAGGCCTACAAACCATTTTCGTCATGCCGCTCTCTTGCTCAAAACTGCACTGCTTATAGGATGAACCAAATGTTTCTACCTTAAATTCCTCCGTCATATTACAACCCACCTTTAAACCTCATCCACGTCTTACCAGCTCTTACCTTCACGTCACACAGTCTGTTCTCTTTGCTTCCTTCAGAGCAGAACTATTTCATCCTGCCTCATTGCTTTTGGTGTTTTAAAATTACAGCCTGCTTTATATCTTTGCTTTACTGTTTCATGTTTCTAACTCAAGCTCCTGGAAAGCACTCTTTCTTGTGTGTAGTCTCCCGCCCCATGCTTTTCGCAATTCTAGACACCTGGACGTGTTTATTAACTACACACAAGGGATGAGTCAATGAACTGCTTTGTCATGGTTATGCTTCTAGTGTGGTGAGACAGACAGTTAAGACAGATCAGTAAAATACACAGTCGGTGAGATGGTGATAACCACTGGCAAAGGAATTAAGTAGAAGAGAAAGGTGGGTTGTAAATGTAAATAAGATAGTTAGGAAAGACTTCCGGGGAAGTAACTGTTGGGCAAAGACATCACAGTAGTGAATATGAATTCAGGAAGACAATTTTAATCTTAAAAAAAAAATCCATTCCAGGGCATAGCACAATACCGTGCACAAGTTTGGTGAGTGCAATGGGAACGGCATATATCACGGTGCCACCAAAGACAGAACACAATTCAAACAAGGTTGCTTTCTGCAAGTGATGTCCCAGAGGGAAGCAAAGCCACCCAGTCAAATTCCCACCTCAAACTGCACACTGTTGGAAAGAAAGAAAGAGCGAGCTTCATGATGCAGAACTTCTTTAGAATAGATATGGTTATAGAATGTAGGAACACTGTAAGGACAATGCTCAAGTGAAAAGTAAATGGAGTGCAATACTGAAGATCAGCCCTTTCCCTTGAGCCTTTGAGAAGAACCACAGCAGCTGGGCGAACTTGCTCCAGGGAGGTCCAGCCCAGGGTTTGCCCAAGCAACCTGAGAGGGAGGGAGGTGATCCTGAGTCTGAGGGGATTAGGGACCAAGGCCCATGGACGGACGAGGACGAGTCACCCATCAAAAAGGGCATGTCACCCAGGAGACAGGGGGTTACTGCCTACCAGATGCCAGGGAGCTCTCAGATGTCAGCTTTCCAAGAATCACTTCAGCTTGAAAAGTTCATTGAATCACTTCAACTCATTGACATTGAATGACACCAGGAGCCTTTAAAAATTTTTTTTTCATCTATTAACTTTGCAGCAAGAAATCTAACCAGAGGAATCTTCAGAAATGTAGATTATGTGCTTGATGTTGAGGTTAGTATTATTTCATAAAATAGTATTTGAGCATTCATTAAAAATTGCTTTACAATGGCATAGGAAAATACACTTACTATATTGAGTCAAATTTTAAACAGCAAAATACTATACTGTATATAACTATCATTCTAAATGTGTAAAAATAAAATTACATTCCTTCATTCACCGAACATTTGTTAACATATGGATGCTTCAGGCACCGTGGTAGGTGCTGAATAGATGAATTTTTATGTGTATGTGAGTGTAGGTGTTCATAGAAAAAAGACTAGAAGGAAATATGAAAAAATATTAACAAAGGTCCTAAGTGATTGATTTACTGTAATTTTAACTTTACTCTTTGTATTTCCTCTAATTTCTACATTTTCTGCAGGGTGTACATATTTCTTTTTTTAATTTTTAGTTTTTCTTTTTGTTTGTTTTGTTTTTGTTTTCTTCTTTATTGTATATATTTCTTTTAGATTGAAAAAAATACCAGGATCATAAATATTGGGGCACAATTAAACTTTATTTCCCAAGTGAATAAAATTTGTTAAGATTCTCCTTTTGTGAATTCAAAGGTATAAAAACCACTTTAGGACAGGCTGCATTTTTCTGCAGGCAGCTCACTAAGAATCTGTACAACACTCCCCTCCCCTCCTCAGTGTCTGTGTGTTTTCCTTTCTGAGAGAACAAGCACAAACCAGCAGAGCAAGTTCGTGGCGCTGAGGTGCAGCGCTGGCTGGCAGCACAGAGAGCATTTGAACTGGGGATTAGCACACTTGCGAGGACAAACAGACCGCTTGGGCTGCCTCTCCTCTTCAGAGGACAGTCTGCAAGCAGTCCTGAGCCACGGGAGGACATGGAACCTGATACCCCCGGATGGAAACAAAGCAAAGCGTGGAAAAAAAATTGCTTTTGTTCAAAACAAGTTTCTAGGCAGCAGCTCATTTAACCACTTCAATGTCCCTAATCATAGAGCTTTGCTGACCTTTAAAACCTGTCTGATAGACTCATCAGATTTCCTCCCTGAAAGAGCTGACATATGCAGATGAGGCAGATCAACTTTTGGCTCCTGCCTCACTTACCAGTCTCTTTGCTGTCACAGCTCCCTCTGTTCCTGTCCTAATAAAAGGCTGTCTTGGTGTCCCTTGACTTTTGCATCCCCATGTCACCACCCACCCAACCTGCCTGGAACGTCTTTTCTGGACTGGCAGTCTCTTCAAGGTGCGTTCAAGTTGCACTTCTTTTGGGACCCTTTTCTTGCACCCCCATCTCCCCGCACCCCCGGTTAAGCACAGAGCACAACATCTATACCTCCAGGAGAAAATCCTTGTTTCTTTAGAAATCTGTGGGTGAGACCCCCCAGGGCAAGAATATCCACCTTTGGTCCCAGTGCCTAGTTGATGTCTGACCCACAGTGGGATTCAGTAAATGTATGTTTGAGCCAAGGGATTTTCAGTGAAGGATACACATGGCTTCATTGGAGCCCCAAATCAAAGTTGAGATCAATTCATCTATTAGGCTATCCATCCATCCATGAAGTCCATTCATTCACCTTTCCACCCATTCTTTCATCCAACAACTCCACCAAATGATTACTATTAGCTAGCGCTGAGACAGAGCAGAAGGTTATGGCTAAAGAGAAGACAGATACTGCACAAATACTCATAGCTGTCTTTTTCTCCATTATACTTACAACATGAAATTTAGCTTTATGTATTTTTGTTTATAATCTACCTCTGATATAAGCTCTAGGAGAGACGAGGCTTTCTCTCATTCGCCACTGTGCCTAAAATAGTGCCTGCCACTTTGTAGGTGCTTGATTAAAATTCGTTAAGCAAACAAACCAGAACAGTACATGGTACCATTGAAAACAGCTAAGGATGTGAATTTCCAGTGTGTTTAAAAAGAGGCATTAAAAACACCCCCCTTCAGGGATCTTTCAAATAATAAACAATTAGATACAAAAACCCAATGTGAAGTGATGTGTGGCAATGACATATGCCTCATTCTGACTCCAGTTAGACTGTCTGAGGGGTTCACTCACAACACCAAAGGTTTTTGTGATGAACACTTTGAAACTGGAAAAGACATCAGCGTTCAGGCTGCCTGTCACTACCAAACCCGATAAGCAATGACAGCGATTGAATCTTTATGGGCGCTTTACTTGGATGGCTAGTGATTTGAGAAGATGGAGGGTTCATACCCTAACAGACCATCTTAAATTCCATTTTAAAGTGGCCCTTTTTATAAGGAGCACAAAGTGTAGGCAAGGGGGTTTGGAATTCAGGGAAAAGTTCATTGGATTAAAAACCAATTCCGCACTTTGCCCGGGGCAGTGGTCTTTAGCTGTGTTCTGGGTGGTGATTATCTCACCCTGGAGCACAAGAGATATCCCGAATTGCTCGCAGGCCTCCTGAGGCACAAAGGTGGAACTGCTTCTGGTCTCCTGGGGTTGGGCGGGTCATACCTTCAGTTCCCGGAACAAAAGCTTTTGCAAGCATTGATTACCAAACTTATTAGCTATTCCTTAAACTAAAATTTTCCAACTCTTAAGTCCCCTACCAACTCGATGAGCGCTTTGCAGTTTTAGAGTAATTGTGCAATTCTCCTGGCCATTTCGGGGAAAGGCTTTGCTGGAACCTTTTGTGATAGAAATGAACGCAGGAAATAGAAGGTATTGAGTCAACAAAGAATAGCCGTGATAACAGTCTTTCCCATTAACTGCAGGGGAAAGCAGCATTCTATACAGAGGTGTCTGCCTTGTATTGCCATTCTGTTCAGTTGACAAAATAAAAAATCAAAACAAAACAAAACAACAACAACAAAAACAATGGACTTCTAGTCAGTACTTCTAGAACTGCCAAATCTATCCTCTCCTGGCACTCCCCTTACCCCGCTGAGGGCCTGGGTAGCTGGGTCAAGGTTACTCTTTGGCGTATTGGGAGCTTGGGTTGTTGGTGGGAAGGAGCAGATCTCCCCGGGGACTCACTCACTGTGCTTCCAGGTGGGGCGACCAAGAGGTCCTGTCCCTGAGGGAAAGCAAACTTGCCCAAGACAGCCAGAGAATCCGGGCCAGGCTGGGACCCATGGAAACGGGACCAGAGGAAGACAAAGAGAGAAAAAGGGAGTATGAATCAGAGGCCTGGGGCTGCTGTAACAAGATAGCACACTCTGGGTGGCTTGAACAACAGAAGTTTATTGTCTCAGAGTTCTAGAGTCTAAAAGTCTGAGATCCAGGTACCCACAAGGTTGGTTCCTTTTGAGGTCTGTGAGGGGGAATCAGTTCCATGCCCCTCTCCTAGCTTCTGGTACCTTCATTGTTCGTTGGGTTGCAGACAACATCCTCCCTGTATCTTTACATTATCTTCCCTCTGGGTCCAAATTTCCTGTTTTTATAAGAACACCCATCATAATTAGATTAGGCTCAACCTAATGACCTCATTTTAACTTGATCGTCAGCAAGGATCCTGTTTCCCAATAAAGTCGCATTAACAGGATTTAGATATCTTTAATGTGATCATCTGCAAGGATCTTATTTCTAAATAAAGTCACAGTCACAGGATTTGAATATCTTTAACTTGATGATCTGCAAGGATCCTATTTCCACATAAAGTCACAGTCACAGGATTTGAATATCTTTGGGGAGAAGGGTGAAATTCAACCCTTTGGGGCAGTGAGAAAGAGAGAGGAGCGAGAGAAAGGGGGACCTGGAAGGTAGGCCGCCTGGAGAACTCAGGCACAGCTGGAGCATCGCCTAGTGTGGTGCCCCGGGTCTGGGCAGCCTCAGCCCACATTGGAGGAGGGCAAGGGAGCTTCTCGGCTCGGACACATACCAACCACCAAATGGAAAAAAAAACAAACTCCCTTCAGGTGGTTGGAGCATCTTAGAAAGAAACACGACATATAGACACAATATTGTTTTATTTCTGAAAAAAATTTGATTTCAGTTCTGGAGCAAATCATCAGAGGTAACATGGTGGCTTGCGAAGTGGGTCGAAAGCCACTTGTCTGGTACTGGCTGTGTGACCTTGTTTAACCTCTCAGGGCCTCAGTTTCCTCATCTGTAAAGGCCTGTGAGCTTGAGCTCCCAGGGTATCCGTGAAGATAAAGGTGAAAAGTACTTGGTCTCAGAACCGCTCAGTAAAAGTCAGTTCTCCAATCTCCCTTTCTCTAGAGAGAGCTTCTGTTTAAGAAAAATAGTCCCTTGTTTCCAGTATAATGTTAGAATACAAAATCCTTTTAGAAAGATGTGGTAATATACACCTAGATCCCTTACAGTTGGTTAGATTCTCCTACCTGATTCAGGATGTTAGAGAAAGTGAGAGCGGAAGTGTGGCCAGACCCATCTTACAGGACTCTGCTCATTTGGGTGGGACACCAGGGAGAGGGGATTACAGGGACCCACCTGGTGAGTTACTATTTTCTGATGGAGCCTTTGAATAATCCAACATGCAGTAGAAAATCTTTGCCAGATTCATAGACCGTAGTAACCTGTAGATTTTTAAAAAAAGCTGTAATAGAGCAGCAATAAAATATTAAATAAAAGTTTATAATCATAAAGAATATGATACCTATAAAACAAATATTTTCATACATTTCATAACATATAATGTAGATTCTTTGTCTAGTCTTGGTTTGAGCCTCAAAACTAAGGTTACCTTTCAGATGGGTCAGCTGACTCAACTTCTACTTTGGTTTTTTTTTGCATAAATTTTTCATCAAATATTAGCCACATTTTCCAGTTCTGAGTGTAGAATTCCCCTCTCCTTCAAACTTTTAGAGTTTATTAGCTCACACCTAACCAGACAGTATTTTTTAATGATTTCTTTTAGCAGCTTTTCCCGATACATTCAACTTAACTTTTGTAAAAATGGCATCTCTTGTTTTGCATTCTTAGTTCATTGGCTTATACAATATTGAATTAAACCACAAAATCCCAATAGCAATCACAATGGACATAAATGGGAGTGGGAACACAGTCAACTGGTTCTTGGAAAGCACAAGCTCAGCTGGTGGGAGCAGAGGCGGTCACACGTACAAATGAAGACCCTTCCCGCCGTACTCCTTCAGTCTGTTTCAGAGAGAAAACGGAGACCTACATTAATCCCTGAGTTGGTTAAGCGAAGATGTGTTGAAGTCTTTTCACTGCATGAGATGAAAATGGAAACCATAATGGTTCAACTATTGACAGGTTTTTCTGTATCTCTCTGGTAAGGTTTTGCTGTAAGTTAGGAGTACCATCACCATCACTCCGACAACAGATTAGAGCTAGCAGAATAATTACATATCACTCTTTAGGAGTCTGTCATTATGTATATGATTGGATTTCACTTTTATATCTAAGCATCTTCATTTATTCATAATCCAACTGGTTTGTGCAATACTCTCACAAACAATTATGAGCAGCTACTATTGCTGTGTGTTGGGATACAGCAGTAAATAAGGTGTGGTCCTTTGCTCTTAAGAGCCTTATAGTACAGTGGGGGAGTCAGGTCAGTAAATGGGCAATTAGGAAGCAGCTCATTAGTGTGTAGTATGAAACAAGGAGCAACATTGTGTATTCCATACTGCCAGTCTCTGCCTCAGTGGAAGTCAGAATGGAAGTGTGGGTTCAGTGATTACCACTCATCTGTGGAGCACCTTCAAAAAACCAAGCTCTGTTTCAGGCACTGAAGTCATAAAGATGAAAAATTCACAATCCTGTGCCCAAGAAATCTGTGTAGGTAATTATAGTATCTTGTAGTCAGTGTGGTCATTTGGCTAGGCGGTGGGTCTTCAGCAAGCATCATGGAGAGACAGTGGAGAAAAGGAAGCTTCCTGCCGGAGATGAAGCTCCTCTAAGCTAGAAGCACCCTGAGGTCAAGGGCCTGACTTGGTTTATGCTCTGCAGTCCCCAAGTCCCGGGGAAAATGCCTTGCACACCTTTCCTACTCAATCAGCATTCCAATGAATGAATGAATTGCAGGGTGATTGGGAATTAACTAGGGGCTCAGCCCTGTTTTAGGTGCTGGGAATGAGACATTGCCTTTGCCCTGATCTAGGAGACTATTAACAAAACAATAAGTAATAAACTAATGATAATAAAATAATTAAAGCCTCATTTCTGATTGAATCCTGACAACATATCAGGCCATGTAAATTAGAAGACTTGCAAACTTGGGCATACCTTTCCAATAAGTGGTCCACCCTGGGCCGTTCACTGGCAACGGCAAACACTTGTCAAACACCATCTCCAGAGTTTATTTTAGGGAGGAGACTAAGCAAGGCCAGCTCCAGCCCTGGCATTAAAAATGACATCATCCAGACTGGCTTAAATCCTGGTTGAGTCATGAAACCATACATACTCAACCCACAAATGTGGCAAATCCAACGGGTAGCAGGCTGTTGGTGTAGCAAGCAGTTTCACGTGAGGATCCCCCAAGTGCTTTTTCAAGTGTCGATAAGCCTTTCAAACTTCCCTCGGCACCACCCCAACGCCTCCCCACCAAGGAAGCGGCAAGTAGCAATTCTCATAGTAACACTGAATTCAATCAGAGATTGAAGCTCCTGGCTTATGTTTGACTTCAGGTGACCAGCAATTTCAAGCTAGTCTCTAGAAACACATGAATTTGAATGGTATCTCTCAGTTTATTACAATTGCTAATGCCTCTGCTCTAACTCCTCAAACTCACAAATCCTGAACCAGCAAGTCAGCCAAAGAGCTTGTGGGGCAGGGACACCAAGCAAGACAGGGTGGCATCGGACAGGATAGGATTTATGTCCAGTCTGTGTGACTGAGTACCACATTAGCAAGACAGAAAACTCTGTATTTATGTAGTTTTCTCCAATATTATGAAAAGACAAGCTGGGATGGAAGGGGGTACAGGGTTTCACCTCTGTGTTAGGAGCAGGAATGTTCTATTCCTTGAGTAGCCAGCAAGTCAGAGTACGAGTCTGTCCCAGAAAGAGGATGGCCAGCCTTCTTGCTAAGATAGACGTCTTCACACTGTTGCCATTTTTTGAGAATGTGCCTGTGTTTCCTCACAAGGTAACAACCTTTCCCAAGTTTTCCTTGCCATATGTACTCTTGGAAACCTACCTGTGACACTCAGGCACAATTACACTCTAATATACCACTCACGTCCCCACAGGCCTTGAACCCTGCCCAGCTGGAGGGTTCACATTCTGTTTCAGAAAGAGCATCCAAGGGAAGCCTGGGCTAGAGAGCAGGAGTGGAACTGGAGGTGGAGGACCTCCAAGCAATGCCCAGTTCTGCTGACAGGCTTCTCTTCCGTGTGTTGTTAACGGAGGACAAGTAGACACCCAGCCCCTATTTCCACTTCTAGAGAAGGAAGAAGGGGGCAGTGGGCAGAAAACTTCCTTTCTGCTGGTCTCTGCCTTGAGTTATTGCCTTTTATTGTCTAGCTTTACTAGAGGTATAATTGACAAAGTTGTAAAGATATTTAAAGTGTTAATTGTGGCGATTTGTTGAATTTGTACATTGTGAAAAGATTCCTCCCATCTAGTTAATCAACGTAGTCATCACCTCATATATTTAACTTTTTTGAGTAATTGCCTTTTGTACTTTCCCCACCAGTGACCAAGTCTAATTATGAATTTTTGGCAAGTATGAACCTCTTAAAAATCAAAGGTTTTGGCTCTGGTGAGTGTTTTAAGAAGTCCCCCCAAAGCCTGGGAGTTAGAGCACTACGGCCATAGGTCTGCCTTAGACACTGGACAGCCACCAGCAACCTTGGCCGTGCTGACTTCATGACCTAGGTTTTTGCTTCTTCATCTGCAAGGTGAGGGTGTTGGACCCGTTTCAGATCACCAAGTGGAGGTCTCTGGGCCACATACTGCTTGAAAGCATACATTTTATCTGTATAGTGTTTTTGTTGTATATCACAAAATTTTAATTTTACTGAAATCATTTTGGACATCACAATTGACTCAATAGCAGTAAAACAAACAACCTGATTTAAAAAATGAACAAGAGACTTGAACAGACATTTCGCAAAAGAAGACATACAAATAAATGGCTAATGAACATACGAAAAAATGCTTAATCACTAATGCTTAAACACTAATCATTGTGTTTAAACACTAATCATTAGTGTTTAAAATGCTTAAACACTAATCATTGGAGAAAATGCAAATAGAAATCACAATGACATATAACCTCATAACAACAGAAAATTAGAAGTGTTGGCAAAGATGTAGGGAAATTTGAATGCTAGTGCACTATTGGTGGAAGTTTAAAATGGTATAGTTATTACAGAAAACAGTATGGTAGCTTCCCCAAAATTAAAAATAGAATTACCATATGATCTAGTAATTCTACTTATGGGTATATACCCAGAAGAATTAAAAGCAGGGTTTTAAAGAGCTTTTTTACACCCATGTTCATTGCGACAGTTCATACTAGCCAAGAGGTAGAAGAAACCCAAGTGTCCAGCAATAGATAAATGAACAGAAGTGTCATATATGCACATAAGGAATATTACTCAGTTGTAAAAAGGAAGAGAATTCTGTCACCTGCTATAAAATGGATGAAACTGGTGGACATCATACCAAATGAAATAAGTCAGTCTCAAAATGCAAATGGTGTGTAATTGCACATATAGAGATATCTAGAGCAGTCAGATTCGAAGAGACAGAAAGTAGAAGTGTTGTTACCAAGGACTGGGGGAAATGGGGAGTGGTGAGTTGTTTAATGGGCACCAAGGTTTTAGTTTTGCAAGATGAAATGAGTGTTGGAGATTGGTCACACAACAATGTGAGTGGACTTAGCATTAGTGAACTGTGCACTTGAAAATGATTACGATGGTAAATTTTATAGGTGTATTTTATCACAAGTTTTCTATTTTTATTTTATTTTTATGAATCCTCACCCAAAGATATCTTTATTGATTTTAGAGTGAGAGGAAGGAGGGGGAGAGGAAGAGATAGAGAGGTGAGAGAGAAACATTGCTTGGTTGCCTCCCGTATGTGCCTGGACCAGGGATCAAACCTATAACCTATAACCTAGGTATGTGCCTTTACTGAATTGAACCTGCAACCTGTTGGAGGTTGGACAGTGCTCCAACTAATTGAGAGATGGCACACAAAATATGAACAGTCATTTTTTTGTTTTGGGAAAAAACCCAGAAGGCCAGGCACATTGGGCTTTAAATACCAATTGGCAGTAGCTTGGTTGAGCTGGGCATCTGTTCTTCTTCCTGGATGAGACTACTCGCTCTTCTTGCTCGGCTCCTTACTGTCTTCTTTCAATTAAATATCCTGTTTGGCCACTATAGACCTTTGAGTTTGCAACCCCTGGATCACACTGCCTCTATGGCCCTTCCTTGCATTAATATTGATAATTCTAGAATCTTAGTCATTATGAATGCTCTGTAAATAAACAAGGTGAGTGAAGATACAAGCAGAGTAATGTTCAGGTTACCTTTTGGCGTCTCCTCTCTCCGGTCCCTGGCTGGATCAACACCCATGTTCTAATGGGAAGTAAAAACAACTGGCTAGGAACCTTGGTTTATTTGCTCCCCAACCCTTGGATAACCCCAGTCTCTGGCTGGGGTTCATGTTCTGTACTGGAGTTGTTGGTATTACTAAGGTCATTTGGCTTGGTGATACCTTGATCCAGGAGAGACTATTGTCACCAAGATAGATGAAATCTTTAAATGTTACAAAATAGATGACCATAATGTCATGGGGAAATTAGGAGAGAAGTGACCCAGACAAAAATGCTTACGGAAGAAGAAAATGATTGAAATTGGTCTAAAGGAAATAAAAAAAATAGATCTGGTCTTTAAACAACCCTCAAAATTGGACATTAGTATGCTGTGTGTGCAACATGTGATAGGCTATACATGAGATATATATATTGTATGTATATGATCTTGGGAAAGAACAACTTTATTATTGAAATCTGGGGTGAGGTATTTTAAATCTTAGGAAGTGAAATCAGCTTCAGTAACAGATCTGATGGCCCCATTTAATGAAGATTATCCTTGGTTTGGTCCCTCATTCATTCATTCATTCACTCATTCAATCATTGATTCAACCAATATTTCTTTAGCGCCTACTAGTGCCATTTCCCGACTAATCAGTGAGATAGTTAAGATTGCTGCTCCCATGGAGTTTAGGTAGTGTGGAAAGGCTGACAACTAAAGAATATCTTGTTGACATTTGATCAATAGTTACCTACAAAGTATTAAGTATCTTTTTTTCCACTCAGTGTGTACTAGGCACTGTGGTAGTTGCTCTGTGGTCAGTTCAGTGGGGAATACAGGCATTGAACAAGAATGATAATAAGAGGTTTTGAAGTTTTTATTAGTTCTGACAGCAAGGAATCAGGGAAGTTGCTACAGAAGTGGGTTTGGTGTTGGAGGATGTCTCATCTCAGCAAGCAGAGGCTGAGAGGAGATTTCTTTCCAGGCAAAAGACAGAACATGGCCAGAGGCAGGGAGTGTGGAGTGGCAGGCATGCCTGTGGAGAGCAGGACTTCATGTGGAGCTCGTTGAACTATCTTTCCTCCAGTAACCCTGCATATTGTACTGAGATATAATTATAAAGAAGGTTATTCTAGCGTAGTCATTCACAATCACCACTATTTCCACAGTGCCTGGAGATTTGCCTAAGAAGAGGCTGCCACGTACGGAAACAGATTCACTCTGAAAAAAACTGTCCTTTGTAAAGTTTGTTTGGAACTGGGGATGCGTAGGTGTGTTGTGCAGGATGGCAGAATGGAGAGTTCCGCACTGTACTTGCACCGGCTCACAGGCTGCCCTGAAAGCACTTGAAATTGAGCCTTTGGACTGTTTTAGCAACTATGAGAAATACTTCACAAATTTATGAAAAGTCATATACTAATAGATATCTTACTATTTCCCAAAAATATCTGACGACTTTAACTTAGAGGGACTGGTTTTAAAAAGGCAAGGATCTTATATTTGGTAGAAAATTAAATGCATTTATTTTAAAAAGATGAAGTGTACAGCCTGCCATTTTGGGCAGCTAACAGAAGAAAGTTTTGTGACCACTTCAGCTGAATAAAAGTTAAAACAGAAGAAAGAAAACAAGAAACAGTTCTGCTGATCTCCATAGGGAATTAATTAAGAAATTAAATTGGTTTCATGCCATTCAAGCCAAAAATGATCTCTTAGCTAGAATTAAGAACTACTGGTATAATTTAAATTAAAATACTTGTATTTAAAATATAGAATCAAAACATCTCTGGTATAAGTGGCCAATAACTCACTGGGGATTCTAACACTGCTCTAACATTTGCTCATCATTTGTTGTACTAGTCTGCTAGGGCTGCCATAATACAATAACACAGACTGGGTAATTTAAACAACAGAAATTTATTTACTCAGGGTTCCGGAGGCTGGAAGTCCAACATCAAGGTGTAGCCAGAGTTGATGTCTCCCGAGGCCTCTGTCCTTGGCTTGCAGATGGCTGCTTTGTCCCTGTGTCCTCATGTGGTGATTCCTCTGTGTGTGCGCATGTCTGCACCCACATTTCTTCTTTTTATAAGGACATCACAGTTGGATTGGATTAGGGCCTATACCAGTGGGCTTATTTTAACTTAATTAGCTCTTTAAAGGCCCTGTCTCTGAACATAATCACAGTCTGAGGTGCTGAGGGTGAGGATTTCAACATACCAGTTTGGGGAGGACATGATTCAGCAGAGCGCTTGTCTAGTAACAGTACATGCACAAACTCTCTTTCTGGCCTCACAGGTCCATGGGTATCAGAACTGGAAACCTCACACACCATCTTGTGCAGCTCCTACCTTTTCTCTTTCAGGACGAAGAGTGAGTAGAACATTACACAGGCACATTTCCCTGACTTTTGACTGTCGATCCTGGGACAGAAGAAGGGTCTGTATTCAAGTGGAAAACAATTGCCTTCGGTGTGTGTGATTGTGAGTGGCATCTCATGCTGGGACTAAGGGAGCGCTCTTTAGAAATCATGAAACGCTCATTTGCATAGTTTACCAAGGATTAAAAGGTACTTATGAAAATATAGTGGAAAAGAGGCAGTGTATTTCTAACACCAAAGCTGACTCACACCTGGACAGTGCTTTAAAAAGTGCTTCAGGATCCAGTTCACCTTACAATGGTATCGAGAGGCCTTGGCTATCTTCAAAAGTATCGCAGGTGCCATCTGATAGCAGATATTTGGGTTCAAAGATAGAAATGGGAGAAGGAGAGCTTCAGGGGTCATTAGTGCTGGTCCTCAGAACCTCTTTTCTTAGCTAGAGAAGTCTAGGGGCTTTTTAAGTTGCTAGGGGAGAAGATGTCACTAGAGCATCAATTTTTTTGATGAAATCTTAGATTCTTTTGAGACTGTCTTACAAGTGCCCTATCTAGATAGAAGTGATAAACATTGTTTATTCAATTCATTCATTTTTTTTATTTCTCCTTCCACTGAATGTTTATTAAGTGTCTACCATATATAAGACATTGGATTAGGAGATAGGTATTTAATTTATGATCCCACGGAGATCACAATCAGGAGACAGGCCATGAAAACAAGCAATTATATCCCAGTGTTATAAGGTCTGTAATAGAGAAAATTAGAGTAGATTGTAGAAGCATAAAGGGAGAAGGGCACCCACCTCAGTCAGGGTGCTTAGGAGGGTTTGCCCAGAGATAGGGAGGGCAAAGCTGAGACCTGAAAATGAGTAGGAGTTGTCCAGGGGAAGAGTGGGGAGGGAAGAGAGGAGGCCTGCTGGGGGAAATACCATGTATACAGCCCACAGGCGAGAGCTAGTAATGGGACCAAGACAGGCTCAGTTTGGCTAAAGTGCAGAAGACACTTCGGGAGAGCTCAGTGATGAGGCTGGAGGAGTAGGTGGGTGGTCGGGAGGGGGGTGTGAATAGAAAGGGTGGAATGCAGGTCCTGAAGAGCCTTGTGGGACACAATAGAAAGAAGAAAGTATTCTGAGAACTCCCTCATTTAGTCCTGAACTGAGGGGCTGTATCATGCTCTAGCCAACACCTAGTCGATCTTTAGAGCCCAGCTGCCTGGTTTGGAAGCTCCACTGAGGTTTCTTCCTAACCTCATGACCTAACCCCTGTGTCTCAGTGCCCTCCTTCATCTGTCATATTGAGCTAAAACAGTATCGACCTCAGAGGGCTATTGTAAAAATAAGATTACAGACACAGACTATTCTGCAATAATGCTTACAACATAACAACTTCTTACAAAACTGCAGCTTTAAAAAAACCCCTTGGTGTGAAGTCCATTTGACCAAATACCACTAGCCCCCTTGTTACTGAATGAACTGACATTGTTGCAGCTGTTGAAGGTTTCTTGCCCTTCACACCTCGAGTCCAAGGTTTCAAAACAACGGTAGGGATTTGTTCAAGTTGTTTTATGACACAAGCTTGGAATTATAGTCTCTTGACTATTATTATGCCACAAATGCTTTGAGCTAAGAGCCTAAGACCTTTATGAATGGGTAAGTCACGAAGTGGCCTACACGCCCCCACTGCTGTAGCAAACTTCCTTGTGGTCAGTGGCTGGGGTGGTTGTGGGTGGAGTCATCCTCACGGCCACCCACCCACTGCAAAGAAAGTGTAGGGAAGTCAGCAATTCTGTGTGCTCTATTAATCAAGGGACAAGGTTTCAAATGAACCCGGGGATTTGTGGTCTCTCTGTGGAAAGTTGGGTTAATGACTTTTTTGTACTCTCTTTTTATTTCCTTTTCTGGGAAGCCAACAATAATTCCCTGATTTGGTGGTTATTATAAGAAGTGGACTTGTGTCATATTGTCCTAACAATATAGACACTGTTAATAAATCTACTTAATCATCAGCTTGACAAGTACTTACTGATGCTGTTTTAAGAATGGAATATAAGGACTTCCGCCAAGATGGAGGTGTAGGTGGAAACATTGTGCCTTCTCCCACATCCAAGTTTGAATACAACAAAGGCTTAGTAAACAAAGACGCAGCCAGAGAACAAAAAATTGAACTATATGGAGGTCCAACAACAACAAACTGTTCAACTGGGACCGGTAAGAGGGGCAGCGCCAGCAGCGGAGCAGGGTCGGGAAGGAAATATCCCCCGACCCCAGGCGCCCAGGCAGCTGGGGTAGCAGTGCGGACCCAGTGAGGGTGTGGGGCAGGCTGACCGCGGTCACACATTCGTGCACAGATAAACCAGCAGAGGAATGAGCAGTGAGACAGATCGCGTAGGCCCCAGTGGCAAACCCAGTGAGTGTGTAAGGCGGTGGGCTGACCGCGGTCACACATTATCACGCAGTGGGACGGTCCACGTGGCCCCGGCGGCGGGAGATGGAAGAGGGGACCGCCATTGCTGTCCTCTGACCTGGCCCCAACATACAGCATCACAACCCAGCAACTAAGTTGCCCTGCCCTGGTAAACACCTAGGGCTCTGCTCCTCATACTTAACAGGCATGAACAGTCCAAAATTTGGCTCAAGAAGAACTCAAAGCCCCAGAGTCCATAACTCTAAGCAAAAAAGAAATAGCGAACCTCTCAGATGCGCAGTTCAAAATACTGGTGATCAGGATGCTCACAGAACTGGTTGGTTTTAGTCACAAATTAGAGGAACATATGAAGGCTAAACTAATTGAAATGAAGGGAAATGCACAGAAAACCAATAGTGATGGAAAGGAAACTGGGAGTCAAATCAACGGAATGGACCAGAAGGAAGAACGAAACATCTAACCAGAAAAGAATGAAGAAACGAGAATTCAAAAAAATGAGGAGAGGCTTAGGAACCTCCAGGACATCTTTAAAACTCCAACATCCGAATTATAGGGGTACCAGAAGGGGAAAAGAAACAGTCACGAGTGGAAAACTTATTTGAACAAATAATAAAGGAGAACTTCCCCAGTCTGGCAAAGGAAATAGACGTCCAGGAAATCCAGGAAGCTCAGAGAGTCCCAAAGAAGTTGGACCCAAGAGGGGACAAACCAAGGCACATCATAATTACACTAGCCAAGATGAAAATGAAGGAGAGAATCCTAGAAGCAGCAAGAGATAAGGGGACAGTCACCTACAAAGGACTTCCCATCAGACTGTCAGCTGATTTCTCAAAAGAGACCTTCCAGGCAAGAAGGGGCTGGAAAGAAGTATTCCAAGTCATGAAATCTAAAGACCTCCATCCAAGACTGCTCTATCCAGCAAAGCTTTCATTTAGAATGGAAGGACAGATAAAGTGCTTCTCAGATAAGATCAAATTCAAAGAGTTCGTTATCACCAAGCCCTTATTATATGAAATGTTAAAGGGACTTATCTAAGAAAAAGAAGATGAAAAATATGAACAGTGAAAGGACAAACTCACAGTTATTAACAACCACACCTAAAACAAAAGCAAATCAAGAGGATAGCTAGATCAGGAGTGGAACCATAGAAATGAAGAACACATGGAGGGTTAGCAACAGTGGAGTGGGAGGAGGAGAAGGGGGAGAAGGTACAGAAAATAGCATAGACAGTAGGGAGAAAATAGATAGGGGGGAGAGCAAGGATAGTAGGGGAAATATAGAATCTAAAGAACTTGAGACACGTGGTCATAAACTAAAGGGGGGAATGGTGGGGGAGGGGGTGTGCAGGGTGGAGGGGAATGAAGGGGGGAATAGAATCACTGTAATGGTATAATCAATAAAATATATTAAAAAAAGAATGGAATACAAATATGGCTAGCACTTGGTTCCTACTCATGAGAGGCCAGAATGACATGTCTACTAGTAAAAGTTGGAGCAATACAGTGAATGCCTAAGTAGAATTTTGTTTGAGATGCTACAGGATCACAGGAGGAAAGACCCTAATCTTGCTCATTGTTGTAATGGTTAATTTTATGTGGCCACTGGCTGGGCCACGATGCTCAGATATGTGGTAAGACATTTTTTCTGTGCATTTCTGTGAGGGTGGTTTGGATGATATTAACATTTAAATCAGTGTTCTTTGAGTAAAGTCAACTGGCCTCCATGGGGTGGGTGGGCCTCATCTAACCAGCTGAAGCCCACATGGAACAAAAGACTGGCCTCCCCCAAGGAACAGGGAATTCTGCAACAGATGGCTTTCATACTCGAACCACAGCATCAGCTTTTCTTGGGTCTCCAGTTTGACAGCTTTTAAACTTTAACTATAGTATCCCCTCTTGGACCCCCCAGCCTACTTGTCTACCCTGCAGATTGTGGGTTTGCCAGCTTCCATAATCACATGAACCAATTCTCTAAAATAAATCTCATTCTACATATATAAACACCTTATTGGCACTGTTTCTCTGGGGAACCATGAATAATACAATGGTGATCAGGGAAAGCTTTACAGAATAGGTGATTCTTGAGTTGAGTCTTAAACGCTGGATTGACCCTGGCTGGTGTGGCTCAGTGGACTGAGCACTGGCCTGTGAACCAAAGGGTTGCCAGTCTGATTCCCAGTCAGGGCATATGCCTGAGTTGTGGGCTGAGAGGCAACCCATCGATATTTCTCTCACTCATCGATGTTTCTATACCTCTCTTTCTTTTCCCCTTTCCACTTTCTCCAAAAAATGAATAAATCTAAAAAAAGAAAAAAAGGATGGATCAGAGTTGTCCATACAATGTTGGGTGAGGGCACTCTAGATGGAGGAAACTACAGGCATGGCGGCATGGGGGCTTCCGCCAGCATGGGGCTGTGAGAGAACTGTAAATAGCTCGGTTTTCTTCAACTCTGTTCAGAAGACATGGAAGGAGATGGAAAATTGGGAAAATCATGAAGGGTGTGTAGTGCATATTATGATAAATAAGTGCCTATTATGATAAATATGCAAGTAGTCATTCCAAGGTTTGGGGGAGTGGAGAGGAACAGTTGTGAAAAACACTCGAAGCAGGGTGGGACTGAAAGGATAGGATTCAGGTGAGGGATGACAAGGGGCTGAATAAAACAGTGGTGGTGAGGAAGGAGCAGAAAGATGGGATTATGAGTTATTTGAGAGGTAGCATGAATGGAACCTCATTGATCAGGTCCAAGATGGGGTTAGAGAGAAAGGGGGGAGAAAGATGGCACCTAGTTTCTGGCTTAGGCCTACTGAGTGGGTGGTGGTGCTGAGTCATATATTACAGACCTTATAATACAAGCTTAGATTTTCCAGGACAACTTCCAAAACAGTTTAAATAATAAAGAACTAAAAAGGAACTAAACCACTATAACAAGAATAGCAGCTAGTGAACTTCCAGGAAATGAGAGAATCCCAGCATACTTTGTAGATCCACAACCCTAATTCCACGGTAAGTTGAAGATGGGTGATTCTGCACTCAAAGTAGAATTTCAAGGATGCAGCTCGAGCCTGACAAAGAAATGTCAATGTCAGCTTCTACAGTCCATACGTGTGATTGTCTCCTTTGCTAAGAAGCATAGTATGGATTTGCATAATGTCCTAAAATAAACGTGGTAGTTCCATTGACATAATATGATAAGACTGATTTTCCCGCATTGCTCACCCTTCTTTGTTCATTCCATCGAATACATTCTTGTGTGTAATTCAAGGCTAACCTCACAGCCGCCTTCAATATCCTGCCCTTTATGTCAGCCTGCAGTTAGCTTGCTTGTCCCTACATTCTTTTGCAATACTTTGGGGTTCATTACAGACTGCCTTGAATATCTCACTTTTGTGTTTTGTGAGTCCCCTGACTTCATCTTGTTTATCTGCTGTGGTTTTCTTGAAATTTTAGTTTTCTAGTCCTTACTTTTACATGCTGGTCAGCTGCACTTTTGAATGAGGCAGCAAAAATGATATGCCACCTACCTTTATAACTGATGTGTGCCCATCCACTCATTCATTCAATGAATGTTTAGTGAGTATTTACTATGTGCCAAGATGTGATCCAGCCCAATCGATGATGCCCTTGACTTCATCCCCTCACTCATTTGGTTCCAACCATAGCAACTTGTTCCCTACTTGTTTCCAGTAGGTAGAAAAGTAGGGCTTTTCTACATACTTTTCTGGCTGCCTGAAGTGTCCTTCCCCCAGAATTTCTCAATATTCAGGTTTTCTTTTTTTAAAAAAAGATTTTATTTATTTATTTTTAGTGAGAGGAAGGGAGGGAGAAAGAGAGGGAGAGAGACATCAATGTGTGTTTGCCTCTCACGAGCTCCCTACTGGGACCTGGCCTGCAACCCAGGCATGTGCTCTGACTGGGACTTGAACTGCCAACCCTTTAGTTTGCAGGCTGGCACTCAATCCACTGAGTCACCCCAGACAGGGTGAGGTTCCCTTATTCTTATGTCCTCTGAGTGACCTTCTCTGACCAGCCTTCCATGCATTCGCTCTGTATCTCATTGTTCTTTACTTTGTGTAGAACACACATTTTTTATCTTTTTGTATTCTCACCTGAGGACATGTTTCTTGGGGGTTTTTTTTTTCCATTGCTTTTAGAAAGAGAGGAAGGGAGTGAGAAAAACATCCAAGTGAGAAACATCGATTGGTTGCCTCCTGTGCATGCCCCAACTGGGAGCTGAACCTGTAACCTAGGTATGTGCCTTGACCTTGGAATTGAATTCGCAACCTTTTGATTATGGGATGACATTCCAACCAATTGAGCCAAATCAGCTAGGCTTAGAGCATGTATTATTATAGAATATTAACCTGTTTGTTTAGTTGTTTGTGGTCGATTTCCCTTCACTTGGATATAAACTATAAGAGGACAGCTTTGTCTTGTTCTCTGCTATAACCTGAGTACCTAGCTTGGTTCTCCATAGGTGCCTTTGAAACAGTGAATGAACTGTGTGTGGAACAGGGCAGGAACAAACAGGTTCCTTCCCTGTTAGAGTTTTCATGGGGAAGACAGACAGTAAGTACATAGGTGTGATGACCATAACAAATAAAATAGTGCGTGTAGATACGTGGTAACATAACAGGGAGAGTTAGACTGTGGGTTCAGAGGACGGCATCCTTGAACCCAGTGAAGTTTAAGTGGAGACCCGATGGATTTCACACCACTGTTACCTACTGCTGAATACTCAAATGTTCCAGTTTTCTTGTTCTTCATGCTACCCAGAAGCTCCTTCAGCTTGACTCGTAGGACAAGACCTTTGATTATTGATGGATGGGGTAAGAAGGTAATGGGCCCTTCTTGGTATTTTAAGGTACTCGGTACTTTACAATATATCACAAAGTTCATTTTGGGTATATAATAAATAGTAGTGTTCCACTCCAGTCCCTTCCCCCATCATATTCATTAATGGGATTCAGCGTTACAGCTGTTCATGCATTCACTTAACTACCACAAACATTAAGCTGATGCCTCCATATACTTGACAAATCTCCTGACTCCATCTCCTCTTTCATGCAGAGGCAGTTAACCTTCATGCTGCCTGGTTGTTTATTCTACCACTAAAGCACTGATGTATTAGAATTTAATTGGAGAGGGTTTCTCTCCCCTGCATACAGCAGTGTTGCTAGTGAAACACTGTGGTATGCATTTGTGGGTTACTATATGGGTGATCTGTTTTAAAAAGGTTCCCTTTCATGTTCCCTTTAGTGTTGCCCTTGATATCAAAAATGTCACTGCCACATAGGTCATGGGTAAATGTTTCATTGCTGGGAACAGAGCCGCAGAGACACTTAATTATAGCTTCCCTTTCCCTGCTTTATAACTCACCATAATTGTAACTATCTCCCCATGCTTTTATTTCATTGCTGCAAAAATTGGTGTTTGTTGATGCAGTGGCTAGTTAGGGCTTATTTCTACTGGCAACTGGAAAGGTCTTTGTGTTTGGGGAATCAAATTATAATTTCAACTGGCTTCTCTATCTCTTCAGTAGAAAAATGGGTGTGTGACCAGAATGCACAATATGTAATTAGGCTGGAAGATGAGATTCCATTATTCCAAAGCTGCAGGCCAGCGCCGGAGGACGAAACCCAGGGAAGGAGTGGGCATTGCCGGGGCCGTCTGTCTCTCGGCCCGCCGTGTCTCATCTGTGACCCTGGAGGTATCCCACCTCTCTGCACTGCGATCGCTTCCCTTAGGAAGCCACAGGGTTGGGTTGGATTATCTGTGGGCTCCCTTGTGGAAGGCAGCCAGGGAGCTTATTGACAAGGCTGTGGAAATCTCTTGTGATGGAAAACTTCTATTTGGTTGGGTTGCTGGAGGGCAGAGTGGGAGAAGAAGGCAGCTTCGTGGCTTCTGGTCACCTCTTTTGACTTCTTTGAGAACTGTCTGGAGAGGGAAAAAGGGAGAGAGAGAATAGAAAATTGTGCTTACTGTGTAAACAGTTACTAACCCTATCAATTTCTACCTTCTTGCTATGTATTTGAGATAAGAATCTCATTACTCAGAGACATACAAATGTAGAGATTTTAGTCTTTACACACAGCCTCTTAATCACCATGCCTCTCACACTGTGTAATTTGCTCTGTGAACTTGGGCACCTAAAAAATATCACCCTAATCACTGCCAGTCATGGCACCACTGAAGGCAGAACCAAAATAACAGGTATTTACAAAGGGACATGCTGAGGGCTGCGCTGTTGCAAGGCAAATACAGGGAGCTAAACACCAGGGCTTCTGATTGGCTTTGCATAGCAACTGGCATGAAATGACACAACTACCCCACCCTCCTCAAATGATGGCAACGTTTGAAGGTGGCCCCGAAAGACCTGTCTTAAAGTTGGACTGGCAGAATTGGAAATAAGGGCTTTCCATGGCCTTGGAGAATGCTAGCATAACTGGCCTTCGACTATGTCACTCACTCCCACTATGCCAGGAACACAGACTCTTAGGGAGTTTCTTTGGCCCAGATATGTGCTGTCCAATAATGGCAGCCAGTGACCACATGTGGCTGATGGACATTTGGAATGTGGCCAGTGTAGCTGCAGTGAGCTACAAATATAAAATAAGTACCAGGTTTCAAAGACTTGGTATAGAAAAAATGAGTAATAATTTTATATTAATAACTAATAATTTTATATTGGTTGCATGTTGAAATAACATTTTGGATATATTGAGTTAAACAAAATATATTATTCAACTTAATTTCTTTGGTTTCTTTTTACTTTTTAAATGTGACTGCTTAAAAATTCAAAGTCACATATGTGGCTCTCATTTTATTTCTATGGGACAGGATTAGCCTCAAGAAATCAGATGCTTGTTTACTCTAGTTGCTAAGATTCTAGCTTGTTTTTCTTGCTCTCATTACAAACTCAGGTTCCTTTAAAGATTCTTTGCATTGATACAAGGAGCCTGCTTTCTCACTGCTGTTCAGGTGCAGAGTGCCTCCTAGCAACCCGCTCACGTTCTGCTGGGCACCTCTCTGCCCGGCTCCCCGCCTCTGCCGGAACTCCCCGTGCTGCCTGCTTGGGTAAAACATGTTCTTCTAGTTGCAAAGAAGGCACAGTTTCCAAGGACACCTGTCTCAGAGCTTTAGATGGATGATGACTCATGGCAGCCATTGCAGTGTAAACCTGACACAGGTTTAACCTTTTCATAGGGTTTGGTTTCTGCCCTAGAAAAACCATGGGGGTGAAAAACAGCAGCATCTCAAGGACAGCGTGTGGTGGAAAGATGAGAAGAAGTCCTGGATTGATGTTAGAAGACATGGGTTCGAATCCCTGCTCGGCCACTAAGGTTTGACTCACTGTATTTGAATCTGTTTCCCTCTCCGTTAGGTGCTTATAAAATGAACTCAGCAATGCTTATTTACTTCAGAGGGTTGCTGCAATATCAAATGAGATCATGCACAAGAAAGTATAATGCATATTATGTATGAGAATCTGGAAACTCTGTTTATGCTAGCAAATTTATGGCCAGAGGGGCAGATCCAGTGGGCAGACTTCTGTCTTGCCAAAAAGTGTGTTCTGTTTAGTTGGAACAGAGTGCCTGCAGGGCACACTCCAGTTTGTCCTTCACCACTCTTCTCTTCATTCAGCTGATCTGTGTCACCTCGCTGGCTGCTGAAGCTGATTGTGTCTGTGAACCTTGCAAAATGGGAGCGGCGAGAGGTAGTGACACAGGCGTGCCCGATGCCGGCTGACGAGATTCCTTCTCTGGGTGCTCATGGTCAGTTCAGAAGGTACAGCGTAACCGACTCCGGATGAACAGACCTTCACCAAGCACCTGATCATGGCTCTGGGTTCCAGGGATGAAAACTGGCAGGAACAAATAAACGGGGAGTACACCAAAAAGGACAGGCAACTCACTCTGCCTTTGGGAAAGATATTTAAGAGGATGGGTGTAGAGGAGGAAAAAAAAAACATTTTCGACCCAAGACTGGGCTGTACCTAAGATCGGGCACTTGTCACACACTGTCTTGTCCTCTCCACAAAACAGCTCTGGCGGGACATTACCTGCATTTGCAAATGCGGTTTATGAAACCTGCCTGAGGTCAACACAGTGAGTGGGCAGAGCTGGGGTTCTAATCCAGGTCTTTCTAGGGGGACCCCAAGCTGCAGTGTGTCTACTGTGCTTTTCCTGGGGAAGTAATAGAAGCGTGTTCTATAGCAATTGTTTGATTTCCGTTTGCCTGGTTTCCCCCTCTCTCTTGACCGACTTCCTTCCTCCCTTCCTTCCTTCCTTCCTTCCTTCCTTCCTTCCTTCTTAAAAGATTTTATTCATTTATTTTCAGAGAGAGGGGAATGGAGGGAGGAAAAGAGAGAGAAAAACATTGACTCCTGAGAGAAACATCAGTCGGCTGCCTCTCACACACCGCATCTGGGGACTGGGCCCACAGCCCCGGCATGTGCCTGAAGAGGAACCAAACAGGTGACACTTCACTTTGTGGGATGACACCCAGCCAAATGAGCCACACAAGTCAGGGCTTAACCCCCTTTCTAAGAGCGTGATCTTAAACACCCAAATTAATTATTAAAGTTACAATGAAACACTTTTAAGTGCATACAAAATTGCAAAATAACCAATGCTTTCATTCCAACAGACAGCAGATAGAATAAAGAGACAAAGACACATCAGATAGAGACTTGCTCTGTACTGAAGTCACCATGAAACAATAGTTGCACATCTAGGAAAGGTACCAGTGGAGCTATCTTCCTCTTGTGTGTGTATTTTTATTGGTCTCATGTGGGTGTCTGCCATTTTGTGACTGGCTGGAGTCCAAGGGTACTTGGAAGGTGGCACTTGGAGTTCATGGAGCATCACTAATGCCTAGAGGAAGGGTAACACGAATGTCAAAGGGGAGGCATAAAAGTGTCATGTGCTAAATCCATCTTCCAGTACTTGTTCTGTCCTAAGAAGCCTCTGAGGAAAGGTCTCTGTCTTTATATCCTCTCCTAAGTTTCCTTGAGCCTGGAGCTGGTTGTGGATGATAGAAGCCCAAGGGATCTGACCAGCCTGCAGTACACTGAGATGCCAGCAGTGACTAGGGCTGCTTGATTAGAAAAGCCCAGAGCTCTGGGTCTTGATTGCGGTAGGCTTTTAGTACAGATTCTCTAGTGATAAGCACAGATGCCTCACCCCTGCCTTTGACTGCTTTCTGTTGCTATACCAACAAAAAGGCCTTTGCTTTGCCTCTTTGAGGTTGATGAAGGGAGGAGGTGGGAGTGGCAGGCCATGGCTTTGGTTTTAAGCTTACTGTGTACTATGAGACAGCCATCTTTATTAGCCTGTGTTTGACTCCCCTCTGCAAGTGGAGGTAAAGGTCATGGCTAGCTCACTCAGAACCCAGGCTGTGGAACTTGACACACTTAGATGTGAATCTTTACCCTGCCTGTGTTCCAAGTGGGTCACCTGGGGCAAGTTGACTTAGTTGTCTAAGCTCCATTTCCTCATATATAAAAATGTACGACAAGGCTGTTGTGAGACTTTCATAATAACAAAAAGCACTTTTTTTCTAACTGCAAGGTAGTATTCTGAGTATTTTATATATATAAAAGGTCTTTCCAGAAAAAAGTCAAGCCATTGTTAATATAATGAGAAGGGTTTGCACAACATTGATGTAACCTAGCAGACAAGGACTGGGCTGGAATGTGCATGTGTGAACAATGACGACTTCACTGTACTAGTCAGTGGGGGTGGTAGACATATGTATTATACACAAAAGTGAGCATGTGTAGTGTGTGGCCTTCACATTAAAAAATAACTGAGCAAGTAGAGCAATAAACCTGCATCAAATTTTGCATTAAGCTTAAACATTCCTCTGCAGAAACTTTGGATGATTCAGAAGGCCACAGCTATGGGTAACTGGTGACTGGCAGCTTATCACTACAATGACTGCCTGCTCATGCATCATGTCTTGTGCAGAATTTTTTGGCAAAACATCAAATCACCCAGGTGACTCAGCCCCCCTACAGCCTAGATTTGGCACCTTATGACTTCTGGTTTTCCCCAAACTAAAATCACTTTAGAAAGGGAAGAGATTTCAGACTGTCGAAGAGATTCAGGAAAATATGATGGGGCAGCTGATGGCGATTGGGAGAACTGTGTGAGGTTCCAGCCTACTTTGATGAGGACCGAGGCATCATTGTCCTGTGTACAGCATGTTTTGTGACTTGTATCTTCTTCAGTGAATGTCTCTATTTTTCATAGTACATGTGTGGATACTGTCTGGCCCGACCTTGTAGCCACATACCACATTCCCATGTTTCAATCAAGGACAAACTACATATATGCCAGTCATCCCATAAGATTATAGTGGAGCTGAAAAATTCCTATCATCTACTGACATCATAGCACAATGCATCGCTCATGTATTTGATGCTGGTGTGAACAAACCCTACTGTACTCTCAGTTGTATGAAAGTGTAGCATAAGCATTTATGTACAGTTTATAATACTCAATGATAATAAACAACCATGTTATTTACTGGTTTACATATTCACCATACTACACTATAGTATGCTTTTTATGGTTATTTTGGAGTGTACTCTTTCTACTTATAAAAAGTTTGTTATAAAATAGTAGCCTCATACATCTTATATTTACCATGTCTCTTGATCGTATCATTTCTCTTGTGCTTGACTTAATATTTGTTATTTTGTACAGTGACATGTGGTACAGGCCTGAGGCCTGGGAGCAGGAGGCTGTCCCATGTAGCCGAGCTGCGTAGTGGACTATGTCATCTAGGTTAGTGCAAGTGTTTGCACAGTGGCAAGATCATCTGATGGACCCGTTTCTCAGAAGTATCTCTGGTGTTAATTGGTGCATGATGTACTAACTCAATCAACCCTACAAAAACTTTAAGAAGTAGGTAGAATCATTACCCTCATTTTACAGATGAGTAGACTGAGGCATGGGGAGGTTAAGAAACTTTTCCAACCGTCCCATAGCTAGTAAATGCAGACCTGAGCTATCACAGATATGTGATTCCAGATTCTGTTCCTAAGCACTAGACTATACACAAATGTTAAACACATGCAAATTTGGGACACAGTAGGTGTTTAATAAATTCTGTCTGTTAATCCAATTATTATTATTTTTAATGGTCATGGTTTTCACAGCTTCCATAAGACACTTCCGGTGTGGAATCAGACTTAAGACATTTCTGTGAGATTATGACTTTTTCTTTCATAATTTTGAGCTTGGATGAGGGCATCCTGTCTGAATTCAGTTCCTCTGTATTTTAACTCTCACTTATGAAGCCTTAATATTTTCATCACACTTGCCGTTTACATTTTACATTGTTCTTAATGATGAACTTTAGCATCTTCTCATAGGCCTCTTATGAGCTAAACAGTTAATGAGCACACTTAGCCAAGTGCTTGGCCCTGAGTGTGTGCTGTGTAAAGCAAGGTGTATGGTGGGTCCTGAAGGTATAAAGATGGTTTCGCCTGACCTTCCACTCGGATCTTTCCTTGTGGGGACGCATCTGTTCTCAGGTCCGCTGTAACCAATCAACACAGCTTATAGTCACTGTACCTGGTGCTGGCAAGTGCCACTTCCGGAGCTCCTTGAAGCCAGAGGTCTGGCTTGATTCATCCCCAATGGCCAAGGCCCAGCATATGGGCTGGTAAACTGAAAAGAAGCATGACCTCAGCAAGAAACTGATTTACATTTCTTTGTGCTGAACTCCAATTAGGCAAATAGAAACAAGAGGAATGTGTCTTCATTTTCCAAACTTGCAGCTCTGTCTTTTAGGTCCTTGACAACCCTTCAGGTGACCCAACAGTCAGGCAAGCATCACCTCTGCAAACTACATCGCAGTACAAAGAAAACAGGGCTAAGGGACTGCAGCTACAATAAGGAGAAGACTTTTTTTTTTTGCTCATATTCTTTCTGTAGCTATGAAGAGTCTCTGTACATAATTTCTTTGTATGTGTGTATGTTTATATGTTATGTGTGATATTTATTGAGATTCAATTATGTGCATTGTTTTAAAAGCCTTATATGTATTAACTCATTTAATCCTCATGATAGCTCCATAAGGTAGATACTTTTATGGTCCCTACTTCAGGGATATGCACACTGCAGCACAGAGAGGTTAGGACCAAGGGCACACAGCTGGTAAGTGGTGGAGATGGGATTTGAACCTAGGAGGCTGGCTCTGGTATCATACATATCACACTTAACAGTCCATTCCTTGTTTTGATCAAGTCCTTCATTTTCTAATATGTATCCAACCTGGAAAACATTATGTTAGTGATAGTAAATAAACACATTGCAGAGATTTCAGAAGGGGCTTCAAACTGGGTGGTTGGCAACTACTTTGCCCCCTGGGAACTTTCTGCTTACTAGCACAGGGCTGGGGGGGTGGGGAGTGTGATTTCCCTGGTGAAAGTGACAAACTCTGATACTTTAGTTAAGTGGCCTTTATCCCAGAGGTAGTCCACTTCCAAATGGTCCATCAGTGGGATCTCCTGTCTCCTGCTGCTCCCATATCTGCCCCAAGGACCCAGCCTGTGGGGGTGAATCACTGGCAAGCCTGGCATTTCACTCTCCCCTGTCTCAGTCAGCTCTGGCTGCTGTAACAGAATGCCATGAACCACGGGGCTTAAAAAACAAACACTTAGTTCTGACAGTTCTGGAAGCTAGAAGTTTAAGATCAGGGTGCCTGCAGAGTCAATTCTTGGTGAGGGCTCCCCTCCTGGCTTGCAGATGGCTGCCTTCACACTGCATGTTCACAGCACCTCCTCTTTAAGAGTGCTCCTCTTCTTTCACAGGCACTCATCACTTCACAATGAATGGCTCACCTCATGACCTCAACTAAACCTAATTACTTCCCAAAGGCTTCAAGTACCATCACATGGTGTGGGGGGAGGGTGTTAGGGCTTCAGCGTATGAATTTTCACAGTGTGGGGTGGGGAGGGTGGGGAGGAGGGGACATAAACATTGATTTCGTTTGTAACACCCTCCTCTTCCCTGCAGACCCTGAGCCCCAGAGTTGTTGATTCCAGTGCAAAGGAAGGTACTGAGTAGATACTAAATACTTGTTGAATTGGAAGGAGTTGAAGGATCCCCTGGAACTGAAAAGTCTCTGAGGCTTTGGGTTTCCTTTCTGCCCAGGAGAGGGCCTGCAGAACCTACTGAAACCAACAAAGGGCCCAGAAGGAGGAGTGGTGGGGTCAGAGTCAGCTTGGCAGTGTCTGGGAGACAACTCTTTATGATAGAGGAAAGGATGAATGTTGGAGTGAGGAAGCCCCGGGTGCACATCCTGGTGCTGACCCGGAGAGGCTGTGTGGCGTGGGCAGGTCAGGTAAGGCCTCTCATGCTCCTCTGTAGAGGGAGATGGTACTAGTCTGGGGGATGTGCTGGAACAGGCAGTGGGGCAGCATATATAAATCACTAGCACCTCTCTTCACCTGGAGGAGGGGCTAGAAAATGTTTCCCTTTCTAAGTTAACCCTTCATTTGTGCCAAGGGAAGCTTTCACTAGGATGTGGGCAACAAAGGGAGCAGGTATGGGAGTGCTACGTGCCCATGAACCACAGGCTCACAGGCTGTAAACCTGGTGGATGATCTAAAAGAGATACGTCATGGGAACCAAATACAGTGTTGACCTGGGAGGCCACCCACAAAATCTGAGGTTATCTATCAGCCTAACCATGAGCTCTTGGTGGGGAGGGAAGGAGAGAAATGAAGAAAAACACAGCAGGTGAAGTATATCTGCAGCCTTTGTAGCCCTTTCAGAAACTTGAAAGGGACTGGGCAAGGAAGGTAACAGAAAACAGCTTACAAAAAAGGCAGACTAGACACTGTGTAAGGAGGAGGGGGTAATACTAAGCAAGCATCGGGAGCAAGGGAAACTTTATTCATTAACACTGGAGCAAAATCTACCTGCCTGGTTAGCTTTGAGTGTGACAAGTAAGTTTTCAGGTCCTTTGTATCCCTGGCTCCCATCTGTCACTTACCTGGGAAGCCCCGTTGCCTTTCCTCTACCCCCAGCTCTGACAATGGGTGAGCCACTTACTCCCTGTGCTCACCCCCACTCTCATCACAAAACCCAGCTCTAGGTCCAGGCCAGTGGGAGTTTTAAAAAGGCTGTTGATTCCCCTTCTTGAGGGGTAGTGTCTAAAAACATGACCTCCAGAATCAGACTCATATGGCTGTGTGCGTTCAAACTCTACTTGTTGGTTATAGGGCTGCGGGTATGTTTCTTAATCTCCCTGGTCCTCAGTTTCCTCATCTGTAGTATGGGCATAATAATAGTAGCTACTTTATAGGGTTGAGTGAATTAAATGATGCAAGTGAAACATATACGGTAGTGTCTGGAAAATAGTGAACACTCAGCAAAGAGTAGCTATTATCTAGTAGTGGTAGTTTTTCAGACTGGGTAAAACCATTATTCTTTCATTCCGTTCCTCTCTGATCCCAAAGGTTGTGGGTTGGTGGAAGGAACAAGAGCAGCGGATGTCTCTGCCAAAAGTAACTGTGCATCGTTGAGAATCCTGTAGCCACTCTGAGCCAGACTTACCTCCTTTCTAAAATAAGAATGACAATCATGCCTCCCCTCCCATGACTACCCATGGGCTGGGAATCACAAAAGGGACAATGCCATCAAAGTGCTCTACAAACCTACACAGGGTGAGGGAACAGGTGGTAATACGACCTGTGATCACCCTTCAGGTACACAATGGTGCTTGGTGTGTGGTCCAGAGCACCCCCATTAGAAATGCAAATTCTCAGGTCCTACTCCAGACTTTATGACTCCAGGGTCGGAGCTGCCATCTGAGTGTAGCCAGTGTTTCCATGGACTCTGCTGTGTCCTCAAGCTCGAGAACCACTGGGTTACGGTCACCCAGAGAAGGCAAGAGTTGAACTACCAACAAGATGGTAACTTTTTACTGACTAACTCTTAACTTTGGGAAACATTTAGAAATGGTAAAATAATCTTTTCCTTTCCTTCTTATCCAGAAAGATATTCTGGATATTTTTATTTAAAATAAAATATTTTTATATAAAATAAAAAGTTTTATTTTAAGAATATCCAGATATTTTTATTTAGCCTGTGTTGTGGGCTAAGCTGTGTCCCACTGGAATTCGTATTAGAAGTTCTAACCCCAGGGCCTCAGGGTGTGGCTGTATTTAAACAGCCACAGGTAAAATGGCATCATATGAGTGGTTCCTGTTTCAATATAACTGATGTCCTTGTAAGAAGAGGAAGTCAAATACAGATAGGTACAGGACTTCCAGCCAAGATGGAAGGCATAGGGAGTTAATACTTTGCCTTCTTGCACAACCAAAGGAGCAATAACAAATTCAAAAACAAAAAATAATTAGAACTGCAGGAAAACCAAATGATATGGAAGTCTGACAACCAAGGAGATAAAGAAGAAATATCCATTTAGACTGGAAAGAGAGGTGGAGATGGGCAGCCACGGCAAGGGAGCAGCTGGTGGACTGGGTGGACCCAAATTTGTGTGTGGATAAACTGGGAAGAATAACTGGGGAATGAGACAGACTGCACAACTCAGGGTTCTAGTGTGGGGAAATAAAGCCTCAAAACCTATGGCTGTAGAAATCTGTGGGGGTTGTGGCAGCAGGAAAAACTCCCAGCCTCGTAGGAGAGTTTGTTGGCCCTAAAATGTACACAAACATATCCACCTGGGAATCAGCACCAGAGGGGCCCAATTTGATTGTGGGTAGTGGGGAAAGTGACTGAAGGCTGGAAGAGCCCAGCAAGCAGCATTGGTCCTTCTTGGACTGCTCTCCCACACACAGCACCATAATGCATGGATGGGGGTTGCCCCCACCCTGCTGAATACCTAAGTGCTCCGCCCATTATCTTATAGCAGGATCACCGAGACTAAAAAATATGGCCCAAATGAAAGAAGAGATCAAATTTCCAAAAATAGAACTAAGTGATGAAGAGATGGCCAACCTATCAGATGCAGAGTTCAAAACAATGGTAATCAGGATGCTCACAGAAATTGTTCAATGTGGTTGCAAAACAGGGAAGAAGTAAAGGCTATGCAAAGTGAAATAAAGAAAAATATACAGGGAACCAACAGTGAAGGGAAGGAAACCAGGACTCAAATTAAAACTGGAAAAGACTGGTGTTTGTGCTGCCTGTCACATACTGAAACCAATAAGCAGAGACAGGGAATGAATATGGGCTCTTTGTTCGAAGACAGAGGGTTCATACCCTAACAGACCATCTTAAATTTCGTTTTAAAAATGGCCCTTTTTATAAGGAGAGCAGAGTGTAGGTAGGGGGTTTGAAATTCAGGGAAAAGTTAATTGGATTAAAAAAACCCTGCAGTATTCTTACCCTGGGTGTGGTCTTAAGCTGTGTCCTGGGGCTGAGGTCATCTCACTGGGAGCACAATGGCTCGGACACCATCTTGAATGGCCTGAGGCACAAAGGTGGAACTGCTTCTGGTCTCCGGGAGTTGGATGGGTCCTACCTTCAATTCCTGGAACAATAGCTTTTACATGCATTGACTATTAGGCTTATTAGCTCTTACTTAAACTAAAATTGTACAACTTGTGAATCCTCTATCAAAATCAATGATTTGGACCAGAAGGAAGAAATAAATATTCAACTGGAACAGAATTAAGAAACAAGCATTCAAAAAAATGAGGAGAGGCTTAGGAACTCCTGAGACAACTTTAAATGTTCCAACATCAGAATCGTAGAGGTGCCAGAAGGAGAACAAGAAGAGCAACAAGTGGAAAACTTATTTCAGCAAATAATGAAGGAGGACTTCTCTAATCTGGCAAAGGAAATAGACTTCCAGGAAGTGCAGGAAGCTCAGAGAGTCCCAAAGAAGTTGGACCCAAGGAGGAACACACCAAGGCACATCATAATTACATCAGCTAAGATTAAAGATTAGTAGAAAATCTTAAAAGCAGCAAGAGAAAAGGACAGTTACCTACAAAGGTGTTCCCATCAGACTATCAGCTGATTTCTCAAAAGAGACCTTACAGGCAAGAAGGGGCTAGAAAAAAGTGTTCCAATCATGACAGGCAAGGACCTACATCCAAGATGATTCTATCTAGCAAAGATATTCTTTAGAACGGAAGGGCAGATCAAGTGCTTCCCAGATAAGGTCAAGTTAAAGGAGTTCATCATCACCAAGCCCTTATTATAAGAAATTTTAAAGAGACCTGTCTAAGAAAAAGAAGATGATCAAAACTATGAACTGTGAAATGACAACAAACTCACAACTATCAACAAGTGAACCTAAAAAACACAAAAACATGATCAAACTAAGCAAACAAATAGAACAAGAACAGAATCACAGCGATGGAGATCACATAGAGGGTTATCAATTCCGTGGGGAGTCAGAGAGGGATGAATGGGGGAAAAGGTAAAGGGAATAAGAAGCATAATTGGTAGGTACAAAATAGACAAGGGGGGGTTAAAAATAGTATAGGAAATTGAAGAAGCCAAAGAATTTATATGTACGACCCATGGATATGAACTAAGTGTGAGGAGGAATGCTGGTGGGTGAGGGGGTGCAGGGTGGAGGGGAAAAAAGGGGAGAAAAAATGGGGCAACTGTAATAGCATAGTCAATAAAATGTACTTTAAAAAAAGAAAAAAGAATACAGATAGGTACAGAAGGCAGACAGTGCAAAGACACAGGGGGAAGATGGCTCCCTACACAACAAAGAGCGAGGCCTCAGATGAAATGCTGCCCACACCTTGATCTTGGATGTGTAGCCTCTAGAATTGTGAGGTAATAAATTTTTATTGTTTAAGTCCCTCAGTCTTTGGTTATTTGACTGGCCGCCTTAGCAGACTAATAGAAAGTGGGGCGTTAAGCAAATGACAGTGAGCTTTGCACAGTCAAGGCTGTAAGCTATAGGCAGGAGGTGAGTGAGAGTTAGAGGTCTGCACTCTTCGAGTCTGCAAGGGGAAAGCCATTTTTAGACACCTCTTTTGATGGAAACAGAAGAGAGGTGGGGAGCTTTCTTTGAAAAGAATTCTTCACTCTGTAAGTGACTCACTTGTTACAAGAGATACATTAGAAGTGATGATGAAAATACTATGGAATCAGAATGAAAGTCAGTGGGAAAGTATTATTTGTTCTAGAAAACTCTCATTCACATAACTTTTCTAAGAGTGTGTTTTATCTCTCAGGAAGGGAGATACCTGGGACCCCATGCAAGGGATTAGACAGAGCCCCAGGAAGAAATTGGTTGGAATGTTCAGAAAAGTTTCCCCATTTTCAGCCCAGGACCAGGAGCCAAGAGTATCACACTTGTACCTAAAAGAAAAAGAAATGCAAGACCTTAATACTGCCTTGATTATTTGGTAAGTGGGTTTACAGCTTTACCTTTGAATTTCACATGCATTTAAATTTTATAAAAACTTTCCCTGGCAGTTTAGACTTAGAAGTTTGGCCAGGTTTTGGCATGAGTTCAGTAAACCTGGGCTGGCTGGGCATGGGCAAGGGATTTGAGAAAACACCTAAAATAGGTCCTATCCTCTAGCCACATTCTCTGGGGTGTGACTGCTGATGTCACATCAGACAGACAGACTGAAGTACCTACCGAACTTGCTTTCACAGAGCTTTCTCTGAAGTCATCACCCTAGTGTTGACAGAGGACAGGTCAACGTTTTGTAGGTCCACTTTCACACGCTGCTTAGGAGGAGAAAGCCTTACTCCCTGGCCCCTACCCTCCAAATTTATACTATATGTTTTTAAAAGGCTATTTTAGGTGATCATATCAAAACTGGGCAGAGAGATGACCTTACTTATTTTAAATGAAGAGTCTCATGGTTTTTCACTTTCAGTATGAAATGCAGAAATCGTCTTGGGTCCTAATAGTTTCCTTACTCATTCCATTGCATAATCCTGGGGAGTGTCTGGTGTGCACAATGTGTGATGATCACATGCTCAAAAGAATGATTTGACCTTTGAGCCCTGGTGAAAGGACATGCCCAATGAGAGAACATTTATTTGTTGTAAAGATTTCTACATAAAACTTTTCTTTCTCTGTCCATTCTGCCCCTTGGCATTCATGAAAAAAACTAACATGCAGGAGTAGAATGGAGTAAATCTAGTAGGCTCTCTGGCATGGAATGCCCTGCACCTTGCAGTTATTAGTGTTTGGGAAGGCAGCGCAGGGCTGTATAGGGGCAGAAGGAAAAGTGGCTTGCTGTCCTGTGACTTGCTGCTGAGTTCCTTCCAATTCAGGGCAGAGCCACTGGGATCAGTCTTGTGTTGAGTGTAAGATGCTTCACTGCCTTGGCAGTACGATGAAGTCTTACCTCTGGTCAAAATTCTGTGACCCGTGTTTTTTCTTTTTGTTGATAGCCCTCTATTTTTTCAGGAAGTAGACTTTACTATCTGTTGGGTCCACATATACATTTCCCTGGTGAGAGTGAAGGTATGTGTGATTCACAGTGGACACTGGGGTGTGCTGCCCAGAAACCCCCACTTCAGAACTCTGGCTGGCAGATGTGACTGCAGGCAGTTGTGATTGACCTGTGTCCTCCTACTCCCCAGGGCCCTGGTGAAGAGAAGCTACTCTGTTCAAGGTCATGCCCCTTTCCTAGGAGTAACCAGACTCCAATGAGTGGCTGATGTCACAGTAGAAAGGTTCAGCCCTATTTTCTTCTTTTCAGGGTCATCTAGTGCCAGAGCTCCCCATGGGCTCCTCAGGGGCTTTTGTGGTGACTGCATTGCAGCTTTGCTCTTCCCTCTGCCTGAACTGGCAATAGGGTGGGGGCTTCCTTTTCTCCACAGGCACTGACACCAAAATCATTTCCAGGTAAACCTCCTGCAAGCAATTCTCCACCTCTGATCTGTTTCTCAGAGGCCCTGATGCAGTAATACTTTTCCCTAAATATGAGGGATTGCTGTTTTATTTTTCATATGGATTATTGTTAAGAGATAAATGTATATTTTCATTCCAGGAATTGATAGGCATTGCTATTCAGAGACTTTATTTGTATGGAAATTATTCTGTGTATGCAAAGTGTATGTAAGGATCGAAAATGGTTTGAACTCCACTGGAACAAAACAGCAGTGAGAAAACTCTATTGGTTAACCCTGAAATTTTGGTCATTGTGTTTAAACTGACTGCCAACCACACAGTGGAGGTAAAAGTCTGAGGTCAGGGTCCTGTTGAAAAAGGCCAAGGGTTCTGTCTTCTTATTGTTTGGTCTGTTTTCTATTATTTCCTGGTATCGAACCAAACTCTAACCTGGCCAGTCATAGCCAAAAGTGTTCACTTGACCTGCTGTGGAGCAGGTGAAGGAGCATGGGTGACCCTGCAAATCTGTCACCATGACTGGAAAAACAACCTGTAGTGCCTGCCCTGTCACATGTGGAGAAGACATCTATCAAAATCGACGTAAGAGAAAACAGTTTGGGATTTTTCCCCAAGAAGGAAGACTAAGTTTCCAAAACTTGTTCCTCCACCCCTAACTTAAATAAACAAAATTACTGTATTTTAAGTAGCCTGTTTTACCAACCGGGGTGACCAGTGAGTACGGTACGTGTAAATAGCATAAAAAATGTCTTTGGGTTAAGTATTTTGTTAAGTTGTGCTAAAGATTGCAAATTTATCAGAAACCTTGCTATTGTTGAAAATAAGAAGATTCAGACTTCTGGCCAAGATGGAGGCATAGGTAGACACACTGAGCCTCCTCCCACAACCAAAATAAGGACAATAACAATTTAGAAACAAAATAACAACCAGAACTGACAGAAAATTGAACTGTATAGAAGTTGGACAACCAAGGAGATAAAATGGACATATTCTCCCAGACTGGTAAGTGGGGCAGAGTTGAACAGCTGGACAGAGAGGGGTTTTGGCACAAAAAGTGGTGGCACCGAGTGTAAAAGGCACTTTGGGCACACAAGGCCACAGCCAGCGGACCCTGGGTGAACAGGCGAAGGCTGGCAGAACCTGGGCGCAGGGTGGCAACGGGCAGACCCAGCGAGGTGGCGATTGTGAAGTGAAGCATGGAGTGCAAGGCGGCTGACCGGGTGGTCCCACATTCTCACACAGATAAACCAGGCAAAATTGGGGAGCGAGACAGACTGAGCAACTCAGGGTTCCAGCACCAGGAAATAAAGCCTCAAAACACCGATTTAAAACACCTGTGAGGGTTGAGGTGCCAGGAGAGACCCCCAGTCTCACAGGAGAGTTTGTTGGAGGGACCCACAGGGTCCTAAAATATACACAAGCCCACCCAGCCGGGAACCAGCACCAGAAGGGCCCAGTTTACTTGTGAGAAGTGGTGGAGGGGACTGAAATCCACCGAGAGCACAGCAAGAGCCATTGTTTTCTCTTGAACCCCCCCCCCCACATACAGCATCACAACCCAGCCACTGGGTTGCCCCANTCAACCCCCCCCCCCCCCACACACATACAGCATCACAACCCAGCCACTGGGTTGCCCCACCCTGATGAACACCTGAGGCTCCTCCCCTCATGTATAACAGGTGCATCAAGACAAAAAAAAAATGGCCCAAATGGAAGAACAGATCATAGCTCCACAGCAAATACAACTAAGCAATGAACAGATAGCCAACCTATCAGATGCACAGTTCAAAGCACTGGTGATCAGGATGCTCACAGAATTGGTTGATTTGGGTCAAAAATTAGATGAAAAAAGTGAAGGCTACACTAATTGAAATGAAGGGAAATGCACAGGAAACCAATAGTGATGGAAAGAAAACTGGGACTCAAATCAATGGAGTGGACCAGAAGGAAGAAACAACCAAACAGAAAAGAATGAAGAACCAAGAATTCAAAAAAAATGAGAGGAGGCTCAGAAAACTCCAAGACATCTCTAAACATTTCAACATCTAAATTATAGGGGTACTAGAAGGGAAAGAAGATCAACAAGTGGAAAACTTATTTCAACAAATAATAAAGGAGAACTTCTCCAATCTGGCAAAGGCAATAGACTTCCGGGAAGTCCAGAAAGCTCAGAGAGTCCCAAAGAAGGTGGACCCAAGGAGGCACATGCCAAGGCACATCATAATTACATTACCCAAGATTAAAATGAAGGAGAGAACTCTAGAAGCAGCAAGAGATAAAGGGACAGTCACCTACAAAGGACTTCCCATCAGAGTGTCAGCTAATTGCTCAAGAGAAAACTTACAGGCAAGAAGGGGCTGGAAAGAAGTATTCCAAGTCATGACAGACAAGGACCCACATCCTCTAAGACTGCTCTATCCAACAAAACTTTTATTTACAATGGAAGGGCAGATAAAGTGCTTCCCAGATAAGGTCAAGTTCAAGGAGTTCATCATCACCAAGCCTTTATTATATGAAATGTTAAAGGGACTTATCTAAGAAGAAGAAGATAAAAAAACATGTACAGTAAAATGACAGCAAACTCACAATTACTAACACCCGCACCTAAAACAAAAACAGAAACAAACTAAGCAAACAACTAGAACAGGAACAGAACCACAGAAATGGAGATCACATGGAGTGTTATTAGCAGGGGAGTAGGAGCAGGAGAGACGGGGGAAAGGTACAGAGAATAAGTAGCATAGATGGCAGGCAGAAAATAGACAGGGGGAGGACAAGAATAGTATGGGAAATGTAAAAGCTAAAGAACTTAAGACACATGGACATGAACTAATGGGGGTGTGTGTGGGAGGAAGAGGGTGTGCAGGGTGGAGGGGAATTAAGGGGGAAAATGGGACAACTGTAATAGCATAATCAATAAAGCATATTAAAAAATAAAAGATACTTAGCTATACAAAGAAAATAAGAAGATTCAATGTAAGTATTGAAAATAATGAGAATTTGTATCTATTTTATTTAGGTATGACTATATAACAGATACATGTATGTTTGTATGTGTGTATATATATGTTCACAGCATACACACATATATGTTTTATATGTATCTATATATCTACAGTTTTATCTATATCTATTTATCATCTATCTATTTTTATAGTATCATCCACCTTTATAGATAGATAGATAGATAGATAGATAATGTATGCACATTGACAAATTTGGAAGAAAGGATAGGCCAAAAGTAAAAATAATTGCATTAGAGTGGTGGGATTTGAGTAATTAAAATTTTTTAGTTTTTATTGTGTTTTAATGAATTATGTTACTTACATTTAAAATAACTATTTACAGAAAGAATGATACAGAAGTTAATAAAATAAAAATGGAAATTGATAAGATAGGCAGATGTCGACATTTGAAGTAAGAACATATTCCAGAGAAGCACTTAGCTGGAATAGAAACTGACAATTTTTTTTTATTGGGCCCAATCTTGTGTCTGAGTTGGGCTTGAGTCGAGACTCGGGTGTTTCGGGCATGTCTGAGGAGATGGTGAGCCTGGGCATCTGCAGGCACCCATTTGAGCTGATTTACCTCTGCTGACAGAGTCTGCTCCAGTGAGGAAGAAGGAAAATGAAGAGTGGCCCGGTGCCAGTGTCAGGTAACAATGCCTGGCCAGTCCCAGGGCTCCTGAAACAGAGGAGATGTTTTCATGAGGGGTGGAATATGTGTACGTGTGCACGTGTGTGGAATGTGTCAGCAGCCAGCAGGGCTGGAGAAGAAGAGCCCCGTGAGCTCCAGGAGGCGGACTGAATTGTGAACACAGGTGGCTTGCCCCTTCCCTGATTCTTTCCCAGCCCCCTGAGGCAGGTGCAGAAACACTGAAGGAGGATGTTACAGGGGTTCTCGGCCCTGCGTGAGCAGATGTGAACAAGAGCCAGTGGAATTTCAGCAACTGCTGTTACGGTTAATATTCATGAAGCACCTGCTGTGTCCAGACACTATGCTAAACTCTTTACACTAGTCACTAGTTCTGTGAATCCTCTGGTAGCCCCCTAAGGAGGTTAGTCTCACTGTTTTCTAGCAAATGAGGAAACAGGCTCAATGGGGCTAAATAACATACTTAAAAAATGACTGAGCTGCAAATTGTTTCTCAATGATGAGAAGTTTTACTGGCTTTGTTTTCTTCATGGGAAGCACTTAAGTAGATAAAAGTTTGTGCTCTGAAGACAAATTTGGGCTTATGTCACGGCTTTGCCATTACCTGGCTGTGTAGTCTCAGACAAGTCATACAACCTCTTTGAGTATGGCAGAGTTGTTGGAAGGATTGAAGATAACAGAAACAAAGAAAAATACTCAGGCCTGGCTGGTGTAGCTCAGTGCATTGAATGCCGGCCTGCGAACCAGAGGATCGTGGTTCGATTCCCAGTGAGGGCACATGCCTGGGTTGCAGGCCAGTTCCCAGCAGGGAACGATGCACAAGAGGCAACCATACATTGATATTTCTCTCCCTCTCTCCTTCCCTTCCCCTCTAAAGATTTAAAAAAACCCAAAAACCTCAGTTAATGGCATTTGTTATTACGTATCATTCGAGAACAAAGCCTAGTTCATGACTATGAATTCATTGAGGAATTAGCTGTTGTGTATTTTGTACCCAAAAGGTAAAAGTAAACTTTGACCATAAGCTATCACACTTGATAGATTAATATACATCAAATCATTTTTTTCTGTATTTACTTATGTACCAAGTTGACTGGGCCATGGGGGGCCCAGATATTTTGCCATTATTATTCTGAGTGTTTCTGTGAGATTCTTTTATTTTATTTATTTTTATTTTTTAAAATATATTTTATTGTTTATGCCATTACAGTTGTCCCATTTCCCCCCTTTATTCCCCTCTGTCCTGCACATTCCCCCCCACCTTAGTTGATGCCCATGGGTCATATATATAAGTTCTTTGGCTTCTACATTTTCTATACTATTCTTGTTTTAAAATATATTTTATTGATTGTGCTATTACAGTTGTCCCATTTTCCTCCTTTACTCCCCTACACCCTGCACACCCCCTCCCGCTCACATTCCCTGCCTTTAGTTCATGTCCATGTGTCATAAGTTCTTTGGCTTCTACATTTCCCATACTATTCTTACCCTCCCCCTGTCTATTTTCTACCTACAATTTATGCTACTTATTCTCTGTGTCTTCTCCCCCTCTCTCCTCCTGCTCCCCTGCTAATAACACTCCATGTGATCTCCATTTCTGTGGTTCTGTTCCCGTCCTAGTTGTTTGCTTAGTTTGTTTTTGTTTTAGGTGTAGTTGTTAATTGTTGTGAGTTTGCTGTTATTTTACTGTACATGTTTTTTATCTTCTTTTTCTTACATGAGTCCCTTTAACATTTCATATAATAAGGGCTTTGCGATGATAACTTTTTGAACTTGACTTTATCTGAGAAGCACTTTTTCTGCTCTCCCATTCTAAATGAAAGTTTTGCTGGATAAAGCAATCTTGGATGTAAGTCCTTGCCTTTCATGACTTGGAATACTTCTTTCCAGCCCCTTCTTGACTGTAAGGTTTCTTTTGAGAAATAAGCTGAGTCTGATGGGAACTCCTTTGTTCACAAAGGAGTTTCCTTTGTAGGTGACTGTCCCCCTATCTCTTGCTGCTTCTAGAATTCTCTCCATTTTAATCTTGGCTAATGTAATTATGATGTGCCTTGGTGTGTTCCTTCTTGGGTCCACCTTCTTTGGGACTCTCTGAGCTTCCTGGACTTCCTGGAAGTCTATTTCCTTTGCCAGATTGGGGAAGTTCTCCTTCATTATTTGTTGAAATAAGTTTTCAACTCGTTGCTCTATCTCCTCTCCTTCTGGCACCCCTATGATTCGGATATTGGAATGTTTAAAGATGTCCTGGTGGTTCCTAATCCTCCCCTCATTTTTTCAAATTCTTGTTTTTTCATTCTGTTCTGGTTGAATGTTTATTTCTTTCTTCTGCTTCAAACCATTGATTCGAGTTCCAGTTTCCTTCCCATCACTGTTGGTTCCCTGTACATTTTCCTTTATTTCAGTTAGCTTGACCTTCATTTTTTTAATCTAATTTGTGACCATACTCAACCAATTTTGTGAGCATCCTGATTACCAGTATTTTGAACTCTGCATCTGATAGATTGGCTAGCTCTTCATCATTTAGTTGTATTTTTTCTGGAGCTTTGATCCGTTCTTTCGTTTGGGCTGGGTTTTTTTTTTGTCTGTTAGGTAGTAAGGGGCAGAGCCATAGGTGTTCACCAGGGTGGGGCAACATATCGCTGAGTAGTAACACTGTGTGTGTGGGAGGGGTCTGAGAGGGAACAGTGAGGCTTGCTCCTCTCTGCCAGCTTTTAGTCACTTCCCCCACTACCTACAATCAAACTGGGCCCTTCTGGTGCTGATTCCTGTGTGGATGGGCTTGTGTATATTCTAGGACCCTGTTGAATTCTCCAATGAACTTCCCTGTGAGGCTGAGAGTTTCTCTCACTGCCTCAATCCCCACAGGTGTTTTCAATGAGAGGTCTGAGGCTTTATTTCCCTGCATCGAGACTCTGGGTTGCATGGTCTGTTTCGCTCTTCAGTTGTTCCTCCCTGGTTTATCTGCTTGTCAGTGTGGGACTGCCTGCTCCACCAGCTGCCACCTTGCCTGCCCCAGTCCTCCAGCCACTACCTTGCTGTGAGTCCTCTCCACCCTGGCTGCCTGTCTTTGCCCCTCCTACTTGTCTGGATGAATGTTTCCTCTTTAACTCCTTGGTTGTCAGACTTCCATACAGTTCGATTTTCTGTGAGTTCTGGTTGTTTTTTGTTTTTACATTCATCGTTGTCTTCTTTTGGTTGTGTGAGGAGGCACAGTTTGTCTACCTACACTTCCATTTTGGCTGGAAGTCTTCACTCCCTTGAAATTCTTTTAAAATAACATTTATTTTTTTGTTTTAATTTTTTAAAAAATATGTTTCATTGATTTTGCCATTACAGTTGTCCCATTTCCCCCACTTTATTCCCCTGCACCCTCCACACCCCTCCCGCACATCCCCTCTTTAGTTTATATGCATGTGTCACAAGTTCTTTAGACTCTGTATTTCCCATACTATTCTTGCCCTTCCCCTGTCTATTTTCTATCTACCGTCTATGCTATTTATTCTCTGTACCTTCTCCCCTTCTCTCCTCCTCCCACTCCCCTGTTGCTAACCTTCCATTTGACCTCCATTTCTATGGTTCTGCTCCTGATCTAGCTGTCCTCTTGGTTTGCTTTTGTTTTAGGTGTGGTTGTTAATAACTGTGAGTTTGCTGTCCTTTCACTGTTCATATTTTTTATCTTCTTTTTCTTAGATAAGTCCCTTTAACATTTCCTAGAATAAGGGCTTGGTGATGATGAAATCCTTGAACTTGACCTTATCTGAGAAGCATTTTATCTGTCCTTCCATTCTAAATGAAAGCTTTGCTGGATAGAGCAATCTTGGATGTAGGTTTTTGGATTTCATGACTTGGAATACTTCTTTCCAGCCCCTTCTTGCCAGTAAGGTCTCTTTTGAGAAATCAGCTGACAGTCTGATGGGAACTCCTTTGTAGGTGACTGTCTCCTTGTCTCCTGCTGCTTCTAGGACTCTCTCCTTCATTTGAATCTTGGCTAATGTAATTATGATGTGCCTTGGTATGTTTTTTCTTGGGTCCACCTTCTTTGGGACTCTCTGAGCTTCCTGGACTTCCTAGAAATCTATCTCCTTTGCCAGAATGGGGAAGTTCTCCTTTATTATTTGTTCAGATAAGTTTTCCACTTGTTGCTGTTCCTCTTCCCCTTCTGGTACCCCTATAATTAGGATATTGGAACGTTTAAAGATATCCTGGAGGTTCCTAAGCCTCTCCTCATTTTTTTGAATTCTTGTTTCTGCATTCTTTCCTGTTTGGTCATTTTTTTCTTCCTTCTGGTGCACTCCATTGATTTGAGTCCCAGTTTCCTTTCCATCACTATTGGTTTCCTATGTATTTCCTTTCATTTCAATTAGTTTAGCCTTCATATGTTCCTCTAATTTGTGACTAAAATCAACCAGTTCTGTGAGCATCGTGATAAATAGTGTCTTGAATTGTGCTTCGGAGAGGCTGGCAATTTCTCGGTCTCTGAGAGTTATGGGCTCTGGGACTTTGAGTTCTTCTTGCGCCATCTTTTGGGCTGTTCGTGCCTGTTCCGTAGCAGGATCGGAGCCCTAAAGTGTTCACGAGAGCAGGGCAACTAAGTCGCTGGGTTGTGATGTTGTATGTGGGGGCGGAGTCAAAGAGGGACAATGGCTTCCTGTCTGCTGCCTGCCACCGCGTCCCCCACCGGCGCCGCAGCCACCACGGTTACCAGGCCCATGCGTTTCATTCCACTGCACGCGAGTGTGCCACCGCCGTCAGCCCTCCACCACTGGGTTCGCCCCCTGGGGCCTGTGTGGTCCGTCTCACTGTGCGCGAATGTGCCACCTTGGTCAGTCTGCCCCACACCCCGACTGGTTCCGGGCTACCTGTGCACCTGCCTAGCTCGGGGGATCTGTCCTGCCCGACCCAGCTCCACTGCTGGCTCCACCTCTCTTACCGTCCCCGTTGAACGGTTAGATGTAGTCGGACTTCCGTATAATTCAATTTTCTGTCCTTTGATTGTGTCTTTGTTTCTCCAAACCTTTGTTGTATTCAAACTTGGCTGTGGGCGAAGGCACAGTGTTTCCACCTATGCCTCCGTCTTGGCGGAAGTTCCTATTCTTCTTGAGCCATAATGTTTTGGTCTGTTCTCATCTGTTCTGCATGAGGGACAGAGCCTTAGGTGTTCACCAGGGTGGGGCGACCCAGTTGCTGGGTTGTGATGCTGTATGTGGGGGTGGGGCCAGAGAGGGGCAATGGCGTTTGTCCTCTCTCTCTTGGATTTCGGTCCCCTCTGCTGCTTCCCACAAGCAAATTGGGCCCTTCTGGTGCTGGTTCCTGGGTGTATGGGCTTGTGCACCCTCCAGGACCCTGTGAGTCTCTCCAATGAACTCTCTGTGAGCCTGGGAGCTTCTCCCGGCACGTCAACCTGGAAAGTTTTTCCAATTGGTGCTTTTAGGGTTTAATTCATGTTGCTGGGGCCCTGGGTTTCATGGTTTGTCTCACNCTTTGTAGGTGACTGTCCACTTATCTCTTGCTGCTTCTAGGATTCTCTCCTTCATTTTAGTCTTGGCTGATGTAATTATGATGTGCCTTGGTGTGTTCCTTCTTGGGTCCAACTTCTTTGGCACTCTCTGAGCTTCGTGGATTTCCTGGAAGTCTATTTCCTTTGCCAGACTGGGGAAGTTCTCCTTTATTATTTGTTCAGATAAGTTTTCCACTTGTTGCTGTTCCTCTTCCCCTTCTGGTACCCCTATAATTCGGATATTGGAACGTTTAAAGATATCCTGGAGGTTCCTAAGCCTCTCCTCATTTTTTTGAATTCTTGTTTCTGCATTCTTTCCTGTTTGGTAATTTTTTTCTTCCTTCTGGTGCACTCCATTGATTTGAGTCCCAGTTTCCTTTCCATCGCTATTGGTTTCCTATGTATTTCCTTTCATTTCAATTAGTTTAGCCTTCATATGTTCCTCTAATTTGTGATTAAAATCAACCAGTTCTGTGAGCATCGTGATAAATAGTGTCTTGAATTGTGCTTCTGAGAGGCTGGCAATTTCTCGGTCGCTGAGAGTTATGGGCTCTGGGACTTTGAGTTCTTCTTGTGCCATCTTTTGGGCTGTTCGTGCCTGTTCCGTAGCAGGATCGGAGCCCTAAAGTGTTCACGAGAGCAGGGCAACTCAGTCGCTGGGTTGTGATGTTGTATGTGGGGGCGGAGTCAAAGAGGGACAATGGCTTCCCGTCTGCTGTCTGCCACCGCGTCCCCCACCGGCGCCGCAGCCACCACGGTTACCAGGCCCATGCGTTTCATTCCACTGCACGCGAGTGTGCCACTGCTCAGCCCTCCACCACTGGGTTCGCCCCCTGGGGCCTGTGTGGTCCGTCTCACTGTGCACTAATGTGCAACCACGGTCAGTCTGCCCCACACCCCGACTGGTTCCAGGCTACCTGTGCACCTGCCTAGCTCGGGGGATCTGTCCTGCCCGACCCAGCTCCACTGCTGGCTCCGCCTCTCTTACCGTCCCCGTTGAACGGTTAGATGTTGTCGGACTTCCGTATAATTCAATTTTCTGTCCTTTGGTTGTGTCTTTGTTTCTCCAAACCTTTGTTGTATTCAAACTTGGCTGTGGGCGAAGGCACAGTGTTTCCACCTATGCCTCCGTCTTGGCAGAAGTTCCTATTCTTCTTGAGCCATAATGTTTTGGTCTGTTCGCATCTGTTCTGCATGAGGGACAGAGCCTTAGGTGTTCACCAGGGTGGGGCGACCCAGTTGCTGGGTTGTGATGCTGTATGTGGGGGTGGGGTCAGAGAGGGGCAATGGCGTTTGTCCTCTCTCTCTTGGATTTTGGTCCCCTCTGCTGCTTCCCACAAGCAAATTGGGCCCTTCTGGTGCTGGTTCCTGGGTGTATGGGCTTGTGCACCCTCCAGGACCCTGTGAGTCTCTCCAATGAACTCTCTGTGAGCCTGGGAGCTTCTCCCGGCACCTCAACCCAGAAAGTTTTTCCAATTGGTGCTTTTAGGGTTTACTTCATGTTGCTGGGGCCCTGGGTTTCATGGTTTGTCTCACTGCTTGCTATTGAGCTTGGTTTTTTGGTCTGGCTGAATGGTTCGTTGTTGTTGGAGTTCTATACAGTTCAATTTTCTGTGTTTGGTTGCGTTTTTGTTACTAAAACTTTGTTGTCTTTAAACTTGTTTGTGCAAGAAGGCACAGTGTTTCCACCTACACCTCCATCTTGGGCGGAAGTCCCCTGTTTTAATCTTTATTGTATTTTTTTCTATTATTATTTAGTCCCCTTATATGCCCCTCCCCCAAGTAATCATCACACTGTCGCCCATGTCCATGAATTCTTTTCCCTTTTTGCTCAATCCCTCCAGCTCCCTAATTACTACTCCCCACTAACTGTCATCTGCTCTCCATATGAGTCTGTCCCAATTTTTCTTGTTAGTTCAGTTTGTTCATTGGATTCCACATATGAGTGAAATCATATGGTATTTGTCTTTCTCTGACTGGCTTATTTTACTTAGTATAATGTTCTCCAGGTCCATGCAGACTGTCCCAATGGGAAAATTTTTCTTTTTCTAATGGCTGAGTAGTATTCCCTTGTGTAAGTGTCCCATTGTTGTTTTAGTCACTCATCTATTGATGGACACTTGGGCTACTTGTAGATCTTGGTGATTGTAAATAATGCTGCAATGAACACAGGGATCTTTATATTCTTTTGAATTAGTGTTTTGGGTTCCTTTGGCTATATCTCCAGAAGTAGGATTGCTGGGTCAAAAGGCAGTTCCATTTTTAATTTTTTGATGTATCCCCACACTGCTTTACACAGTGGCTGCACCAATCTGCATTCCCACCAACAGTGCATAAGGGTAACCTTTCTTCACATCCTCGCCAACACTTGTTGTTTGTTGATTTATTGATCATAGCCATTCTGACAGGTGTGAGATTGGACTGGATGGCTTCACAGGTGAGATTAACATTTAAATCACTAGACTGAGTGAAGTAAAGTAGATTTCCCTTCCTATGTATGTGGGCCTTATCTAATCAATTAAAGGCCTGAATAGAACTAAAAGGCCGATTCTCCTCCATGTAAGAGAGATTGTTTTCTGCCTGACTACAGTCACACTGGGACATTGTCTATTTTTTTCTTCAGACTTAAATTGAAACATTAGGTTTTCCTGGTTTTTGAGACTGCTGGACTTCAGACTTGGATTGGAACTATATCATCACCCTCCTGAGTCTACAGTTCTCCAGTTTGCCAACTCATCCTGAAGATCTTGGGATGTGTAAGTCTCCATAGTTACCTGAGCCAATCCTTCATAATAAATCTTTCTTCCCCTTCCTTCCTTCCTTCCTTCCTCCCTCCCTCCCTCCCTCCCTCCCTCCCTCCCTCCCTTCCTTCCTTCCTTCCTTCCTTCCTTCCTTCCTTCCTTCCTTCCTTCCTTCCTTCCTTCTTTCCTTCCTTTCTTTCTCATCTATCTATCCACACACACTAAACACAAATCCTATTGATTTTTTTCTTTGCAGGACCCTGGTTGTGTATTCAGACAATAAATGTTGATTTATTAATGTCTGGATCCCAGAGAGAGTGAGTGCAAGTAAGGTAGTCTGGTTTCCTGCCCTGATATAGTTTATAGTTTGTAACCTAGACTAGAAGGATAGGTAGGCCTTAAACATATAACCGAATTAAATAATAATTTAAAATTGCAGTAAGCACCACAGAGAAAACGTACTAAGTGATATGAGTGTATAAGACAGGGTTTTCTGAGGAAGTAACATGTGAGCTGAAGAACATGAGATCCAAGTGGTGAGTCCAAATAAAGCTGGTTACTAGAAGAATACATAGGCAGTAAAATCTCAGACATTTCTTGTAAAATTTTTTTTGATATATTGCCTTGGGTAAGGGAAACACAAGAAAAAATAAACAAATGGGATTGCATCAAACTAAAAAGATTTTGTTCAGCAAAGGAAACCACAACCAAATGAAAAGCCAATCACTGAATAAGAGAACATATCCACCAATGATACATTTGATAGGAGCTTAATATCCAAAATTTATAAAGAACTTATACAACCCAACATCAGAAATAAAACAAACAAACAATCAAATTTAAAAATGGGCAAAGGAACTCAATAGACACTTCTCCAAAGAAGACATGCGGATGGCCAATAGACATATGAAAAAATGCTCAGCAACACTAATAATCAGGGAAATGCAAATTAAAACCACAGTGAGATATCACCTCACAACTTTCAGAATGGTTATCATAAATAGATCAACAAACAACAAGTGTTGGCCAGAATGTGGAGAAAAGGAAACCTTCATGCATTGTTGGTAGGAATGCAGATTGGTGCAGCTACTGTGGAAAGCAGTATGAAGTTTCTTGAGAAAATTAAAAATGGTACTGCCTTGTGACCCAGTGATTTTATTTCTGGGAATTTATCTGAAGAAATGTGAAACACTGATTCAAAAGAATATATGCATCCCTACGTTCATTGCAGCATTTTTCAATAGCCAATATTTGGAAGCAGGCAAAGTGTCCATCAGTGAATTAGTGGATAGAAAAGCTGTGCTACATTTACACAATGGAATACTACTTGGCCATAAAAAGAAGGAAACCTTACCCTTTGCAACAGCATGGTTGGACCTGGAGATTATTATGCTAAGTGAAATAAGCCAGAGATTGGGATCAGCCACATAGGAAGTCATGGCTACATGATGGAGATTCAGTAAAAACTATGGACCCAAAGGCTTAGGTGAGTTTCCCTGTGTACTGTCACACATCAGTGCTGGGAGGATAATGCTGCCCTGGCTGCACCAGGAGAAGAGAGCCAGATGCTCCATGTGCTTCTTCCCTTACCTGATTTAAGTCTATATATATCCTTTTCCTGTAATAAACCACGAGAACAACCACAACAAAAAAACCTGGGTAAAGTGGACATGATTGGAAAGATTCCCGGACAAAGGTAATGGCATGGGTTCATTCTTCCCCTGAAGAATGTGTGTTCTAGAGCTGAAAGAAGACAGATGTGGTGCAGGTGTGGCATAGAATAGAGGCCAAGTTAAGGCAACAAGTAATCTATTTATTCCTTCCTCTTCTATTTTTTTGGAAGGGATTGTGTGGAATTGGTGTTAATTCTTCTTTAAATGTTTGGTAGAATTCTCCCTAAAATGCATATGTGCCTTGAAATTTATTTTAANAAAGTGGACATGATTGGAAAGATTCCTGGACAAAGGTAATGGCATGGGTTCATTCTTCCCCTGAAGAACATGTGTTCTAGAGCTGAAAGAAGACAGATGTGGTGCAGGTGTGGCATAGAATAGAGGCCAAGTTAAGGCAACAAGTAATCTATTTATTCCTTCCTCTTCTATTTTTTTGGAAGGGATTGTGTGGAATTGGTGTTAATTCTTCTTTAAATGTTTGGTAGAATTCTCCCTAAAATGCATATGTGCCTTGAAATTTATTTTAAAGAGTTTTAAAATGATGAATTTAATTTCTTTGATAGTTACAGGAATATTCAAATTATTGATTTCATATTGGATGAGTTGTGATAGGTTGTACTTTTTGTAGAATTGGTCCATTTCATCTAAGTCATTAGATTCGTGTATGTAGAGTTGTTCATAATATTCCCTTATGATACTTTTGATGTCTGCAATTTCTATAGTGATATCCCATTTCATTCCTGATATAGGTATTTCATGTCTTGTTTTTCTGTCAGTCTTACTAGAGATTTGTTTTCAAAAGAAACAAAAGAATAGTTTTTGTTCCATTGATTTTTTTCCATTATATGTTTTTCAATGTCATTGGTTTCTGCTCTTACTATTTTATTTTATTTCTTCTGCTTTCTTTGGGTTTATTTTGCTTTTATTTTTAAACTATTTTTGAGATGGGAACTCAGGTTATTGATTTGAGACTTTTCTTCTTTTCTAATGTTAGTGTTAGTGCTATAATTGTCCCCCTAGCACTGAATTAGCTGTGTTCCACAAATTTTGATATGTCATATTTCCATTTTCATTGAGTTAAATGTATTTTTTAAAAAAATTTCTGCCCTGGCTGGTGTAGCTCAGTGGACTGAGCATGGGCCTGTGAACCACATGATCACGTTTCGATTCCCAGTCAGGGCACATGCCTGGGTTGCAGGCCAGTTCCCAGCAGGGGACTCATGAGAGGCAACCATACATTGATACTTCTCTCCTTCCCTTCCCCTCTAAAAATAAATAAATAAAATTAAAAAAAATTCTGTTGAGGTGTCCTTATGACCCATGAAGTATTTGGAAATGTGCTGTTTAGTTACCAAGTGTTTGGAAATTGCCCTCTTATGTTTCTGTTACTGGTTTCTAGTTTGAGTTGCATTGTGGTTAGAGAACATACTCTGTATAATTTCAATTCTTTTAAGTTTATTTGTTTTATGGTCCATGATATGGTCTACTTTGGTGTATGTTCCATGGTAACTGAAAATAATGTGTATTTTGCTATTGTTGTGTGGAATATTCTATAAATGTCAATTAAATGCTGTTGGTTAACAGTGTTGTTGAGTTCTTCTGTATCCTTGATGATTTTGTGTCCAGTTGTTCTATCATTTGTTGGAAGAGAGAATTTTGAAGGATACAACTATAATTATAAATTAATCTACTGGGTCTTTTATCAGTGTTCGCTTTATATATTTTATAACTCTGTTGTTTGTTACATACAGTTTTAGGATAGCTAAGCTTCTGTGTGGATTGACATTTTATTATTATGTAATGTCTTTAGTTTTGGTAATGTTCTTTGCTCTGAAGTCTCTTTTTTTGATATTAATATAGCCACACCAGCTTTCTTTTTTTAAATATATACTCCTTTGTTTCTTGGCTTGTTTGTTTGCTTCCTTTCTTTTTCTTTTCTTTAAAAATATATTTTATTGATTAGGCTATTACAGTTGTCCCATTACCCACTCTTCATTCCCCTCCACCCTGTATACCTCCTCCTACCCACATTCTCTCCTTTAGTTCATGTCCATGTATCATAGGATCTTTAGCTTCTATATTTGCCACACTATTCTTGCCCTCCCCTATTTTCTACCTACCATCTATGCTACTTATTCTCTGTACCTTCTCCCCCCTTCTCCTCCTCCCACTTCTCTGTTGCTAACCCTCCATGTGATCTCCATTTCTATGGTTCTGCTCCTGATCTAGTTGCTTACTTAATTTGCTTTTGTTTTAGGTGTGGTTGTTAACTGTGAGTTTGCTGTCTTTTTACTGTTCATATTTTTAATCTTTTTTCTTAGATAAGTCCCTTTAACATTTCATATAATAAGGGCTTGATAAAGATGAATTTTCTGAACTTGACTTTAAAGGGACTTTATCTGAGAAGCGCTTTATCTGCTCTTCCATTCTAAATGAAAGCTTTGCTGGATAGAGCAATCTTGGCTGTAGGTCCTTGTCTTTCATGACTTGGAATACTTCTTTCCAGCCCCTTCTTGCCAGTAAGGTCTCTTTTGAGAAATCAGCTGACAGTCTGATGGGAAGTCCTTTGTAGGTGACTGTCGCCTTATCTCTTGCTGCTTCTACTAGGATTCTCTTCTTCATTTTAATCTTGGTTAATGTAATTATGATGTGCCTTGGCGTGTGCCTCCTTGGGTCCACCTTCTTTGGGACTCTCTGAGCTTACTGGACTTCCCGGAAGTCTATTGCCTTTGCCAGACTGGGGAAGTTCTCCTTTATTATTTGTTGAAATAAGTTTTCCACTTGTTGCTGTTCCTCTTTCCCTTCTGGTACCCCAGTAATTCAGATGTTGGAATGTTTAGAGATCTCTTGGAGTTTCCTAATCCTCCCCTCATTTTTTTTGAATTCTTGTTTCTTCATTCTTTTCTGTTTGGTTGTTTCTTTCTTTCTTCTGGTCCACTCCATTGATTTGAGTCCCAGTTTTCTTTCCATCACTATTGGTTCCCTGTGCATTTTGCTTCACTTCACTTAGTGTAGCCTTCATTTTTTTCATTTAATTTGTGACCCAAATCAACCAATTCTGTGAGCATCCTGATCACCAGTGCTTTGAACTGTGCATCTGATAGGTTGGCTATCTGTTCATTGCTTAGTTATATTTGCTGTGGAGCTATGATCTGTTCTTCTGTTTGGGCCATTTTTTTTGTCTTGTTGCACCTGTTACATATGAGGGGTGGAGCCTTAGGTATTTGCCAGGGTGGGGTAACCTAATCACTGGGTTGTGATGCTATATGGGGGGGTGGGGTCAGAGAGGGAACAATGGCGCTTGCTCCACTTTCTCTTGGATTTCAGTCCCCTGTGGCACTTCCCACAAGCAAATTGGGCCCTTCTAATGCTGGTTCCCAGGTGGGTGGGCTTGTGTATATTCTAGGACCCTGTGGGTCTTTGCAACAACATTTCCTGTGAGGCTTGGAACGTCTCCTTACACCTCAACCCCCACAGGTGTTTTCAGTCAGTGCTTTTAGGCTTCATTTCCCATCGCCGGGGCCCTGGGTTGCACGGTCTGTCTTGCTGCCCATTTTTGCCTCGTTTATCTGTGAACGAATTTGTGACTGCAGTCAGCCAGCTGCCTTGCGTGCCTCACTGGGTCTGCCCATTGCCACCCCATGCCCGGGGTCTGTCAGCTGCTGCCTGCACACCTGGGACCACCAACCACTGTTTTTTTCTGCTGCAATCCCTCTCCACCAGCCGCCAACTTTGCCCCTCTTACTGACCTGGATGAATGGTGGTCGGACTTCCACACAGTTCAATTTTTTGTCAGATCTGGTTGTTTTTTTGTTTCTAAATTTTTGTTGTCCTTAATTTTGGTTGTGTGAGGAGGCACAGTGTATCTACCTATGCCTTCATCTTGGCAGGAAGTCTCCAGCTTTCTTTTGATTAATATTTGTATTATATATCTTTTTTTATCCTTTCATTTTCAACCTACCTACATCAGTATATTTGAAATGAGATTCATATAGCCAGAGATTATTTGGGTTATGCTTTTCAATTTACCCTGCCAATCTCTGTCTTTTAATCAATATATTGGACCATTAACATTTATGTAATTTTTGACATAGTAGAGCTTATGTGTGATTTTAATATTTGTTTTCCATTTGTTTTCTTTGAGTTTTTCTTCTATTTCCTTTTCCCTACCTTCCAAAGGGTTACCGAATATTTTTTAAAATTTTGTGTTGCGTTACTAACAATTTTTCCTCTCCACAGCCCTGCAGTTTTGGGAGGGCTGGGAAACTGGCCACAGGTGATCTGCGGGATTGGCAGGACAGGACTATGTCTGAAGCTGCTGCACATCCACATGGAGGCTGAGGGTCTGACTGTGGGGGATGCTGTCTCCACTCATGGTGTTTATTTTTAAATATAATTTATTGATTATGCTATTACAGTTAGCCTATTTCTTACACCTTTACTCCCTTCCACCTCCCACCCCTATTCCTCCACCCTTAGTTCATATCTGTGGGTAGTACATATAAGTTCTTTGGCTTCTACATTTCCTATACTGTTCTTAACCTCCCCCTGTCTATTTTGTACCTACCATTTATGCTTCTTATTCCCTGTACCTTTCCCCCATTCTCCCCACCCCCTTGCTACTAATAACCTTCCATGTTATCTCCATTTCTGTGATTTTGTTCCTGTGTTAGTTGTTTGCTTGGTTTGCTTTTGTTTTTGTTTTAGATTCAGTTGTTGATAGTTGTGAGTTTGTTGTCATTTCACAATTCATAGTTTTGATCACCTTCTTTTTCTTAGACAGGTCTCTTTAACATTTTACTTAATAAGGGCTTCATGATGATGACCTCCTTTAACTTGACCTTATCTGGGAAGCACTTTATCTGCCCTTTCATCCTAAATGATAGCTTTGCTGGATAGAGTCATCTTGGATGTAGATCCTTGGCTTTCATAACTTTGAATACTTCTTTCCAGCCTCTTCCTGCCTACAAGGTTTCTTTTGAGAAATCAGCTGAAAGTCTGATGGGAACTCCTTTGTAGGTAATTGTCTCTTTTTCTCTTGCTGCTTTTAAGATTCTCTCTTTATCTTTAATCTTGGCTAATTACAGTCTGGTGTGCCTTGGTGTGTGCTTCCTTGGGTCCAACCTCTTTGGGACTCTCTGAGTTTCCTGGACTTCCTAGAAGTTTGTGTTCTTTGCCAGATTAGGAAAGTTCTCCTTCATTATTTGTTGAAATAAGTTTTCAATTTTTTGCTCTCCCTCTTCTCCTTTTGGCATTCCTATGATTCTGATGTTGGAGCATTTAAAGTTGTCCCGGAGGTTCCTAAGCCTCTCCTCATTTTTTCGAATTCTTGTTTTTTCATTCTCTTCTGGTTTAATGTTTATTTATTCCTTCTGGTCTACTTCATTGATTTGAGTCCCAGTTCCCTTCCCATCACTGTTGGTTCTCTGTGCATTTCCCTTTAATTCACTTTTCATAACCTTCGCTCTTTCCTTAACATTGTGACCATACTCAACCATTTCTGTGAGCATCCTGATTACCAGTGTTTTGAACTCTATATCTGATAGGTTGGCTACCTCTTCATCTCTTAGTTGTAATTTTTCTGGAGTTTTGATTACTTCTTTCATTTGGGTCTTTTTGTGTGTGTGAGTGTCAGTGTGCCTATTACATTGTAAGGGGCAGAGCCTTAGATATTCACCAGAGCAGGGCAACCTGAGTTTCTGCATTTTGGCACTGTCTGTGGGGGAGGGGTCTGAGAGGGAAGAATGCTGCTTTATGAGCTCTTGGCAGACTTTCCATTACCTTGTCCACTACCCCCAAGCAAATTGGGCCCTTCTGGTGCCTGTTCTGGGTGGGTGGGTGGGTTTGTGTACATGGCAGGACCCCGTGGGTCTCTCCAATGAACTCTCCTGTGAGGCTGGGAGTCTCTCTCACTGCTGCAACCCCCCACAGGTTTTTTCAGTAGAGGGTTTGAGGCTTTATTTCCCTGTGCTGGAACCCTGGGTTGCTTGGTGTGTCTCACTCTCCAGTTGTTCCTTCCAGTTTATTTACATGCAAATGTGTGACCACCTGCTCCACCAGCCACTACCTTATCTGGTCTTGACCAGAGCTGCTCTAGCTGCTTGACCAGCTAGAGCTGCTGTCTTGACCACCCTGGTCCTCCAGCTGCCCCCTTGCCACAATTCCTCTCCACCCTGGCTACCCATCTCTACCCCTCCTTCCAGTCTGGATGAATGTTTCTTGTTTAACTCCTTGGTAGTTAAACTTCCATATAGTTTGATTTTCTCTCAGTTCTGTTTTTTTTTTTAATTTTAATTTTTTTGTTGTCCTTTTGGTTGTGGGAGGAGGCACAGTGTATCTACCTATGCCTCCATTTCAGCTGGAAGTAAAAAAAAAATGCATTTCTCCACTGATAGTGTTATAAGTGTAACTCTTTGTATATACTTTTTGCTCTGGGCATTACATTATTTATACAAAACTCTTCACAGTGTACTGGTATTGATATTTTACCAGTTCAGATGAATTATAGAAATGTTACTTTCTTTTCCCTCCTTTTGACTCACTTGTTTGTAAGTTCTAAATAATCCATCTACATACATTTAGACCCCCATCTTATGATGCTATCAGTTTTTAGTTGTCAAACAACTTAGAAAATGCAAGAGAAGAAAAAATAGAATGTAGTTACTGACATTTTTACTCTTTTTATCTTTCTCTCTCTCAAGATTACTTCTTTTATCATTTTATTTCCATTTAGAGAACTTTCTTTAGCTATTCTTGTAGGGTATGTCTGATGGGAACAAATTCTTCATCTGAGAATGGCTAAAATTTCCCTTCTTTTCTGAAGAATATTTTCACTGGATATAGAATTCTAGGTTGACAGCTATTTGCCTTTAGTGTTTGAAAAATGTTGGGCCCTTTCCTTCTCTCTTCCTTGGTATCTGCTGAGAAATCTGCTGTCATTAAAATTATTTTTCCCCTAAGGTATCATTTCTTTCTTTCTGCTTTTAAGATTTTTACTTTGTCTTTACTTTTCAGAAGTTTGAATATGATATGTCTTGAAATGGATTTCTCTGAGTTCATCCTATTTGAATTCATTGACCTTCTTGAATCTCTAGGTGTGTTTATTGCCAAACATGAGAAATTCATTGTTTTGTCAAATAGTTTTCAGCCTCACTTTCATTCTTCTCTTCTTCTGGGACTCCAATGACATGAATATTAATTTTTGTTATAGGCCATAAGTCCTTGTTCCTTTGTTCATTTTTTTGCAGTCAATTTTTTTCAACTTTCTTTCTGTTGTTCAAATAGGGTAATTTCTGATGGTCTGTCCTCAAGTTTACTGTTTCTTTCCCTTGTCCCCTCCATTCTGCTGTTGAGCCCATTCACTATTTTTATTTTTTAAATTTCAGTTATTGTATTTTTCAGTTCTAACACTTCCAGTTGCTTCTTCCCTAATTTCTTTTTCTTTTTTGAATCTTTCTAATTTTTCATTTATTTCAAATATGTTCATAATTTTCCATTGAGGCATTTTTTGATAGCTGTTTAAAAATATTCATCAGAGAATTCTACCCTGGCTAGTGTAGCTCAGTGGATTGAGCACAGGTTGCTAACCAAAGGGTTACCAGTTCGATTCCCAGTCAGGGCACATGCCTGGGTTGTGGGCCAGGTCCCCAGTGGGTGCCACGTGAAAGGCAATCACACATTGATGTTTCTCTCTCTCTCTAAAAATAAATAAATAAAATCTTTAAAAAGTATTTGTCAGAGAATTCTGATTATCTCTGCAATTTTGTTGTTGACATCTATTAATTGTCTTTAAATTCAAGTTGAGTTTTTCCTGGTTCTTACAATGATAAGTGATCTTTCTATTGAAATCTGGACATTTGGGGTATTATGTAATGTGATTGTTGATCTTAGGTAAACTTTCTGTTTTATCTGACTTCCTCTAATACCACTCTGGTTGTAAGGAGGAGAAGTCACCTCTTCATTAATGCCCAGTGAGGGTAGAAGTTGAGGTTTCCTACTCAGCCCCCATTGATACCTGAAGACAAGAGGGCTCATGCTTTATTGCTGGGCATGGGTAGAAATTCCAGCTCCCAATGTCATTTCCACTGATACTTCAGGGATTGCATGGGTCTTATTACTGATAGACAGTAGTGAAAACCTTGAATCTCTACTAGACCTCCTCTGATACCAATGGGGAGGGGGAAAGGTGCCCTTAACTGCAGGCTAAAGTCCAGACTTCCTGCTGGATTTTTGGTGGTGTGGGTGGGTGAGTTCAATTTTTTTTCCTGTGGTGTCTGGGAAGAGTAGTTATTATTGTTGAACAGTCTTCTATCTTGCTATACATATTTTTTTAAAAAATATTTTTTCTTAGACTTCTGTCAACATGGAGGCATAGGTGGAAACACTGTGCTTTCTCCCACAACCAAGTTTGAATACAACAAAGGTTTGGAGAACAAAGACATAGCCAAAGAACAGAAAATTGAATTATACCGAAGTCCGACAACAACGAACCGTTCAATGGGGAGCGGTAAGAGGGGCAGAGCGTGCAGCGGAGCAGGGTCAGGCAGGAAATATCCCCCGACCCAGGCACGGATCCAGTCGGGGTGTGGGACACACTGACTGTGGTGGTACATTCGTGTGCAGTGGAACGAAATGTGCGGGCCCTGGTGATGGTGGCAGCTGCTGCCGCAGTGGCAGGAGGTGGCAGACGGAACCGCCCCCACATACAGCATCACAACCCAGCAACTGAGTTGCCCTGTTCTGGTGAACACCTAGGGCTCTGATCCTAATATGTAACAGGCATAAATAGTCTAAAAGATGGCTGAAGAACTCAAAGCCCCAGAGCCCATAACTCTAAGCGACCAGGAAATAGCCAGCCTCTCAAATGTACAGTTCAAAACACTGGTCATCAGGATGCTCACAGAACTGGTTGATTATAGTCACAAATTAGAGGAACATATGAAGGCTAAACTAATTGAAATGAAGGGAAATGCACAGGAAACCAATAGTGATGGAAAGGAAACTGGGACTCAAATCAATGGGATGGACCAGAAGGAAGAACGAAACATACAACCAGAAAAGAATGAAGAAATGAGAATTCAAAAAAATGAGGAGAGGCTTAGGAACCTCCAGGACATCTTTAAACGTTCCAACATCCGGATTATAGGGGTACCAGAAGGGGGAAAGAAACAGCCACGAGTGGAAAACTTATTTGAACAAATAATAAAGGAGAACTTCCCCAGTCTGGCAAAGGAAATAGACTTCCAGGAAATCCAGGAAGCTCAGAGAGTGCCAAAGAAGTTGGACCCAAGAAGGAACACACCAAGGCACATCATAATTACATTAGCCAAGACTAAAATGAAGGAGAGAATCCTAGAAGCAGCAAGGGATAAGGGGACAGTCACCTACAAAGGAGTACCCATCAGACTGTCAGCGGATTTCTCAAAAGAGACCTTACAGGCAAGAAGGGGCTGGAAAGAAGTATTCCAAGTCATGAAATCCAAAGACCTACAGCCAAGATTGCTTTATCCAGCAAAACTTTCATTTAGAATGGAAGGACAGATAAAGTGCTTCTCAGATAAGGTCAAGTTCAAGGAGTTCATCATCACCAAGCCCTTATTATATGAAATGCTAAAGGGACTTATCTAAGAAAAAGAAGATGAACAATATTAACAGTGAAAGGACAGCAAACACACAGTTATTAACAACCACACCTAAAACAAAAGCAAACCAAGAGGACAGCTAGATCAGGAGTGGAACCATAGAAATGAAGAACACATGGAAGGTTAGCAACAGAGGAGTGGGAGGAGGAGAAGGGGGGAGAAGGCACAGAAAATAGCATAGACAGTAGGTAGAAAATAGATAGGGGGGAGGGCAAGAATAGTGGGGGAAATATAGAATCTAAAGAACTTGAGACATGTGGTTATAAACTAAGGGGGGGAGAATGGTGGGGGAGGGGGTGTGCAGGGTAGAGGGGAATGAAGGGGGGAATAGAACAACTGTAATGGTATAATCAATAAAATATGTATATAAAAAAGAAAAAGAGAAGTAATCAGATGTCATATTAGTTGCTCAAAATACCTCATAAATAACGATAAATCACCTAAAAAATATATATATATATATTTTCTTTTGGCTAGAAAAAGAAGACTTTTTTTTGAGGTGTATTTTGCACCCATTGGATACCATATGCATAGCTTCTCCAACTCCAAGTCCAGGATATAAGAGGCAATAAGAAAATCCAGGGAATTCACCACCATGTTGTTCCTTAGGTTGCTCAGTCACTTGTGGTCTGCCTTCTTTCCACCTTTCAGACTTATGTTTGTTTCATATATAAGGTCCAGGGATTTTAGTTATACGTAGTAGGGAGAATCAGGGAAAGTGCTTCTCCATTTTGTGGAAGCAGAAGTCATTAAGTATATTCATACTATTTATTTAGTCTTTTTAATATTGCCCCCTCTAAAAAAAGTGGTTATAAACAAAACTTTAGCTTTCAAAATGAAATGTAAATGAAGAACTGCTGAGTTTGAGTTCTTTAAGATACTGTTCACCAGTATTTTTGGGGGGTAAAACTCATGTTCTGGATTTTCTAGGAAAGTCAAGTTTCAAGTAATCTCATTGTTTTAAATAAAAAAATTTCATCAATTATAAAAAGTGGTTTTTATGAAAACAAATTTACAAATATGAAAAAACTCCTATGTCTGACTCAAGTTCCTATTTTTATTTTGAAAAATGAGGTTACTGTATCTGGTCATGAGGTCCTAATCAACCCACATGCGACTAACACTTTTTGATGTATTCTTTTGCTAACCAGGTGGGAGATTGTTAGAGAATAATGATAACAACAATAATAAAAGTGAACACTTAAAGAATATTTAACTATGAGCCATGAACTGTGGTAAGCTTTTTGTTCACTGTTTTGTATAAAATTTACTACCAGTCTGTTCAGAAGATAGAAAACTTTCCTCAGTTTACAGATGAGTAAACAGAGGCTTAAAAAATTAAATGGCCCCTCTAGCTTAGGCAATCATTGTTGTGTTTTTTGCTTCAATCAGCAAACCATTCAGTATCCATTTTGAACTAAGCATTCTCCATAACTAGCTCATGGGAACTTCCAGGTCTTGGGTTTATGATCCCTTTCTTCATCCCCTGAAGTTCCCACCCATAAGATGTGGTTCGGTTGCTTCTTTCTCCCAGATCATGTCTTCATTTGACACTGAAGTCTGGCTACCTCTCACTGTCTTATCCTTACTCTCCTGCCCTTCCATCCTGCAGACTGATTTGTGGGCCTAAGCAGGCTTTTAACTTCCCTGCCCCCTGCTCCCTCTGTAGGTGAATGTAGAAACTTTCCAGAACCTGGGCACAGATGGTGTGTGTTTGGGAGGGAGGGGTCATAGTGGTATGGGTATCAAAGCAGAATTTAGAGGTTTTAATTCAAATTTAACTTGACCAAATCTTAAGCTAGAATATGCTAGGACTTCTGAAAGTAACAGGAGGGAAAGATGGCAAAGAGTAAATTTCATATGCATTTTTAAAATCCCCTAAAGTTTAGTTTGGATATGAGACCAGGGAAAGCAAAACAAAACAACAGTCGTGGCTTACAAGAAGAATATATCACATGTGCCATCCAGCTGCTCTGCAAAATTTTGGTTAGGAAACACAACACCTGGTATAAGAGGCAGTGGATTTAAATATGCAGAGCATCACTGTCTTTTTCTAGAAACAATTACCCTATTGTCTGTTGCCTCATCTCCAAAAACCAACTGTGACAATGACAGAGTGAAGTCAAAAGTACAAGGAGATTCATTATTTCAATTCTTTTTTTTCTCTTGAAAGGGCCTTTTACAGCTGGATTCTCCCTAGTTCATAGTGGAAAAGAGCTGTTCATAGTGGAACAGCTAAAAGCTTTTAGCTGTTTTGGCTTTTTTCAAAATCTGTCATAGCCGAAGTGGAAAAATAATAGCATTGGTGCCTGGACTGGCTCTGAGAACACCCTGTCTGTGACATCCACTCCAGCTCCCTTCCTGTCGGGCCCCCTTTCCCTCCCCACATGTCCCTGTCCCTTACCCACCTTTTCCCATCTTCAGGGACCAGGCTTTGTCAGTAGGTGTCTTGAAGCCACTCAAATGGGAAGTAATGATGACCTGAGCATAATCCCACTTCTTAGGCTGTCTAAAGTCACCAAAGACCAACCTGTACCCTTCTGCCTCCCTGGATCGCCGTCTGGGCATCTTGGGGCCTTAGCACTTCTCTGCATGGGCTGATCCAGCCCTTCTCCATCTTCAGTCATTTCTAACTTACTTTGACCATTTTTGATAGGTCCAAGTAGTGCTCATACTATCAATTGCTTCACAGTTTTAATTTGACTCACTTAGAAAACTTAAACTTACTTGTAAAGGAAATGTACTTCATCACTATAAATGGAAGGTGATTGTTATGGTCTGAATGTTTGCATACCCCCCAAGTCATGTGTTGGAACCCTGAAGCCCAGTGTGATGGGGTTAGGAGTGGGGCCTTTGGGATGTGATGAGGTCGTGGAGGGGGGAGCCCTCTTAAGTGAGATTAACAACCCAGAGAGCTCCCTTGCTCCTTTCCTCCATCTCAGGACACATCAAGACGCCTGAAACCTGAAAGTGGGCCCTCCCCTGGCTGTGCTGCGACTCTGATCTTAAAATCCCAGCCTCCAGAGCTGTGAGAAATACATTTCTCTTGTTTATACGTTTCCCAGTCTGTGGCATTTTGTTATAGCAGACCCAATGAACTAAGAGAGTACCCTTAACAATGAATACAGTAAAAGCAAAGTAGGAAGTGCCCAACGATGTGCCCCTTAGGACCATCTCTCACAGCACCTGTGCTTATGTTCTACCTCTTGGGAAATCCCCTGTGAGGATCCTCGGGTCTCCTCCCAGGGCACTGAGGGCGGGTCTAGGGCCGGTATTCTCTCATCATTGTGAGGATGTTGGGCTCCATGCTTACTCTGGGAAAGGCCTTGGCCAAGTCACCATTTCCTAGGAGATGTCTATGTTTTAAAGCTATTGGAACAATGGGCATCTCTGAGAGTTCTCATTAGGATCAAATGAGAACATCTGTAGGGCCTGGCACATGTCTAATGATAGAGTGCACTCAAGAAATGTTTGTTGATTTAATGCTCCCACCGGATCAAGGAGTGAGATTGGAAGAGTAAGCCTCCTGCCTTTGTATTTGGCAATCTGCTAAACTGGGTGATTTGATCCTCAAAACAGCCATCTTCCCTTCCCATTTTATCAACTTTCCTAGAGTAACACAATTACTAACAGTAGACCTAGGATTCAAACCCATGTCTGTACGATTCCAAAATCCATGCACTTAATAATTACGCTATAGTAATTACTAGATAGAAATTACTATAATAATTTCTAGATAAAAATAACCTTATTGATATATGCATTACATATGATAAAATTTAATCATTAAAGTTTTTTGTTATGAATTTTGTCCAAATTGTATGCCTGTGTAACCAATAGCACAATTCAGATTTCACCCCCAGGAATTCCTCTTGTAGCTCTTCCTGGTCAGGTCAATTCAGCACTTTCCTGGGCTGTGTCCCTAGGCTTCCCCAAGATTTCTGTCTCATTATTGAGTAAAGCCTATTCCTTTTTATTGCTGAGTAGTGTACAGTGGGACAGTTTTATCTTACTATTGCTTGTTAATGAACATTTATTTTTGTAATCCTGTCCCTTTCTCTTCATCTTCATGAGGAGCCAGTCTCCCAGGCTCTTCCCGAGCCCCCTCCAATCTGCGCTCTGTACTCTGTAGCAGAGTGATCCAGAGTGATCTTTAATATTTTATTTATTTTTAAGGGAGGGGCAGAAGGAGAAAGAGAGAGAGAGAAACAGAAACATCAGTGTGTGGTTGCCCCTCATGTGCTCCCCACTGGAGACCTGGCCTGCAACCCAGGCATGTGCCCTGACTGGGAATTGAACCGGTGACATTTTGATTCACAGGCCAGCACTTGACCACTGTGCCCTACTAGCCAGGACAGCTCGTTAATTTTCTTAAAGAATAGTATTTCTTTTTTCCCTAAGGGTACCTTTCCCAGTTTGTAATTTCACCTTCTCTGGTGGTGTTGCAATTAATAACTAGTATCCTTTTTGCATCACTCAGGGATCTGGGCAAGTAGAGTATGTGCATCTTCATATCCTGTTGACTCGCAGCACATTTCTCAGTGCTTGGCACATCATAGACGCCCAGTAAATAAAAGCTACATGAGTGAATGAAGGAACTGAACCTTAGATTTGCCAGTGTCCCCAAGAGCTCGTCTAACTTTACAAGGAGGTAAAACGGTTGTTGACCTCTGAAAGAGGGACATTAAGAAAGGAGATTTTATTTATGGAGGATTTATTTTGTGCTAGACGAGATGATCATCTTATTGTTGGTATTTGGGAGAAATACGCGCTTTGAACTTCAGAAAGGAGATTGCCTTGTAAGAGAACTCAATTGTGAAACAAGCATAAAAAATCAGATCACATAGGCAAATTACCTGAAAGGATGGATTGGTTTCTAGGCCCCAAAGACTTGACTATAACAGGCCTGAAGTTATTCACGGAGACAAAAAAAGAAAGAGTCCGTTGGAAAGGGGGTTATCTAGCCACAGAAGAAGGGTAAACTAAACTATGTGTGGGAAGAGCTATCTGCAGAACAAAGGTCTGAACCCGTCTGGCCTCAATATAGAGTCTTCAATTCTTTTCTTTTTAAAATTTATTTAATTATTTTTCAAGTACAGTTTTCTGTTTATTACTCCCATCCCAACCCCTCCCCCTTCCCCATGCTTCCCCCCTCCCTCCCATTTCCACCCTTCTTAGTTGTTGTCCATGTATCCTTTATATAAGTTCCCCTAAATCCCTCCCCTATTTCCCCTGAAATTCCCTCCCCTCTCCCCTCTGGATGCTGTCCCCCTGTTCTCTATTTCAGTGTCTTTGGTTATATTTTGCTTGCTTGTTTGTTTTGTTGTTCAGCTTCCTGTTAAAGGTGAGATCATATGGTATTTGTCTGCATGGCTAAAGAAAACATTATTAAAATAAAAAGGCAACCAACTGTATAGGAAAACATATTTGCCAATGATACCTCAGACAAAGGTTTAATCTCCAAAATATACAAAGGACTCACACGACTTCACTCTAAGAAGACAACTAACCCAATGAAAAAGTGGGCAAAGGACTTGAACAGACACTTCTCCAAGAAGGACATACAGAGGATCCAGAGACACATGAAAAGATGCTCAATACCGCTAGCTATCAGAGAGATGCAAATTAAAACCACAGTGAGATACCGCTTTACACCAGTCAGAATGGCCATCATAAACAAAGCAACAAACAACAAGTGTTGGAGAGGGTGTGGAGAAGAGGCGACCCTAATCCATTGTTGGTGGGATTGAAGACTGGTACAACCACTATGGAAAACAGTATGGAATTTTCTCAGAAAACTAAAATAAAGTCTTCAATTCTGATTACTTTGGAGATGACAGAATCGGCCTTCTTTCTAGTTCTGCATTCATCAAGTAGCCTTCTAATTATAATCTGGTTCCCTAGGCCAATTGGCCTGTAGGGAGTGAATACAGCTATTAACTAACCCAGTCTCAGTCTATTTGGCATGCTCCATCTCCTTGCTAGTAATCCTTCAGCATTCTGATTTCCTGTACGGGTCTTGGTGATATGCTTGGCTAAGGGGAGTCTGTCTCTGGTCGGTGGCTGTGTCCTCTGCTCAGTGTCAGGCTTCTAGGTGGCCCAGCCAGTGAGCTGGAAGCTGGACCGTGGGAAATTCACTCTGAAAGTGCCCACCTGTGGAGACGAATTCGGGCTGTTTATTTTACAGGTCAGTAACGTGATTGTTATTGGAAAGGGGCTTTAATGTAATAATTATTGAAGAATGTAGGCCTCCCTTCATTTGGCATAATTCCTTTGTGTTCTTTGGATTTATGAGCAGGAATACAAGAGGAAGATGATAACTGACAACTACTGAAATGCTTTACATTAGAAAGTTATACTTGGAACTCTGTGTTCAGTTTAGGCAAAGCCCAGTTTTAAACACCAAAGGGAGAGGTGTTTTCACAGTGATTTCTTTGTTTATTATAGAATGAAAAATAATGATCATGTATGGGATGTTTACAAAGTGCCCGATATTATAGTTTTATTCACTAGATATTAATCTCTGCATCTTTAGCAAACAGATTTTCTGTCTCCGTTTCCTCAGTGTAAATGAGAATAAGAATAGCAAACATTAGTCGTGTCTACTTTGTGCAAGACAAATAGTGTTTTACATGCTTAACCCTAGTATTACCTCATTAATTCTCATAAGTGATCTAGGAGGAAGTGTCATTATAGGAGGGGGGACCCTGGAATTATCTTACAGAGGGTGGGCCTCTTGTAGTGCAGGCTTCCCCTGCCAGGTGAGCATCCTAGGAAACCATCTGTCTCAGGGCACCAGATGGTGTTGTTGTGAGAGGCTGAGGTTTTTTGAAGACTCTTTCAATGCTTTTGCCCATTTTATGATGGGTGATTTACCAGCACACATGCCTACCCCATGCTGAGCGTTCAGCAGTTTTTGACCAAAAATGGCGTGTCCCCCATGTCCCACTCTCTCTGTTCATCTGATCCCACCCCAAGTGACATTTTGTTTCCCCAGATGAAAAAAGTCCTCAAAGGGAAACGTTTTGCCCATGTGGAAGAGGTGAAACAAGGAAAATGGCAGAAGCGCTAAAAGGCATCAAAATCGACAAGTTCAGAAACTGTTTTGAGCAGTGGAAAAAACATCTTGATAGGTGTATTGCATCAAATGGAGAGTACTTTGAAGGTGACTGAAATTTAAACATGTAAGAATAAATGCACAATTTTTAATAAATAAATTCCATTATTTTGGGGATTCCCTTTTGTATAATGATTATACAGAAGAGGAACTTTCTCCAGATTGTATAGCTAGTAAGCAAAAGAGAGACCTGTTAACATCCAGCCATGTGGCTCTGGAACCCATTCTTTTAAACACTTCACATATCAGAATTGAGTAACATACATAAACCACTTTGACCAGCGTCTGGCTTACTATAGGCCTCAATAACTTGTAGCTATTATTGTTATCAATTTGTTTTTATTGCTCAAGTTTCTGGGCTAGAAAAGTGGAACTATCATTGAAATCTTCTGTATGCGAGCCCCCCAGGCATTTCTATTATTTTTTTGCTGCTGTGCATTTTTCCCTAGGGAGAACCAAAGTCAAAAAACACTCCAGCTTGAATTACACAGTTTGAAAACTGCCCGCATAACAAAAGTCATGTGTTTTAAAACTTAACATTTTTTCCCCTCAGTTCTGACTTATCTCTATTATTCTGTTTTTCCTCTTTATTCCCTGTGCATTCCTGCAATTGCTTCACAACCTTTAACCATGTGAAAAGACACCTGTCCTTAGGGACTGGGTATTTCGAATCTTGTGACAGCTTTGCCCAAATCTTAAGGACATTTACACAATAGTACTTTTATTGCTCATATCTAAAAAACCGAAAACGTTAGGGCTGTTAAGAAAGGCAAGATTTTTAGGAGTATTTGCAGGCCTGGGAATCATAATCACTGTGAGCTGGAACTCAGGAGGTTATAAGATCAGGGGAGAAGCTTTTATTATTTCCTTGCTCCATAAGCCAAAGAGAGGAATAGGATTCTTCAGCTTACAGCTGATACCTAAGATGGTTTGCGTTTCTAATAACAAGCCAGCCACAGAATTAATTTTCCTACAAAGCAATTATCATTCTGAGCTCTTTATTTTTATTTTTTGCTGAACTTAAAATATGGTTTAATCTGTAGGGTTTGGGCAAGATCTTTTTTTCTTTTTTATTGAATTTATTGAGGTAACACTCATTAACAAAATTATACAGGTTTCAGGTGCACAATTCTTCAACATATCTTCTGTACACTGCATTGTGTGCTCACCACCTGGAGTCAAGTTTCCTTCTATCACCATTTATACCCCATGCCTTCCCCCACCTCCCTCTACTCATTTCCCCCTGCGATCACCACAGTGTTGTCCATGTCTGTGATTTTTCTTTCTTTCTTTTTTTTTTTTACAGATATTTATTTATTTTTAGAGAGAAGGGAAGGGAGGGAGAAAGAGTGAGAGAGAAGCAAAGATCAGTTGCCTCTTGCACACCCCTAGTTGGGAGCTTGGCCTGCAACCCGGACATGTGCCCTGGCCGGAAATTGAACCGGTGACCTTTTGGTTTGCAGGCTGGTACTCAATCCACTGAGCCACACCAGCCAGGGTTATGAGGTGTTCCTTTTTTTTGCCCAATCCCTCCACACCTTCCTACCCCCATCCTGAGCTCTTTAAAGGGCAAACTACTTTTAATGGAAATAAGATTAGGACTTAAAACCAAATTGGAAACCAGCTCTCAATTTTGCTGACCAAATATCTGAGGACATTCTGTGGATGACGCAAAATTATTTTCTGAACATTGGTTGTATTGGATGTATACTGGACCAGAAACTTGCTTTTTCAAGTAGCAATAATGTGTTTTTTTCTCTCTTTTTCTTCATCATTTAATCAGTTGATCATCTAGAAACATTAGAAGCTATTTAGCTGTTTCAGTCTTGGTCTTATGCAATATCATTCTCATTTATAGGAGTTTTATATTTTTCCAGGAGGTTTAGATAATTGTTTAGGCATTACTCCAATGAAGAATTTCTTTGGAATATTAACCTCACTGTGTGCGTGAGAGTCACTTGAAATTTTCTGGCATTTTTGGGTGAGTTCTTAGTGATTTCTGCCAGATCATAATTAAATAACCTTTGCTCTTGTATAGGCTTGGGTATTTAGACATTCACTCTTAAAAATGACTAATGAGAGTGAAAAATTCAATAAGAAACTACAGCCTAAGGACCGTGGTTAGAAAGAGCTGTCAGTGGTTATAGATGATACAGCTCATTGCTCTCTTCTCTGTCCTAATTGCTTTCAGCTTTTGTATTCGGAAATGCAAACATTGTGTCTGCTTCCCTTCTAAAGATGCTGATAACACTTTGTTGTATAGAATAATGAAGAATTTTGTTTTAACACCTAAACAAAGTGCAGGAAACATCCCCTTTGACCTTTGGCCAACAAATGCTGTGCGGCTTCCTTCGTTTACTCGCAGTGGATTATTCCAGTCCCCGGATTCCAAAGCAAACATGGGTTTGAGAATGAGAGCCAGGCGGGACAAATCAGGCAATGATCTAAAACTTTCCATGGGCTGTAGAGCTTTTTATAAAGGCTTGGTTTATTTATTTTAAACTCTCACAGGAAGAGCCGTTATCACAGATTCATGATAAAAGAATGGAAAGATCTATGACTTGTGATTCAGATGTGTGTGAGCCAATGCGTGTTTATTGAGAGAGAAAAGAGTGTGGGTGTGGTATTGGGTGTGAGTCCTGATGATGTCACTCATCAGCTGTGTGACCTTGGGCTAGTAACTCAGCCTTTCTGGACCTTGATTCTCATCTGTTACATATTTGCAGTGCACATTTAAAAAGATTTAAATCAACTAATGAATATAAAAAGCCAGGATGGTGCCAGGCACTTATATACTGGAAGGGTGTTTGACTGTTTGGCAATACCTTTGTGGAACCACAGGATGGCCTCGAGGTGAGGTGCTGGTGACTCCTCTGCCTGGAGTCATGGACAGTTTACAGCCTCAGATGTAAACATTGGCCCCACAATGAAGCCACAGTGCATAAAATATAGACCATCTATGCCAGCAGACAAACACAAGTTTTAAGGATGAGATATATTTTACATGCAGAAAATGCACAGACCTTAAATGAACAGTTCAGTGACTTTTGACAAATGATTACCCTCATGTAACAATCACCGAACCGAGATATTCAACATGTCTCTCACCTGGAAAGTTCCAGTGTGTCCCTTACTGGTCAATACTTGTCCTTCGCAGAGAAAAACATTTTTTACTGATTTCTATCACTACAGGTTAATTTTGCCTTCTCAGAACTTTCTTTCTTTTTAAAAAATCCTTGTTTATTCTGTTACAGTTGTCCCAATTTTTCCCCATTTCTGCCCAGCCCACACCCTGTTCCCATAGTCAGTCCCTACACCATAGCCCAGGTCCATGGGTCACTCATCCTTGTTCTTTGACTAATCACTTCCCCTTCTTTCCACCATTTCCCCTGCCCCCTCTCCTCTGGCAGCTGTCTGTCTGTTCTATACTTCCAAATTTCTGGTTCTAGTTTATTTTGTTCATTAGATTCCTTTTATAGGTGAGATCATATGGTACTTGTCTTTAACTGAATAGATTATTTCACTTAGTGTAATAGTCTTTAGTTCTATCTATGCTGTCGCAAAAGGTAAGACTTTCTTCTTCCTTTCTGCTGTGTAGTATTCCGTTGTGTAAATGGGCCATAGTGTTTTAATCCATTCATAAACTTTCTATACATGGAATAATATAGAATGATTTTTGAGATGTGTTTATGTTGTTTTGTATATCAGTAGTTTGTTTCTTTCTATTGCTAAGTAATATCCCACTGTATGAAGATATTATACTTTTTTATCCTTTCTTTGTTGATCGATATTTGGGCCTGTTATGAATATGTCTGCTGTAAACATTCCTGTACAAGCCTTTTTTGGTGCACAAATGATATTTCTGTTGGGTAAATATCAGTTTCCCACAAGCCATATATGAAAATTCCAGTTGCTCCACATCTTCACTAACACTTGGTATTGTCAGTGTTTCTAACTTTAGTCATTTTGGAAACAGAAATCTTTACCACCTGATTTGGTCAAGTGATCTACTGCGGTTATTTTTAACCTGCATGTCTTAACAAAGTACTGGATCTGGATTGATTATCAGGTGTTACAAAAAATTGAGTCAAAACCAATAATAATAAGAGTTTAAGCACCCACACTTATAGTTTTGTTTAAACATTGAAGATGACTCAAAGTTATCCCCAAAATAGCATGACTAAATTATGGGCATCATGATATATTTTTTTTCTGAAAGAAATAAAAGGAATATAGTTAATGCTATGGAAATTACTCTTAAATATTAATATGTTGCCATTATGGCAAGTGAAAGTTCTAGAGGAATTCTTAACATCTGTAGCAATTATGAATTACTTTAAGATAGGATGAGAAACTTTTGAAAACTCAGGGGCTAGCGAATAGAAGTTTACACAATGTAATAAGGTGGTGTGTGGTCTGTATTCAGGTAGCTCTATATACCTATACATTTTTTCAACTATCTATTCATTCAATACATTTTCGCTCAATATGTATCATATGCCAGTGCCTGGGCTCAGTTCTGGGAATACAAGAACTACAGAAGTGTAGGAATTTTCTAGTTTAGTGGGAATGACTGACACAAATACAGATGATTGTATAATACTTGCTCAGCACTTAAAGAGATCAATATTGCAAGTTTAATATTATGATGTTTGTAGATGTCACAAGAGAACCCAAAGATAAACTAATGACACTATATATTAATTTGTACAGCAACATTTGTTTAATTTTATAATTTTAATTTTTTAAGTATTTTGTTGATTATGCTATTACAGTTGTCCAATTTATTTCTCTCCTTTTTCCTTTCTGCCCTGTGACCTCCTGCCACCAAGACTGAACAAGATTCAGTTGTTGATAGTTGTGAGTTTGTTGTCATTTCACAGTTCATAGTTTTGATCATCTTATTTTTCTTAGACAAGTCCTTTTAAAGTTTCATATAATAAACCTATGCCTCCATTTCGGCCAGAAGTTGTACAACAACATTTGTTAAACTCTCACTAGGTGTTAGAGACTTTGGTTACTGAGAAACAAAAATGAGAAAACAATTTCTGTCTATTGTTTTTTAAATGTTAGCATACACAAACAAAAAAGAGGGAGCTTGTTTAGTGTTGATTTCCTGATTTAGTAGATCAAGGGTGGCCAGGAATCTGAATTCCTAGCAAGAATTCTATGAAATTTTGATGTTTGTGTTATGTGGGCAACTTTTTTGATAACTTCATATATATACATATGGAGAAAGACATAAATACTTAATTATATGAGCATGTGAGTAAGCAATAATGGAAATATGCATGAAGAAGGTAATCCACTTCTATCCCCTGGAAATCAAAATCTCTGTGTCATTCTGTATATCTGAATGTGACTGAGTAACACAAGCATTATGCTTAAATTGTAATGATCAACGAGAATTTGTTGCCCTCTTGAATTCAGACTCAAGATGGCAACTATGTCCTGAATTTCCAGTCTCTCCTGTGAATTTTAGACTTGCCAGCCCTGAGACTTGTGTGAGCCAGTTCCTTAAGATAAATCTTTCTACATATTTAAAAAAAATCAATTCAGCAACACTCACTCTACTTCTCTAGGGCAACAGTTGGTTGGGACTGGTTGTCAGCTGTCCCACTTCTAAGGAGCATTGTGTTCTGGTTCACCCCCACCCCCACCAAGCACAAGTGTTCATGTAGCTAATCTGCTTGATCTCTTAGACATTTCAGTTTTCAACCCTCAGTCTAGAGAGGTATAAGGTTAGATCTTGTTTGTGTTTAATGGGCCAGGCCAGATTAGTATCTTTGGAGGTTCTAGCACAGGAAAAAATGAGGTACCTATCTGTACTCTCTCTCTTCACTTTGCCTCTATGTATTTAAAATAAAAAAATATCATTAAACCATACAAAAGTATAGGCCAGTCCTATGAAGTTCATATTTTACCCCTTCAAAGTGACTTCCCAGGTGCTTTGTGGGAAATAGAAAATTTTGCCCAAGGTAATTTTTTGGGTGCTGTTGCTTTGCTAGTATCTAACTATGGACTTGGTCTGCCTCTGAGGGTACTGGGTTTTCTCCCACCTGCACCATTTCCACATGATCACATCAACGTCACAATTAAGCTATAGAACAATCATCATTGAGAGCCACCTGAGGTCTAGCTGAACAGCATCTTATAACTAAAGATATAAAGAAGAAGCCACACCAAGATTGGCAGGAGGGGTGGCGATATGGAATAGGTTGGTCCCACACCCATGTGTGGCTAGTTAAAAATCGGGAGGGATATCTCAGCTATGGAGGTCTCCCCTGGGGCCCCCAGCCCATAGTTCTAGCACTGGGAAGAGAGGTCCTCATAACTTCTGGCTATGAAAACCAGCAGAGATTGTCGAATAGTGAGACAGAGGGCTTCTGCGGTCCCAGGTGTTCCTCTTAGAGGATCTGCACATGTCTTTGTTGGACTCACTTGCTCTGAGCTCTGGCACTGGGACAGCAGCTTTAAAGGTGCCAGGGACATGCGAGGAAGAACTGAATTGTCTGGCTTCATGGTAAGGACTGGAGGGGCAGCTTTCTTGCAGACAACAGTGCTGGCAGAAGCTGCTGTTCCTTTGTTGAGCCCTCCCCCTGCAGGCACAGACCGATGCCGTATCTGAGTATCCATCAATCTAACACTGTTCACCCGACCCTGGTGATTCCATGAAACTCTGCCCCACCCAACAAGCGCACTCAAGCCATTTCCAGTGGCTTTGCCATACAAATGGCCTTTCTTGGCAATGCTGCAGACATTCCTAAAATGTCTCAAAGGTTCACAAACCCCAAACAAGCAGCATCTGGCCTTAGCATGCCCCATACCTCTTGCTAAGCAGCCCCAAGCCTGGCACTAGTAGCAGCCAGCCTTGATTCACAGCTTAGTCTTCCAGACACCTGTAAGCTCAGCATAAGCAGCAACCATCTGCAGGTTACTTTGTAGCTCATACTAGGTGGCCACAGGAAAAGGAAAGACAGCAGCTGAACATGGCCTGCATCAGAGCCCTTCCCAAGAGGCCCCAGAATCAAATAACTGGTGGCCTGCTTCAGACCACACCAGAGTACCACCCAACCAACTCCATAAATGACACCCAAAGGATAGACTCAGCAAGAACCAGAGTCCCACTAAAGCAAATCCTGCTCTGTTGAGGCCAGCCCCTGCACAACAGCTTATCAGCTATAGTCCAAACCAGTCACCACAACCAATCAGTCTGAGGGTAAATCCCTCTCATTGATGTGCCAACAGCAATCAAGGCTCAGCTACAGCAGAAAGGTACACATAATCCACACAAGAGACACACCTGGAACACCCAGCTCAGGTAACTAGGAAAATTGTGTCACTTGGCCCTACAAGACATGTACTACATGAGACTACTCTATCAAGACTGGGAGCATAACACCTCTACCTAATACATTGAGACAGAAACACGGAGGCAGCCAAAACGAGGAACAAAGAAACATGTTGCAAATGAAAGAACAAAACTCCAGAAAGAGAACTAAACAAAAGAGATGGAAACAAGCAATCTGCCAGAAGCAGAGTTCAAAGCAATGGTTAGAAGGATGCTCAATGATCTCAGTGATAATGTCAACAAAGAGATAGGAAAGGTAAAAATGGAGATAGAAAATATAAAAAAGAACAAGTCAGAAATGAAGAATACAATATCAGAAATGAAGAGTATATTAGAGGAAATCAACAGTAGATTAGATGAAGCAGAAGACCGAATAAATCATTTGGAAGACAAGGTAGCAGAAAACATCCAATCAGAACAGCCAAAAAAAAAAAAAAAGAAGAAGAAAGAAAAAAAAGAGAATGCAAAAATAATGAAGATAGTTTAATGGGCTTCTGGGACAACAAGCATACCAATAATTTGTGAGCAAGGAATGGAAAATCTATTTGAAAAAATTAATGATGGAAAACTTCCTTAATCTGGTGAAGGAAATAGACATACTAGTCCAGGAAATGCAGAGTCCCAAACAAGATGAACCCAAAGAGGCCCACTTTAAGACACATCATAATTAAAATGCCAAAGATTAAAAACAAAGAGAATCTTAAAAGTAGCAAGAGAAAAGCAGTTAGTCACCTACAAGGGAGCTCCCATGAAACTGTGAGCTGATTTCTCAACAGAAATTTTTCAGGCCAAAGGGATTAGCATGAAATATTCAAAGTGATGAAAAGCAAGGACCTGTATGTTTAGAGTTGAAGGACAGATAAAAACCTTCCCAGAGAAGAAAATGTTAAAGGAGTTCATCACCACCAAACCAGCATTACATGAAATGTTTAAGGTACTTCTTTAAGAGGAAAACAAAAAAAGTAAAAAATATGAATAATAAAATGGAAACTATATATCAATAATTACTTTAATGTAAATGTATCAAATGCTGCAATCAGAAGACACAGTGTGGTGGGATAGATGAGAAAACAAGACCTATACATATACTGCCTACAAGAGATTCCCTTCAGATTCAAAGACACACACAGACTAAAAGCAAAGGGATAGAAATAGATATTCTTGCCAATGCAAATGTAAGAAGAAATATGGAGTAGCAATATTTATATTAGACAAAATAGACTTTAAAACACAGGCTATAACAAGAGACAAGGAAAGACCAGCATTTAAAAAACTTTTATTGAATTTATTGGAATGAGATTGGTTAACAAGTTTGGTTAGACAGGTTTCAGGTGCAAAATTCTACAATGCATCATCTGTACACTGTACACTGTGTGTTCACCACCCCAATCAAATCTCTGCCCATCACCATTTATCCCCCATATACCCTCCTCCACCTATACCCACTCCCCTCCCCATGCTATAACCACCCTGCTGTCAGTATCCATGAGTTTTTTCTTTTTGCTCAGTCCCTCTGCCCTCCTCTTAGCTATCCTTCTAACAGCTGTCAGCCTGTCATCTATAAGTCTATGTCTATTTTGCTTGTTAGTTAATTTTGTTAGTTAGATTGCACAAATGAGTGAAATCATATGGTACTTGTCTTTCTCTGACTGATTTATATCACTTAGCATAATGCTTTCCAGGCCTATCCATGCTGTTACGAAGGGTAATACTTCCTTCTTTTTTATGGCTGAGTAGTATTCCATTGTGTAAATGTACAACCACTTTTTTCACTCACTCATCTACTGATGAACATGTGCTGCTTCCAAATCTTGGCTATTATAAGTAATGGTGTGATGAACACAGGAGGGCATACAATCTTTCGAGTTAGTATTTTGGGTTTCTTTGGCTAAATTCCCAGAAGTGGAATCAACAGGACTCATCAATTCCATTTCTGAGTACTTATCTCAAGAAATCCATAACACTAATTCAAAAAAACACATGAATTTCTATGTTTATTGCAGCATAATTTACATTACTGAAGATATGGAAGCATCCTAAGTGTCTATTGATAGAAAAATGGTTAAAGAAGAGATGGTACACATATTACTCAGTCATAAAAAGAACGGTATCTTTCCATTTACAAGAGCATGGGTAGACTTGGAGAGTGCATTATGCTAAATGAAATCAGTCAGACAGAGAAATATGAATACCATATAATTTCACTCACATGTGGAGTGAAAACAAAACAAACAAAATAAAACAGAAATGAATTCATAAAGAGAACTTATTTTTAACACAGAAAATTATTTCATTTTTTCCTCTTTTTTTTTGTTGTTGTTCAAGTATGTTTGTCTCCATTTCCCCACCCCCAACCTCCCCTACCCACCCACCCCCACCTCCCACCCTCAATCCTATCTTCCTTTGGCTTTGTCCATGGGTCCTTTATACATGTTCCTTGATGACCCTTCCCCTTCTTTTTGCTATTATCTTCCTCCCATCTCCCCTCTGGTTACTGTCAGTTTGTTATTTATTGCAGTGTCTCTGGTTATATTTTTGATTGCTTATTTGTTTTGTTGATAAGATTCCACTTACAGGTGACATCATATGGTATTTGTCTTTTACCACCTGGCTAATTTCACTTAGCATAATGCTCTCCAGATCTATCTAGGCTGTTGTGAAGGGTAGGAGTTCCTTCTTTCTGCTGCATAGTATGTGTAAATGTACCATAGTTTTTTGATCCATGCATTTACTGATGGGCACTTAGGCTGCTTCCAGCACTTGGCTATTGTAAATGTGCTGCTATGAACATTGGGGTGCATGGGTTCTTTTGAACTGGTGTTTCAGGGTTCTTAGGGTATAATTCTCAGCAGTGAAATTGATGGGTCAAAAGGCAGGTCCAATTTTAGTTTTCTGAGGAAATTCCATACCGTTTTCCACAGTGGCTGCACCAGTCTGCATTCCCACCAGCAGTGCACTAGGGTTCCCAATAAAGAGAACATTTTGATATTTGTCAGATAGGAAGAGGGGTTAGGGGAATGGGCAAAGGGATTAAGATGTGCAAATTGGCAGTTATAAATATAGTCATGGGATGTAAAGTACAGCATAGGGTATATTAATAATATCATAATAAGTATGTATGGTGTCAGATGGATACTAGACTTACCTGGTTGATCACATTGTAAATTATACAAATGTCTAATCACTATGCTGTACAGCTGTAATTGAAAAATGAAAAAAGAATTAGAACCCCCCCCCACAGTATTTTCTTTTACCCATACTCCCCCTGTGTCCCCTGTCTGGAGTGTAACCCCAAGCCCAGCCTGTGTGACTATAGCTGGGATAACCCCTATCTTTTCAGGCCCCTCTCTATCTAGGTCTCAGAGCCTGTTCTCCCTGCTCCTCTGTAGCACTAGAGGCCAGGCTGATGGCTGCAGAAATAAGTACATGGCAGAGTGGGCCAGGGCTCTGCATACATCGCTATTTGCTCAGGAGCTGAGCTGGATGGGTGTGCATGCAGAACTCAGCAGTGACCTCTGGTTGTATGTCCCAACAAAGCTTTGAATTTGGATCATGCCTGAGGTTAGTCTTTGAACCAAGTGTGTGTGACTAGTTTTGATGTTTAGGGAATGGAACATGGGCAGTCACTCCCGCTGTGTGGACACCAAGTAGATCATAGGGACTGTGTCTCTAGTGAGTAGGAAGTCCTTTCTCTCTTAGTCAGCACAACGGTTTTAGGCATATGGGTCCTTTGGACTGTGATAAGGAAGAGTATATTTAAAGGCAATCGGTAAGGTCTCTGGGCTTTTATTTCCTGCTTTCCTCTGAGGTCTAGTCTGAGAACTATCGGATTAGATCTCCTTTCTATTTTGTTTTCAACCTGGATTCTTGTAGTAAGAAGCAAAAATACATAATACTTTTGTTTTCATTCCAACATGAAATGACATTGATAAAACTTGGCTACAGGGGAGCAGAACCCATGACCAAATCTGATAGTTGTTAGCATGTTAGTCTGTTTGGGTCTCTTACTTCACCTGGAAGAATCCTTGTAGAGCTGACTTTCCAGTTGTGATACATGCAGGATCCCAAATGAAGACTCTCTGAGCAGAGGAGGAAAAACAAGAGATAATGAACAAGTGGATGGTTGGAGGTGGGTGGGGGGCCGTCTCCTAGGCTCCTATTGCAGAACCTCCTGTCTGTTGGGCTGTATGTTTACTTGCATGTGTTCTTCCTCTATAAGCTTCTCAGAATCAAGGACTAATGAATGTCTCCTTCATCTCTGTATCCCTTTCACTTAGCACAGTGTCTGGTATGTAAAGGGTGGCCATGGATGTTTGGTGAATAGATGAATGTATGAACAGAAGGACGAGAAGCAAAATTAAAGGTCTATAGACCATAAAGTATTTGGGATGGGGGCACCCAGGGAGGCAGCGCTAGTGAGCGTGGGCTCTGCCCTTAGAATGCTCGCTTGTCCGTCTGGCAACCTCCCCTCACAGCACAACCTTGACAAAGTGCTCCACTTCTCTAGGCTTCCTTTTCTCACATGAAAATGCAAATAAAGTGCATTATGATGGTCTGTAACTTCTATGGGGTTTAATAAGTTACGGTGTCCTGGGTTGGACAGGGCAACTCACTTGTATAAGACACCTAATTTTTTAAATGAAAAATACGAAGGATGTACTGAACTAGGGATCTTAGATGGCTGTGATGGATGGGGCAGAGACTAAAGAGGTCAAGGTAAGTGAGGGTATTGGGTTTTAGAACAAGGCTGAAAATGGCTAGGGAAGGCTGAAAGGAGGAAATAAATGGAAATGTAGGGTTGACAGGGAGGAAATGAGAGACCTGAGCAGCGAGGCAGAGTGTGTCCTGAAACATGAGTTCCCCACAATGGGCAGTGAGACTCTTCCCTCAGACAGCTTAAGGGCTTTTGACTGGTACCATTAATCACCCCAGTGTTTTGTTCTTAAGGAAAATAGATCTCTTCTTTAATCTTCTAGGAAATCGATTGCCCAATGGGTAAATTTTTAAGGCTATTTTGAAATTTTAATTTATTCTCAGTTTTGAGTGTTTTTTTATTTCTTCCTCATGAATCTGCCTGAAACATACAAGAGAGTTATAGGACTTTTTCATATAATTTAAATATTACTTAATATGATTGTTTTTGACTAGGAAGCACATTTACATAACTCAAGAATCAAAATGATGTGGAAATCGTGCCTTGAGAAATCTTGCTCCCTCCCCAGTGATTTCGCCTGCTCCTTGTATTCACCTAGGGAACCATAGTCATTCGTTTCATGTAACTCCTCCCAGCGTTTCTTAATGCAAATTAAACAAACACAAATATATTCTTTATTTTCCTCATTCTTATTCAAGCACCACAGTTTACTTTCCCAGTTCTCTAGAGAAAGGCCCTCGGATTGCTTTGAATATTTCATGTTGCCAACAGTGCCGTGTGTGCTGCGGTTTTATGTTCGCAGGCATGTCTAGGAGGTGTCCCCCAGATACACTCCCCAGGGGTGGGATTGCTTGACCAAGGGTAACCAGATTTGTGATTTTAATAGGCATTGCCTAATTGACTTCCTTACAGTTACGTCTGCTGCACTCCTGTGAGCAGCTGTGAGTCTGCTCATGTCCCCACAGCCTCCCAACATGATATCTTGTCACACTTGCCAGTCTGAGAAGTGAGACATTGTCTCACTGTAGCTTTGGCTTGTATTCCTCTTACTATGACTGGAACTGACCATCTTTCCAAGTGATTAGGAGCCATTAATATTTCTTTTTTTCTGTCAGTCATGCATTTATGTCCTTTGCCTACTTTTCAATTGCTTAAAACTTTGTTTTAGAATACCCTGGGCATTCATCGATCAGGTACAGTGCGGCAGGATCTGTGAAGGCACTGACCACACAGAAGTGAACCGGACACAGGCTTCCCTTCCAGAAGCTTGTGCTCTAATGAAGGAGCCATTATATGTTATCTATCTTATCCATCTACCTATCATCTATCTTTACTTAGATATATAGAAAGAAACAAAGTATACTGCTCAAACATTATGATAAAGGGGTGTGGAAGGTGTCACGGGCACAGCAGGGTGGGTGAGTACCCCATCGAAATTGGGATGGGCTAGAGGTCAGAGTGCACACTTTCTAGGATGACAGGGAGGCAAAGAATAAGCAGGCTGAGTAAACTCTGAGGCTCTTAGATCCTTGTTCCTTAGTGCTGCTCTTTGGCCCTGATCCCTAGGCCCCCTTCAGCACCAGTGCCTCTGAGAAAATCAAACACGTGGTCCCTGAGTCCAGTAACTGAAGAAGAGTCTGATGTCAGAGCCCTGTTGATGTGTGAGAAGGCCAGGGTGGTGGTGTGGGGCAAGGTCATTGTCACTGGGCCATCTGTGGCAGTATCCTCCTGCTCTTTCTCAATCCTTTCCCTCACTGGCAGGCATGTCGGAACTTTCTTTCACTCTTCTCACTTTCAAGGAGCTGAGCCGTCAAACTCAGATCCAATTCTTTTTTTCCCTTCTCCTCCCTTCACTTACACCCCTTGTTTCACTACCTCCACCACCTCTTTCTTTCTCCCCCCAGTCTCACAAATACAGGTGCCATACTAGTTTCCTAGGGCTGCTATAACAAAGTACGACAAACTTGGTGGCTGGAAACAACAGAAATGTGTTCTCTCCCAGTTCTGGGGTCCAGAACTCCAAAATCAAGATGTTGGCAGGACCGTGTTCTCTTGAAGGCTCCGGGGCAATGCCCTTCCTAGCTGCTTCCTAATTTCTGCTGGTTGCTGGCGATGTTTGGCTGTTCCTTCACCTGTGGTGGTATCACGCCATCTTCACATGGTCATCTTCTTTGCTTTGTGCATATCTGTATACAAATTTCCCTTTACTCATAAGGACACGAGTCATTGGATAAAGGCCCACCCTAAGGCAGTGCATCTTCATTTTAACTTGGTTACATCTACAACACCCTATTTCCCAATACAGTCCCATTCACAGGTACGGGGGCAGGTCTTTAATGTATCTTTTATTTGATAGTTTTCAAAGTCACTCATAATCCCTGCAGAAAACAGACTATAATACCAGGTTAAGAGCACACACTTTGGTGCAGATCTGACTTTTATTCCTGCCTCTGCCCCTGAGGACATGACCTTGGACAACTGACTTTCCCTCTCTAAGCTTCCCTTTTTGTATCTGTAAAATGGGGCAAGTAGTCTACCTATGCCACAGTTGCTGTGTATTCAGTAAGTAGCACAGGACCTGACTCACGGGACATACTAAAAAACAATAGGCCTCATTGTCATGCAGGTGGACTGTTCTCTTTCCTCCACTTGCATGTACTCGTGTAGACTTGGAGCAGATCCTGACACCACACTTGTGAGCCCTGGCTGAATGCTCCACACGCACAGGCCTACCCGCATTAAGCCCTCTGGACTACAAGATGTTGAATCAACTCAAGCTTTTTCCACGAGACAAGAGGAGCTTTCCTTTCTCCATGTCCCTCCCTATCCCTGCCTTGTCTGTGTGCCAAGCTTGAAGTGGCATAGCAGAAACGTTAAGGAAGCGTGCTTTGGGGAATGGGGTAGGGGTGTGGGGCCTTGGTCGCCAGAGTGGGATGCACTGCACACAGCTCCCCTTCCCCCAGCTTTCTGCTTGTCCTGCAGGCAGGCGAATTCCCCATAGGGTGGGACAGATCTCCCCTGCCTTGGTTTTTTGGCAGATTTCATGCTCTTTGATGGGGGCGTGTCTCTGAAGGAGCAGCTGGCAAAGACAAGCCACCATTTGTTGTTGAAAAAAACTAAAAAAAACCCTCAGTCTTTTATCTCTGTCTCCCTCTAAATTGCCAAAGGTCTTATTGTAGAAAGAGGGAACAAGTGGGGTTTTATCTTCCTGCCCCTGCAACACAGCCACAACATCAAAGCTCAGGGCTCAGGGCCGGGGCAATGTTAGCAGAGACAAAACCAGGCAATGCCAGGGGCTTTGAAGTCCCCCACCAAGAAATGCCAGGGGCTCCCAGGGAGTTAGGCTCCTTTTTCTTTTTCTTTTTTCTTTTGAGAGAGAGGAACAGGGGTGGGGAGAGAAACATCAACGTGTTCCACTTAACTTATACATTCATCGGTTGATTCTTGTATGTCCCCTGACATGGATCAAACCTGCAACCTTAGAGTATCAGGACGATGCTTTAACCAACTGAGCTACCTGGCCAGGGCCTAGGAATTGGGCGTTTTTGGTGGTGGCTGTCTGGGCAGGAAGAGGAAGGGCTCACAATTTTAGCACAGAGAGGGGAGTCTTCGCTGAGTCTAGAGTCAAACTGATGACACAGCGCTGCGTATGGGGAGCAAGATGTTCTCTTCACAACTGAAATGCCAGCTGCCTATTGAAGAGGTAGGGTAACACTGCATGGCACGGTAAGAGGAACCATAATAGCCACCAGTTTTATTCTGTGCATGTATAATGTGCCAGCATCTGTGATGAGTATTATATATAGTCTCATTCAATCCTCATCACAATCTTTTATTATAGCAATTGCTAACTCCCTTCTACATATGAGGCAACTAAGGTCTAAAGGGGTTAAATGATCTGCCTAAGGTCACATGGAGGCAGATTTAAAACCAGGTCCATCTGATTCCAGAGTTCGCCCTTATCCACTAGGCTCTATGCTCTCCTTTGACACTTTGATAAAAACAAACAAACAAACAGAAAACACTAATTTATTTTCAGAAACCAATAATAAGCATGGAAGAGGTAAGTGACAGCAGAGAGAGGATAGGTTCGAAATTTGAGTTAGATAGAAATTTTGTCTTACCTGTGACCCTGGATAGGTTACCTTGGATGCCAGGTATAATTCTCTGGAACCTCAGATTTTCATCTATAAAATGAGAATGGCCAAAGATATCTAATAGGGCAGAGGATGTAAGGAATAGGAAATTCCCATTTAACTTGCTTCAATAGTGTATTTTCTCACATTATCGAGAAGTTTCAAGAAGACCAGTTTCAGCCTTGGTTAGTTCAATGGCTCAAAAATGTTATCAAGAACCCAGGGATTTTCCTTCTTTCTGCTCTGTCATATTTGTTTTGACAAATTTTGTTCTTAGTCAGGCTAGCTGTTCTCACGATCACAAGATGGATGCCGTGATTCCAGGCATCACATGTAGACTCATAAAAGGGATGCACTTTTCCTCACGTAGCTCTTTTTAAGAGCATGAAACCTTTCCTTTTAGAATATCTTCTGCCCTCCCTCCATCCCAGCCATGCCTGATTAATCACTGGCAAGGGGACTGGGATCACCATGGCAGTCTTAGAGTAGCCAGGGTCACCTTCCTTGAAACTTGGAGGGAAAGGCAAACACTACTGGTCCAACACTGGAATTCTTTTACCACTGACAGAAGGTCAGGCACGTAAAAGTATCCTACAGAATGCCAAGTGCCCAACATGGAGTTTGGTCCCTGTGAGGGCTTCATTTCCTTCTCATCCTTTCATCTGAGTGAGAGGAGGCAGCCCATTTGATTAACTAATTAGAAATTACCTTATCAATTGCCTTTAAAAAGATATATTATGATGTGTGTATGCAACCCAACAATTCAATAAAAAAGAGAATATTCAGAAAATATCCAGGTTATGGGAAGAGGTCTTCAGGAATGGAGAGGGACAACAAAAGATCCATTTATCTTACTAAAAGATTAATTGTCAGGAAATAAAGGTAAACTCATGACTCTAATACAGATATGAAATGAACAAGTCTTAAATTTTTTATAATATATTTTATTGATTATGCCATTGCAGTTTCCTGTCCCCCCTTCATTCCCCTCCATCCTGCACACCCCTTCCCACCCACATTCCCCCCCTTTAGTTCATGTTCATGTGTCATAAGTTCTTTAGCCTCCATTTCTCACAATACTCTTGCCCTTCCTCTTTCTATTTTCTCCCCACCGTCTATGCTACCTATTCTTTGTAGCTTCTCCCCCACCTCCTCCTCTGCTGCTAACCCTTTATGTGATCTCCATTTCTGTGGCTCTGCTCCTGATCTAGCTGTCTGCTTAGTTTGCTTTTATTTTAGGTGTGGTTGTTAATAACGGTCAGTTTGCTGTTCTTTCACTGTTCATATTTCTCATCTTCTTTTTCTTAGATAAGTCCCTTTAACATTTCATATAATAAGGGCTTGGTGATGATGAACTTCTTGAATTTGATCTTATCTGAGAAGCACTTTATCTGTCCTTCCATTCTAAATGAAAGCTTTGCTTAATAGAGCAATCTTAAATGTAGGTCCTTGCCTTTCATGACTTGGAATACTTCTTTCTAGTCACTTCTTGCCTGGAAGGTCTCTTTTGAGAAATCAGCTGATAATCTTATGGAAATCCTTTGTAGGTAACGGTCTCCTTTTCTCTTGCTGCTTCTAGAATTTTCTCCTTCATTTTTATCTTGGGTAATATAATTATGATGTGCCTTGGTGTGTTCCTCCGTGAGTCCACCTTCTTTGGGACTGTCTGAGTTTCCTGGACTTCCTGGAAGTCTATTTCCTTTGCCAGACTGGGGAAGTTCTCCTTTATTATTTGTTCAAATAAGTTTTCCACTCGTGGCTGTTTCTTTCCCCCTTCTGGTAGCCCTATAATCCGGATGTTGGAACGTTTAAAGATGTCCTGGAGGTTCCTAAGCTTCTCCTCATTTTTTTGAATTCTTGTTTCTTCATGAATTGTTTCTTCATTCTTGTTTCTTCATGAATTGTTTCTTCTGGTGGGATGTTTTGTTCTTCCTTCTGGTCCACTCCATTGATTTGAGTCCCAGTTTTCTTTCCATCACGATTGGTTCCCTGTGCATTTTTATTCATTTCATTTAGTGTAGCCTTCATTTTTTCACGTAATTTGTGACCAAAATCAACCAGTTCTGTGAGCATCCTGATCACCAGTATTTTGAACTGTGCATCTGATAGGTTGGCTATGTCTTGGTTGCTTAAAAGCATTGGCTCTGGGGCTTTGATTTTTTCTTCTATTTGGGCCATAATTTTTTGGTCAGGTTGTGACTGTTACATGAGGGGTGGAGCCTTAGGCATTCACCAAGGTGGGGCAACCCATTTGTTGGGTTGTGACTGTATGTGGGGGCAGGGTCAGAGAGGGAACAATGGCGCTCGCTCCACTCTCTCTCGAAGTTCACTCCCCTCTGCCACTTTTCACAAGCAAATTGGGCCCTTCTGATGCTAGTTCCCAGGTGGGTGGGCTTGTGTACATGTTAGGATCCTGTGGGTTCTCCAATAAATTCTCCTGTGAGGCTGGGAGTCTCTCCCTGTGCCTCAACCCCCACAAGTGCTTTCTATGGTGCTTTTAGGCTTTATTTGTTGGCACTGGGGCCCTGGGTTGCATGGTCTGTCTCACTGCCTGTTTTCACCTGGTTTATATGTGTGTAAATGTGTGTCTGCAGTCAGCCAACTGCTTGCTTGCAACACCGGGTCTGCTCATTTCCTCCCCGCACCTGAGGTCTGCTAGCCCCATGCAGCCTGTGCTCCTGGGTCTGGCAGCCACTGCCTTTTCCTGCCTCAATCCCTCTCTGCCAGCCACCAACTCCTCCCCTCTTACCCGTCTGGGTGAATGGTAGTTAGACTTCTGTACAGTTCAATGTTCTGTCTGTTCTGATTGTATTTTTGTTCCTAAACCTTTGTTGTCCTTAATTTTGGTTTTCTGAGGAGGCACAGTATTTCCACCTATGCCTCCATCTTGGCTGGAAGTCCTAAGTCTTAAAATTTTTATTTTACTCATATAATACAAGGGAACTATGCAGTTGTTATAACTGGCTTAGTTAATTTGCTAGGATTGCCATAGCAAAGTCCCACAAACTGGGTAGCTTAACAACACAAATTTATTCTCTCACAGATCTGAAGCTGGAAGTCTGAGATCAGGGTATAAGCAGAGTTTGCTCCTTCTGAGGGCAGTGAGGGAGAGTCTGTTCCATACCTTCCTCCTAGCTGTTGGTGGTTTGCTGACTGTGCTCAGTCCTTAGTTTGTACATGCATTGCTGCAATCTCTGCCTTCTTCTTACCTTGACCTCTTCCTATGGTGTTCTACTTGTGTGCATGTTTGTCTTGTCCCAATTTCACCTTTTTTATGTGGACACAGCCATATTGGATTAGGGCCCACCCTAATGACCTCATCTGCAAAGATCCTATTTCTATATAAGGCCACATTCACAGGTACAGGGGTTAGGACTTCAGCATCTTTTTGGGGGGACTCTATTCAACCTATAACAACTATTTCAAAGGAAAAATAAAAATAACAGATTTTTACAAATAAAGAAATGTTGAAGTGAATTGCAAATGGAGATAAAACTGTTTTTTCCAAAAAGCTAAGGATGGTTGTGGGAGAAGGGTCAGTTAAATCACTACCAGGTAGGACAGAAATTACATTTCTATTAATTACCTACAATGTACAAAACATTAAAACTAACATAAATACAATGAATGGTCCTAGAATCTCACGTCCTGGAAGGGAAATCTATAGAAGGTTATATATGGTTTTCCATCAAAACATAAAATATTTTTTATACCACTCTTAATCCATTTAGTCTATTCTGTGGATCCAAGGGGTCCTAAAATCTGCTGTGCATTAAGTGGTCCTGGAATCTCCAACTTGCAGCCACCTCCATTTTCTATTCCTGATTCCTATAACATTGGGTGAGAGGTTTGTCCATGTGGGGAGGTTTTCCTCAGTGGGGCTGTTGGGTGCTTGAGGCCAGTAGTCCCCTGGATGGAGATGTATACAGCACATTATAGATGTTCTCTGTTCATTGCCCCTCAGTTGCCTCAGGGAGGCAGGAGACCAGGCCAGTTGATGTAGGCATTGCTACAACTATATGAGCTATAACATCCAGAACACCACGAGTCATTTCTTGCATTGTATGGACAATCTCCAGTTCTCATGTCTCAACCTCCAAATGCACAAGGTTTGACTTTGTGGAGTCATTAGCTCCTTTTGCAGGGCCTGTTCATATGCTTCTCATTGCCACATGGGTGTGAGAGAAAAGAGATAACAGAGACAGGAACAGGTATTCAAAGTGTCAACGTGTTAGGAATAAAACCCAAGTAGGAACTTCATAAGAGAGTGTTTTAAGAAATGGTACATCCAGGGGCTCAAAAAGGAAATCTTTTTCTCCTAGATAAAAATAACTTTGGGAAAGATGAATTCAATAATTCTCTCCCCATGATTCATATTTTCAGACATTCTTTGGCATTTTCACTGTATAGTTTCCCTCTTTTTACTGTATTTCTTTTTTTTTTTCCAGAAAGAGAAAATCTTTCTGCAAAAAACCAGGCCAACCCTGAGAATGTTGTTGAACCCCATGGCCAAGCTCAACAGGGCCAAGGAACTTTCCAGTGAGAAATGAATCCATCAAGGATTCACAAGGCAAGTCTCAAGGGCTGCATCTCACAATGGGCAGGAAGGCGGTCATTCTCCTTTCATCATTTTGCCTAACTTCTAAATTTACTCCCACTTATTTAAGCTCTTACCAGTTTCCTAAGCATCATGCTGACCAGAAGTCCCCCAAGCAGATGTCCTTCCCTACTCAAGTCTCAGTTATAGATTCTATTTCAATACTGTATGCTTCTCCAGGCAGAACACACTCTGTGATGCCTGGGTGGCCCTCATCATTTTCTTTTCTTGTCTATTGGTAAGCTTGGCTCACATATCTAAAGAGAAAGCACAAGAGAAGAGGGCTCTTCCATTTTGTTTAGAAATCCCAGACCAGGTTTCTTTCAGGATTCCTAATTTCCTTTGAGACTTGGTGTGTGTGTGTGTGCTGTGTTGCTGAGCTGGTTCTTCACCAGGAACCCATGGCACTTCTATATCTTAGGAACAATACACTTTTTCTAGACTTTGCCTTTGACTTTGTGGGGTTGTTAGCTCCTTTTGCAGGGCCTGTTCCTATGCTTCTCACTGCCACATGGGTGTGAGAGAAAAGAGATGACAGAGACAGAAACAGGTATTCAAAGTGTCAACATGTTAAGAATAAAACCCAAGTAGGAACTTCATAAGAGAGTGTCCCCTTTAAACTATCCCTTCTTTTCAAATTTTTCTAGTTTATTAAACACTGACTGTGTGACAGGCAATTTGCTAAGCACTTTACTGCATTATTTTATCCCATCATCAAAGCAGCTCTGTTGGGTAGTAGATGCAGTTATGGTTCCCAGTTTACTGTTAAGAAAACAAGGTTTAGGGCAGTCAGGAGGCCTGCCTATGGTCCCATGGTGGAGTTGAAGAGTAAGGATTTGAATCCAGGCTTAAATAACTGAAATGCTAGTATAATTTTTTTGCTCAATCATATGCCACAGGGGTGAAACTTTTGTTAGAAGATTCTAGGAAAATAATACTGAAATCAACATATTTTGTCAGCTACAAAACCTTTGAGGACGCTTGAGCTGCTGAAAATGACTCAGGGTTGGGGACTTGGGTGAGGTAAACTGTGATTAGTTATTGGCATTCCTACAGCATGATGTTTCCCTCTTTTCATTGAATTGCTTCCTCTCATGGACTTTTTTCAAAGGCCATGACTATTCTGGGGCCTCATTAATCTCCCTGAGGGTGAAAGGTTACATGATTTTGCTGAGATGAGACTTTTAATGAGTCCTGGCTGGATGGTATTGAGCTAAATTTAGAAAAATACAAAGTTTTGGTTTTGGGATCCCCCATTGCTCATTCTTCTCATTCTTTTCCTCTTTAAAATAAACCCGCTGACAGATTTCTTGCTTGACCAAACTTTAGTCAGATTCCTGAATTTTCTCCGAGGCCCATTTGTGTGCTCCACATAAAATTAGTTTTAGCAAGAACCCTGGTAAGTTAGTTTTCCCAGAACCCCTCACTCTGGATATGAGGTTCCTCATCTTCTGCCATCCTCCAGGTGATGCACGATCTCCCTGGTCTGTTCTCAACAAGAATCCTGTTGGGTGGGTTTAGTCAAAACCACTCTTATGACCGATGTTTCCCCGTAGTAGTTTTCCACCCACCGCCCCCACCCTGCCCCATGGCTATGAATTCCCACTTGCCCAAGCTGTCTTCCTAGTTGAGCCCAGCCCTCGCTCTCCTACTGCAAAGCTCATTGCAGTGTTCCCTACACCTATTGCCAAGGCTTTGAATAAAGTGGGCTCACTATCTCTAATAGGTGTCATGGATTTTTTTTCTTTTTTCTTTTTAGCAGGTATGTTGCTGGAACTTGGCTAGGATCAGATTCATCACTGGACCCCAGTCCTCTCCCCAGGACCTCAACAGCGCAGCTTTGAAGCACTTGTCTCCACGGCTGACTGACTGACCAAAGATCCGTTGGAGAGTCTTATTCCCTGAACCAGAGCTCCAGACAGACAGACATCTATTGAAGCTGGTAAGGACAGATGTTGATTCCTAAGATTCTGAATATACTCCAGAAACTTAGTCAAAGTCCTAGGCAAACAGATGCTGGCTTAAGGTCTTAGGTTTCTCTGTTTTTAAAAAGCTGAGTTAGAGTCCTTGGCTTCCCAGTTTGAAAGGTACCTGCTGAGCTGGACGGCTCTTCTTCCTGGCTTTCTTTCCAAGTGGGGATTTTCCCCTGGTTCCCGGGTCTGGAAGTCTTTCTTCTTGGTTCTCCAGGAGGCCTCTATGTTCTCTCTGTTGGATCTGATTCTCCCATGGGAACTTCTCCGTCAACTAAACCCCTCTCTCGAACCTGTACTAACCATATGCTTTGCCAACTCGGTCTGCTATTTTTCTCGTTAGCATGATTTTGCTGAGGAGAATTTGGAACTTCATTGGACCCCTTGGAAAACTTATATTCTCCCCAAACTGGTTCCTGTGAGACCTTTCCCTTCACATTGTGCCTACTCCCACTTCCTCCTCTTACCACCTTTAACATTTCTGCCAGTTCCCTTGAATATTTTGGTAGTCCCCCTTCAAACCTCCACCTCCTCCATCCCTCTGACCCCTGCCAGATTTTCTTACTTCAGCCCCTCAGCTCCCCACTGCCTCTTGAATTTTAAGCCCCCTATCCTCCATTGGGGGCTCTCAAGTGGCTCGGGACCTCCAAAAGCAGTCACCTGAGGCTGAAAAAAGGAAAAAGAAAACCTTCTTAGAAACAGTAATGGATATCCGGTCCACTCAGGTGTGCATTGGAGATATCCAGACAGCTGCTCATTAACTTCTCAGTCACTGCCCTAAAATTTAGTCCATAGCTTTCATGAGATTATCCAACAGGGCAAGAGAAAATCTTAGAAGTCTCCTTTATAATACAGGAATACGAATAACCTTAACTTGTCCCATTGGCTGGAAACACAATTCAGATAAGCTAGAAGTAGAGGTAAACCGGTGAGTTACTATTACTGTTTTATCAACTCATGGCTAAAATTGTATTTGCAGAACAGAGCACTTTACTTGGTATGTGGTGCATTGACCCCCAGCCTCCCCACTGCCAAATAGTTGTTGAATGAGTGCACTAGGGACCTTCTGGAGATGCTTCAAGCTCAAGCTTAAAATTTTTGACTGGCTGTCCTCAATGCAGAAACTAGGCTTCTATTAATTTTTGTTTTTCTTTTTTGTAATATAAAATCTCCTCATTAAATATTTGACTCGTAGTAAAGTATTATTTTGATAATTAAATATTATTTTTCTTTAACACTACTCAAATCGTTTATACATCTCAAGGACTTGTGGCCATGACCTCAAGGACTTGGCTATTAGGAAGAAAGCTGAAGAGATAAAATTATTCACTTGACTTAAAAGAATGCTTTAAGGGAAAAACAATCTTAACCCAAAGCATGCCTGAGTGATGGTGGGACTTTAGATATCAGAACCAGAGGTATTTAGGGGCTGGTGAGATTTCCTGGTGAACTCTAGGTCATATTTCTGACTTTTCAGCAAGATGACTCCCTCTCAACACAAGGTCCACTGTTCCCTTGGCCAGGAGTTTGCCCCCCACCCCCATTCCTTTACTAGTTAACTTCTAGTCACCCTCTAAATACCAGCAGAGGCATTGCTTTCTCAGAGAAGCCCTTGGTGACCTCTCTGTCAGGCATCATGGCCGCCCCTTCTTAGTATTTGTCACAGCTTCAATTTTTCATATATGTATGTGGCAGTTTGATTGTTCACCATCTCCTCTGCTGGAGACCTAGTTCCACCAGGGCAGTGGTGATGCCTGCTCTTGGTCGTTTGTATTTGTAGAACATGGCACTTTGCCTTGTAGGTGGCGCCTCGCTCCACCACCAAGTCATTGTTGGATGAATGCACTCGGGACTATCAATGACTTTAAACATTTTCTTTTCTTTTTATTATTATTACTGAATTATTTGCTCTTCTTTTTTAAAAAATATATTTTATTGATTATACCATTACAGTTGTTCTATTTCCCCCCCTTCATTCTCCTCCACCTGCAAACTCCCTCCCCCACCATTCTCCCCCACCTTAGTTTATAACCACGTATCTCAAGTTCTTTAGATTCTATATTTCCCCTACTATTCTTGCCCTCCTCCCTATCTATTTTCTACCTAGATCTATGCTATTTTCTGTGCCTTCTCCCCCTTCTCCTCCTCCCACTCTCCTGTTGCTAACCCTCCATGTGTTCTTCATTTCTGTGGTTCTGCTCCTGGTCTAGCTGTCCTCTTGGTTTGCTTTTGTTTTCGGTGTGGTTGTTAATAACTGTGTGTTTGCTGTCCTTTCACTGTTAATATTTTGCATCTTCTTTTTCTTAGATAAGTCCCTTTAGCATTTCATATAATAAGGGCTTGGTGATGATGAACTCCTTGAATTTGATCTTATCTGAGAAGCACTTTATCTGTCCTTCCATTCTAAATGAAAACTTTGCTGGATAAAGCAATCTTGGCTGTAGGTCTTTGGATTTCATGACTTGGAATATTTGTTTCCAGCCCCTTCTTGCCTGTAAGGTCTCTTTTGAGAAATCCTCTGACAGTCTGATGGGTACTCCTTTGTAGGTGACTGTCCACTTATCTCTTGCTGCTTCTAGGATTCTCTCCTTCATTTTCATCTTGACTAATGTAATTATGATGTGCCTTGGTGTGTTCCTTCTTGGGTCCAACTTCTTTGGGACTCTCTGAGCTTCCTGGATTTCCTGGAAGTCTATTTCCTTTGCCAGACTGGGGAAGTTCTCCTTTATTATTTGTTCAAATAAGTTTTCCACTCGTGGCTGTTCCTTTTCCCCTTCTGGTACCCCTATAATCCGGATGTTGGAATGCTTAAAGATGTGCTGGAGGTTCCTAAGCCTCTCCTCATTTTTTTGAATTCTCATTTCTTCATTCTTTTCTGGTTGGGTGTTTTGTTCTTCCTTCTGGTCCACTCCCTTGATTTGAGTCCCAGTTTCCTTTCCATCACTATTGGTTTCCTGTGCATCTCCCTTCATTTCAATTAGTTTAGCCTTCATATGTTCCTCTAATTTATGACTATAATCAACCAGTTCTGTGAGCATCCTGATAAATAGTGTCTTGAATTGTGCATCTGAGAGGTTCGCTATTTCTCTTTTGCTTAGAGTTATGGGCTCTGGGACTTTGAGTTCTTCTTGCACCATCTTTTGGGCTGTTCGTGCCTGTTATGTAGCAGAATCGGAGCCCTAGGTGTTCACCAGAGCAGGGCAACTCAGTGTCTGGGTTGTGATGTTGTATGTGGGGGCGGGGTCAAAGAGGAGCAATGGCGTCCTGTCTGCTGCCTCCCGCTGTGGCCCCCTCAGGTGCGGCAGCTGCCACCGTCACCGGGGCCCGTGTGTTTTGTCCCACTGCACGTGAGTGTGCCACCGCAGCCAGCCCTCGCCCCCTGATGCCTGCGTGGTCCATGTCACTGTGCGCGAATGTGCGACCTCGATCAGTCTGCCCCACACCCTGACTGGGTTCCAGCCACTTGCGCGCCTAGGTCGGGGGATCTGTCCTGCCTGACCCTGTTCCGCTGCTGGCTCCGGCCCTCTTACCGTCCCTGTTGAACGGTTCATTGTAGTCGGACTTCCGTATAATTCAATTTTCTGTTCTTTGGCTGTGTCTTTGTTCTCCAAACCTTTGTTGTATTCAAACTTGGTTGTGGGAGAAGGCACAGTGTTTCTACCTATGCCTCCTTCTTGATGGAAGTCTAAGCATTTTCTTTTCTACTGCTTCCACCCCTTCCTGCTGTACTGTTGGCCAAGGATATGCATCATTATCCTTCTACAGAAGACTATGAATGTAAAAATCTGGTAGAGCAAAGCAACAGATTTTAAATAGGCTCTCTTTTCCTGTGCCTTTAACATATTCCCTTTTAATATCCCCTTTCTGTACCACACTGACTCAGTGAGGCATTCACATGTGTATGCCCCCCTGATGTGGAACCCTTACCAAGCTTATCACAACATTCCTTGCAATTCACTTTGAATAACGCATGAGTTATCATCCTGTGACCAAACTTGTGGGACTCAGCTTGCTTTTCAAGGCCCACAGCACAAGGACACTGTCCTCATCAGAAGTTGAGTAACATCACTTGGAAAATTGAATTAGGACTCCCTATCTCTCCAAGCAAAGATTAATCTAGACTGTTTCTGTTACTTTTTTGCATTGGAAAAATGAGTTTTCCATCCTTTGCTGGCAATAAGATCTTGGCCATTACAAAGGCTTTTTACTCTTTTTCTGAACCCTGCAGGCCATGGTGGTCACATACATTTGTTGCTGGGTCCACCTCATCCCAGGAGGTCTTTACAAAGATGAGAGGCAACACCCTGGCCTCAGACCAAATGTGAAGTGAAAATGGCCTGGCTTCGTGGCCGCTTCCATGTCCTGCTGACAGCAGCCCGGCTTGTAGGGGCATCTGGTATCAGAAATATCTTGAGCTTGGGTCCTGGGAAAGTTTCCCTCTGCTTCTTTTGTGGGGAAAAAAAAAAACCTTTAAAGACTCTCTGTGCATGGCGTATTTTATGTTAAATATTTTCAAAAACCTTAGAACTAACCAAGCAAATTTCATCCAGAAATCCTGTCATTTATGACTGAGACTTTTTGTAACTCTCAGGTTGAGGAACAGAGATTAAGTTACATCGAGTTTGTTTTGTGTTTTAATAACTGCAGTTATTTTGGAGGAGTGAAGGAGAGAATGCAGGTTGTGATTTACATTGTGTGATAAGACATTTCCATTCGGTTTCATATGAAGATTAAGAAGTCAGGATTTGGGGTTTTCTGCCCCAATAGATCTTATTCTTCTTCCAAGGGGCACACCAAAGAAAAGAATAGTGATAATAAAAGTGATTAAGTGTGTGAGCTCAGGTGTTGGTCAAAATCTCAGGTTATTTGCTGTGTGACTTCTGCAAAATTACCTCTTTGAGCTTATCTGCAAACTAGGAAGAGTAATTCCTACTTCACAGAGTTGTAAGCACTATTTGATATAATACATGTAAAGTGCTTAGCACAGTTTAGGCATGCACTGAGTGTCCAATAAACGGGGAGTTTTATTATAATTACTATTTCTACAAAATGTTCAGACCAAACTTGATACTTCTGGGCAGCTGTCTTAGGTTGACAAGAGGAGTGCAGACTATAGCTTCTAGCTGGCCCAGAGGGTGCAGTGATTCATGAAGAAGGGGGATTTTCCCCCTACCTTTATAGTAGTTCCTGAAAATGCAGACAACTGTAATCGAATAACAATAAAGTAACTAAAAAGAAAAAAAGAGAAAAGAAGAAAAAAATTATCAAAGGAAAAAAAAAGAAGCAGAGGGAGCTCATTCCGAACTAAGTTAATAGCAACCATGTTTGAATAGTGTTCCCAGTTTACAGCATGCATATCCTTCCTCTCTCCCAACCACTTCTGTTTTTGCTACAAAAACCTGCGGGTAGATGATGTTAGCGTAGTTCTTAACTAAGAAAACTGAGGCCTAGGAAGGTTAAGTGACTGGTCCCAAGTTGCACAGCTAATGAATGACAGAATTGCAGAACCAAGTCCTAAATTCATGCCTTCTTATTTAAAATTCAGGGTCTTTCTCTATTATACCACAACAGTAAAAGTTCAACCAATATCAGAATTAGAAATTTAAAAGTATGTATTCTACTTATATAACAAATTATGATGCCATCTTTTGTTCGCTTGATGTAGAAGTTTGAAAATTTCAGACAATCACATTCATTTGCTCCCCATGAACCTCTTGGGGAATATGTGTTTCTTCAGATGAGAAGAAACAGAAGTTTAGTGGTGTAAGGAGATTGTCCAAATTCACTGGGCTAGATTGAGGGAGCTGGTGATGGTGCACACCTGACCTGCCCTCCACAGAGCTCCTCCGTGACCCTGAAGGGCCTCACCTGCATAGGGACAAACACCCACTAAATTCCCAATGAGTGTAAATTGAATAAAATAGCTAACAGTCAGGTTGTCATTATGTGCATCTTCTCACTTATTCCTCAAGACAGCTCCTCAGGATCTAGAGACATTATAAACTGTGGAATGTTCTGCCTGAATCTAATGTCCACGTTCAACCACTGAGCAAGTTGGGCTTGCTGATTCTTAATTCTGGTACTAAGTGGCGTTAGTGTACATCAATAAAAACCAAGATTCCAAATCAAGCACAAAACAAACTGACAAACCAACGGATCCCTGAAACGTACCAAGAGGCAAGAACAGAGAAAGGAATGAGATCTGGGTCGCTCCTTTGCAGCGCTCCTTGCAGCTCTAGTTAATCAAAACACAGCACAGTCTCCCACCAGGAGGTCTGCACCCTCGGCCTTCAAGTAAACTGAAGCACTTCCTGTTGATGCTGCATTGAAATAAATATATGGCCTCAATGAATGCAGAAACTCAATGATCTCAAATTAATTTGTATTGAAGAAGGACAACAGGTTTACACAGTAGTATGCTTTTGATCCCTGACTGTGAATAAGCACCTTGGAGCCTGCTTAGCTTCTCTCTTAATCTCTTCCCCTGTGGTACAGCTTTAGCCACAAATTCAGAACTGTTTCCTGAGCCAAAGGCTTTTCCAGGTCCCACCCTGAACTATCAAATATTCCTTAATTTCCTTTTACCCTCTATAAAAATGTATTGTTTTTTCTGTCTCTTACACATACCCCAAGTCTCTTGACAACAGCTTGACTCAGGGGAAAGGTGAGATTTTAAACATTTTATAGAAGCATTACTGGTGATGGAAGTGTTTGTGTAGGTACTGACTTATCCTTAGGGCAAAATGGGGTTGGTGGTGGGGAAGGTTATGTTCTAGAACTGTAAGAAGTTTTTCATTGCACAAGGAACCAACCAGGAGGGCAGCACATCAGCTGACCACATTGCCGCAGAAGTGTTTCCTCCTGAACAGGGAGGAGCTGGGAGACAAGAAGGGTTATAGGTAGGAACAGACAGAGCGAGCAGGCAAAAGTGGGAAAATACTAAGCTGAAACTAACTGAGAATTGCTGTATCTGGGAAGCCAGTGCCCTGGTCAGGGACGGCCAAGGAGAGAACCTGGTCTTCCTCTTGACCACGGACTAGAACAAAGCTGTTCCTTTCCTGTTCTGTGAATGGTTAAGGGGACAAAAAGCAACAACTGGCTGGGCTATTGACAAGCAATGAAATATGCTGGGTCTAGTCAAGTGCTCTGTCAGCACGGCAGTTAGTGGCAGGCACTGATTCTCTGAACTTATTGGTGTCTCTAACCAGTAGACAACACAACCTCTCTAGCCCTTGAAGGGAACCTCCAGCTTCAATGCTCCACAGGAGGCAGCTCGGTGTAGAGCAGGGTTCCCAAACTTTAGTCTGCACCAGAATCATCTGAAGAACTCCTTAAAACGGATTTCTGGGCCCCACACCAGAGTTTTAGATTTACTAGGTCTGGGATTGGGCCTGAGAAATGCATTTCTAACAAGGTCCCAGTGGATACTGATGCCACTGGTCTGGGGATCATGCTTTGAGAACTGCTGGTCCACAGGAAAACAAAAAAGAGAATTTGGGAACAGGCAGACATGGGTCCTGTTTTCTGTTCTTGTATGTTCTTTGTGCCTTTGAATGGGCCACTTAACTTTTTTGAGCTTTGGTTTTCTCATCTAACAGGACAAAGGTTGGCAGACAAGAATAGAATGTTAGACATACAGACTATGTTCAATCTGGCCCTACCACTAACCATCTCTGTGACCTTAGAAAGGGACTTCACCTCTGAATCCCTCAGTTTCTTCACCTGTAACATGGGGGTAATGATAGCGTCTCCCACATAGGGCTGTCACGAGCACTGAGCGACTGTAAACATGTAAAATATCCACAATAGCTCCTGGCACATGGTAAGCACTATGTAAATGTTGACTATTATGTTTTTTTTAGTAGTTGTGTGAGATAAAGCACATCAAATGTCTATGTCATGTCATGTACAGTAAATGTCAACCTCCTCTCCTCAGTCCCAAATGGGGAAGTCAGACTTGCCAGTGCTCACTGACAGAATGTCCCTTAAGTGGAGATTTTAGTACAAGGGCGTGGTGAACAAAGACAACAGCCTGAGCATTTTAACTGTTAGTGTAGTAGCACGTGCCAGATGCCACCTTATTGTAACCTGGCAGGGCATGCCAGTAGGGCCTTTTTCTGAGTAAAAATTAGCAATGTGGAATATTTAGCCAATTTGTATCTGGCACTCTTAAGTGTGGGAAAGGTTTGCAGAACTCCCAGCAGGATGTTGGATGGCTAGCTTTCCATTTCTGGGGAAAAGCTGGGACTACCTATGCCCAGCCCAGGGCACACAGACCGCACCATTAAGGCTGGCAAGACTCAAGCTGACTCAGGACTTCCGCCAAGATGGAGGCATAGGTGGAAACACTGTGCCTTCTCCCACAACCAAGTTTGAATACAACAAAGGTTTGGAGAACAAAGACACAGCCAAAGAACAGAAAATTGAATTATACGGAAGTCCGACTACAACGAACTGTTCAACAAAGACGGTAAGAGGGGCGGAGCCAGCAGCAGAGCAAGGTCCGGCAGGAAAGATCTCCAGACATAGGAGTGCAAGTAGCCCGGACCCAGTCAGGGTGCGGGGCAGACTGACCGTGGTCGCCCATTTACGCACAGTGAGACGGACCATGCAGGCCCCAGCGGGCGAACCCAGTGGTGGAGGGCTGACGGTGGTGGCACACTCGCGTACAGTGGGATGAAATGTGAGGGCCCCAGTGACGATGGCAGCTGTGGCGGGAGGCGGCAGACGGGACGGCATTGCTCCTCTTTGACCCCACCCCCACATACAGAGTCACAACCCAGACACTGAGTTGCCCTGCTCTGGTGAACACCTAGGGCTCTGATCCTGCTACAGAACAGGCACGAACAGCCCAAAAGATGGCGCAAGAAGAACTCAAAGTCCCAGAGCCCATAACTCTAAGCAAAAGAGAAATAGCAAACCTCTCAGATGCACAGTTTAAGACACTATTTATCAGGATGCTCACAGAACTGGTTGATTATAGTCACAAATTAGAGGAACATATGAAGGCTAAACTAATTGAAATGAAGGGAAATGCACAGGAAACCAATAGTGATGGAAAGGAAACTGGGACTCAAATCAATGGAATGGACCAGAAGGAAGAATGAAACATCCAACCAGAAAGGAATGAAGAAATGAGAATTCAAAAAAATGAGGAGAGGCTTAGGAACCTCCAGGACATCTTGAAACGTTCCAACATCCGAATTATAGGGGTACCAGAAGGGGAAAAGGAACAGCCACGAGTGGAAAACTTATTTGAACAAATAATAAAGGANTTAACAACCACACCTAAACCAAAAGCAAACCAAGAGGACAGCTAGATCAGGAGTGGAACCATAGAAATGAAGAACACATGGAGGGTTAGCAACAGGGGAGTGGGAGAGGAAAAGGGGGGAGAAGGTACAGAAAATAGCATAGACAATAGGTAGAAAATAGATAGGGGGAGGGCAAGAATAGTAGGGGAAATGTAGAATATAAAGAACTTGAGACACGTGGTTATAAACTAAGGTGGGGGAGAATGGTGGGGGAGGGAGTTTGTGGGTAGATGGGAATGAAGGGGGGAATAGAACAACTGTAATGGTATAATCAGTAAGAAATATATAAAAAATAAATCATTAAAAAAAAAGACTCAGGCTGACTCAGTTCCTTCAACCTCACCTGCCCACACCACTCAAGGTTGCCCCCAAATTTCCGCAGAGCTGATTGCTGAGTGGTAAGGCAGCTGCTTCTGTTTAGCTCTTGTAGCTAAGAGGCAGGGTGGAAGGTTAAGTTAAATAAAACTGTCCTTCATCCATTATTCTATTCAGTGACAATCTAGTAAGCTGCTTTAGGACAAAGCATTCAAATACATTTTGCAAAGGCTGCATATTAACAACTCCCTTTTGGATGTTTTGATATCTAGTAGTATACTAAAGGCTCTGAGAAGTCCCACAGGAAAGAAATACTAAGTTTTGTCCTTAACTAAGCAGTTCTCACATGTTTGGCCATGGAAACCTTTTTCTTTAAAGCAAGTGACACCTCTTAACATCTGTCAAAACATCTGTGGCAAATGCTGGACCAGGCAGAAGTTTGAATGTCCAGATGCAGAACTATTTAAACACTGAGCACCACGGGTCCCCTGGGGGAAATGGGTTAAAGGCCACACGTTAGTCTCCAACTGTTTCAGTTTATTGTGAGAGCCACATTAAGCACTCTGGAAGGGCTGGCCCGCCGCATACCACCAACACAAGCTATTACTAAGTGTAAGCTGCACTCATGGTTTATTGTGGTAAGGCAGATAACCACTTAGGGAGAGTAAGGTCAGATTTTATTCACAATTAGAAGTTTGGTTTAGGGTGGTCTTTGAATGAGTAGGCTTGATTGGGTAGAGATAATGATATGATATAACAGTTTAGGAATCAAAGCAGCAAGAAAAAGATTTTGAAGTGAGAAATTTGAAGATCCTTCGAGTCTTAAATGTCTGTTGATGCTTTCCTTTGAAGAGGTAAAGGGTCTGTTTGGGAAATTCCTATAATGAACAATCAAATTATTTGCCTGGGCAAGAGTTCCCTGGATTAGTAAAGGTGTAACAATAAAGACAATGGTATAGTAAAGTCATTTTAGTGTATTGTAGAAAGTAAGTTGGGGGTTAGAGAGTAAGTAAGTAACTAAGTAAGTAAGGGTTAGAGAGTTTCAATCCTCACTTTGAAAGTGTGTATATCAGGTAGGTGGTTTCCACTTTCACCCTTAATATTTGAATTTATTGCATGGATGTTGAATGCTTATCTAGTTTACTTTAGGTATTTCCTCCAGTCCCGGCTGCAATAGCACACAGCATGAAGATATTGTGTCAGATTCTATGACTTCACCATTGTTGAGTTACTGTAATAGAATAAAATAATGAGTCTTTCTGACTCCATCTTGCTCCATCCTGCCTCATTGCCATTGCATGTTGGTGAGCACCTTCTGCTGAGTCCCATACGTAGGTATGCTGATCATTAAAGGACTCTAACCTGTAGCTTAGGGATTACTGAAACTACCTCCACATGGAGATAAAGAAATGCATGTACAAAAATAATGATTGTTTATAAAAAGATTTATAGGAACCTCATGACTGAGACCACCAGAACTGAAGTTTGTTGACCAAAAGCAAAGAAGTCCCACCATCCCCCTTGGACACTTGTCAGTGTGCATATGTCTGCAGTCATCAGTCACCTCCTGACCTCAAACCTCTCCTGTTTCACCCTTCCTCTGACATAAAAGAAGCCTGAATTCTGTGCTTTCTTAAGATGTTTCTTCAGGATGCCAGTCTCCCATCTTCATGGCCTGGTGGCTTTCTGAATTCAGTTGCTTTCCTTGCTCTAACTCCTTGTCACTCAACTTACTGTCTGTTGTTTGGTGAAGAGTTCAAGATTTGACTTGATTATATTACCATGAGTGTCAGTGCCAAGGTCTCTATGCCCCACCCATAACTCTGATTGTACACTGTGTCAGTGTTCACAGATGAACCTCAGATATCCCAGAGCTGATAAAGTTCTCTTTAGAATGGGTTCAGCTGGGGATATATTGGTAGGAATGGCATTCATTCTCTTGTTTGATTTTACTACATTTTGGAGCAAGGATAAATGACAACTTTGAAATTATGAGGCAGGCCTTTGTTTGATTCCTGAGTCACTGCTTCTGGGCCTAATTCTGTAGATGGCAAGATCTACCTGGATTCATGAAAAATCTGAAATACAGACTATATTTTAAAGAAGAAAGGATGTACAGTGGTTATAGTCAGTCCAATGACAGTTTTTGGTGATGACTATGATGGAAAATGCATTGGTGTGGGTGCCTTTAATGGGCTTCTTATTTTACAAATACAAAATAAAAAGAGTCACTGATCACTCAACTTTTATATTAAATTTTAAGAAAAAAATGATGAATTTGGTTTCCACAGGATCAGAATGCAGGATGAACCATAGATAAATAGATGTCTTTAATAATAATAAAGTTGTATTAAATATGACTTAAAAATATAACACCCAATTTAATCCCAACTCTTAGATACCACTCAGGCAATATTTTCTGAGGAATTATCTTACCTTTTTTACTGTTGAACTACTTTTATCTCTAGGTGCTTGAACTTATAGGGAGAAAAAAAAATATTCTGGGCTAATGGAACACTGGTTTTGAAAGCACAGAAATGTTTCTACCTTAAACATTACTTAATCTCTTCTGTTAAAAGCTGATATGACTGTATTGCAAAGTAAAAGAGACATGGCCAAAATCTTAGATAGTACAAAATTTTAGTATTAATTTTAATAACCAATTACCAGTTGAATATAAGTAAGCCTAAGTCTATAGATGGCAAGAACTACCTGGATTCATGAAAAATCTGAAATACAGGCTCTATTTTAGAGAAGAAAGACATGTAGAGGTTATAGTTCAGACCAATAGCATACACTTATGGATAAAGTCTATGCCAGTTGCAGCAGTTGCTAGATCTGGGGAAACAAGAGTCAGGAACAGTGTCAGTCCCTGTCCTTGAGCTCACTGGGTAGAATGTAGCAGGTGCTATGATAGAGGAGGCACAAAATACAGGGCTCACTAGAAGGTTTCCAGAAGAAATAATTGTATTAGTTGTATATTGCTGCATGATAATTTTCCCAAACATGGTAGCTTTGAATAATTAGCTTTTAGTATCTCACATGGTTTTGGAGGGTCAAGATACCACAAGCGGCTTAGCTGGTTGCTCTGCCTCAGGGCCTCTCGTGAGGTTGCAGTCATAATGTTGCCAGGACTGCTATCATCAGAAGGCTTGGCTGTGGGAGGGCCTGCTTTCCGGATGGCTCACTCACATGGCTATTGGCAAGAGGCCTCCGTTCTCTGCCACTGGGTTTCTCTATAGGGCTAGTCATGACATAGCTGCCATACTAGATCAGTCTGGGAGGAATCTAAGAAAGAGGCAGGCAAAAGCCACAGTGTCTTTTATAACCTAACCTCGAGTGACATTCTACAACTTCTTCCATATTCTATTGGTCATACAGATCAATCTTGGCATAAAGTGGACAATATTATACAAGGGTATGAATACTAGGAGCCTAGCTCTACAAGTACTGCTTAAATCTAGTAGAAGTTCTAGGGAATACACTTTGACAAACTGTTATTTTAGATAAGTTTTAGTTAACTGAGAATTTTTTAAAAGATTTTATTTATCTATTTATCTTTAGAGGGGAAGGAGAGAGGGAGAGAAACATCAATATATGGTTGCCTTTCATGTGTCCCCTTCTGGGAACTGCCATGCAGGGAACCGGCCTGCAACCCAGGCATGTGCCCTGACTGGGAATCGAACCACGATCCTCTGGTTTGCAGGCTCATGTTCAATCCACTGAGCTACACCAGCCAGGGTGTTAACTGAGAATTTTAACTGTAATATGGATGTCTGTATATAAAAGAATAATAATAGCCAATATTTATTGAACTCCATACAGAGGGTGCTGTCAGAGGACTTTCCATGTGTCCTGTCATTGATGGAGTACAGCTTAGTGTTTAAACACCTGGATTCTAGGGCCACATAAGTGTGTGTGTGTTTTAATATTGGCATGTTGGGGCAGATTACCTAACCACTCTGTGCCTTGGTTTTCTTATCTGTAGACAAACAGGATAGTATTTCTCTCATAGAACTGTCTTGGGATAAAGTAAGCCAGCCTCCAGGCTCTCTTCTGACTGCTGGAACACTCAGTTTCTTTCTTCATTCTTCCATCCCTGGGAGACTGCAGGGCAGAGACACCACACTAGACCAACCTGTGGTGAACAAGGAAGTCTCAGTTGGGAGTTGGATGTCCTCCGCAAACCGGGCCGGTCGACTCCCATGATGCCGGTCAGCTAGACTGTGTTTTAAGTAGTTGACCCACTGCTATGCTCACTCCCGCGGGTCAAAAAAAGATGTGGGTCACCCCATGGACTTGTGGGCAAGTGTCTGACTGCTCCCTAGGGAAGGCAGATCTCCTCAGTGGCTTGGATCAACTCATCCTTTTCCACAGGATGCTGAGGCCTGGCCAACAAGCCACCACAGGCTGTCCCTCTAACCTCACGTCCTGGCGGCTGAGGGCATTCTCTTTTCTTGGTCCTGGCACCCCTTGAAGTCCCACCCACTATCCTCATCTAGTTGAATCCAGTTTGTTTGGGCTCTTGTTGTTTTTACTGCTTTAGCATTGGTCAAAATGTCCTTGCAGGAACTCCCCGCCCCAACCCTTTCTATCTTCAGAAAATAGCAACTTTGGATACAAGTGCTGGCTCCTTCTCAGCTAGGTCATATGCAGAAAGCCTTCCCAGGTTTCCAGGGGCATACCATGACGTTCACATGTCACTGCCCTGCATTATGAAAACAACCTTCCACAGACCAAACAACCAATAGCCCCAGACAAGTTTATCAAATTGGTGAAAGTCTCTGGGAGTGTTTTATGTCCTTTTCTTGGGCAAAGTTATTTAAAGAAAAAACAAATGCTAAGGACTTACCATGGCAATGAGGGGCAAAATATGTTCAGGATGATGTCCTTTACTACCCACCCCCTCCTCTTTTTTGGAAATGAGGCTGTCAAGGCCCTGTTTTAAAGTGAAAACAGAGTGAGAAACTGCTTTAATAAAGTAACCCTCCACTGCTTTAGCTGGTGGCTATCTGTTGGGTTCCTATACCTTTCTGTAATGGACAGACTCACCATCACCAACACACAGGACTTTCCCAAAGTTTGAGCAGCCCCCACCTTTCCCAGGGCAGTTGTCACTCCTGGCCCCAGTTCCTGCGTGGCTGGTGGCATGGCATCCATAGTCATGTGTCCACAGCTGGGGTGGGATAGTGGCCTGGAAGGCATGAGCTAAGCCCCCTCCTTTCTGTTTTTTAAAGCTTTTCTCCAAGTCTGTCTATTTAGAGAAATCTGCTTGAAATCATTGGCTAGGTAGCTCCTTTCCCTGTCCCCACAGTCAAACATCATCTATTCTAGCTGCTATCCATAGACTTTTTTTTATAAACAAATACAAGCATCTTTTTCCATAAAAAAGAATATGAAGACACTGGAGCATATGTAACTGCCTGTCCATTTCATTGCCTTCAGAATCAAAGAGGCTGTGGAAAAGACTGCATTGTAAGACTTTACACTGTTGCGAGCTGGGGCATGCTCAGGGTCACAGACTTTGAAGTGGGACCTCTTCAAAGAGGCCCCACTTAGCCAGAAGTGGTTTTCACTGTGCAACTTAGTAAAAGTGCCATTTGACCGCCCTAAACCTTATTTTATCCATCAGTAAAATATAACTATAGTGTTCATCATAAGGAGCTGTTGTGAAGGTTATGGAACCATGTAAAGTATCTAGGAAGTGCCTGACACTTAGCTCTCCACACTCCACCAATTATCATAACTATTCATCTCCACTCAAGGCTCATCCTGAGGGTTCGGGAAGGTTTAACTGCAGATATCTGTCATATCTCCATTGTTATAGACAATAATGCAGCCACTATTATCTGTTATTATTATTGAGTCACATTTTAGATGTGAAAACTGAAGCCTAAAGAGGACAAGTGCTTCAACGAAGTTGAGTCATGTCAGAGCTAGGACTCAAACTGATTTCCTTAAAGTCCAGCTGAGCACCAAGTTCAGGTTGAATACTAAGTTGCAATTATTTGTGGCAAGGGAAATAGATATGTAAAAAGAGAGAGTATAACAACAGAACTATCACAGAGTGTAATAAATATAATAATAGAGATACAGAAGAATTATACTAGTAACTAAGATTTAAAGAAACAATTAATCCAGGCCTAAGAGAGGTGTGGAGAAGAAAATAAAATAAAGTTAAGGAGGCTCTGAGGTTAATTATTGAAGTCTTGACCAGTGGACTTCTGGAAGAAGAGACCACAAACTTGGCTGCCTGCATATGCATTTCATTTGTCCTGTCTGTCAACGTGATTAAAATTATTTTGAAATAGTTGCCAACATTTGGAAACAGGAGATTTCACATAAAAATAGAAATTTCTGGCCTTTCTTAGAAAATCACATCTCTTAGTGTAGCTTTCTATAGCTCTACTGAGTTCCATCAGCTGTCTACTTCGGCCTGGGCTGGCTTCCAACATTGTTGCCACTGGGCCTCTTCTTGACTTTTGGGTCAAGAATTTGAGAAGATAAGATTTTTCTCTGTTGATGTGATAAGCATATCAACAACTAAGTGTGAAAATTTCAAGTGCTGTGGGGTTGTAAACTACAGCATAGAAAATGTTGTCAATAATATTGTAATAACTATGTATAGTGCCAGGGGGGTACTAGAAATATCAGGGGAGCAGTTTGTAAGGTATATGATTATCTAGCCACTATGCTGTACACCTGAAACTAATATAAAATAATGTTGGATAACACAGACTTCTGGCCAAGATGGAGGCATAGGGTGATACACTGTGCCTCCCCACACAACCAAAGGGACAACAGATTTAAAAACAAAAAAAGCAACCAGAACTGCCAGAAAATTGAACTGTATGGAAGTCTGACAACCAAGGAGTTAAAGAAAAAACATTTCTCCCCAACCAAAACAGAAAAATGATGAATATAACTGTAACTGAAAAATAAAATTAAAAGATTTTCCCTTCCATGACTTAAAAAAAGGGGGAAAAAATGAAGTGCTAGCAGTGTTAGGAAAATATTTGTTTACTTAAGTAGATTAAAATATTCAAAAAATCCATTATTTACTACTAAACATATCCTTTGCTACTTAGATTTCAAGTACACCTTAGTCCAGTATATGTCTGTATGTGCTTGTCATGAAGGAAAGAGATTTGGAAACCCTGTGGAGATTGTGGGTGTGTTGGAGTTGTCAACCTAAGAAATGTCCAAACCTGTAGAGGATTTTTATAAGAGTTTATTTGAGCCAAACTGACAATATGACGAGAAACAAATAAAATTCTCTGGAGAATAACAGGTTTTCAGTTTCTTTTGTATGTGTGGAATCAGGGAGGGAATGTAGGGAAGATTATATGAAGGTGGGAGAAAGCAGGGTCCAGACTAGTTAACAAGATTATGGGCTCCTTTGAGAGTGATTGTGCTTCTGAGGGATTTAAGAAAGAGGATGATTCCTGCATTTCAAAGTTGTGCTAACCTAGATGCAGAAGAACATGGACAGGGCTTCCTTAAAAACCTGTTACTATGGAAGCTATGGGTCTGGGATGTGACTACCCACCATGACCTGCCAGGTTAGGAATTTGTGATCACATCACCGCGTGAGGCTACTTTCGGCAACTGAACCTGTTACATACCCGCCTTTTCACTCACAGGAGGAGCACAGCATTCTGTAGAGGCATTGTTCCTGTAGAACCAGTCGCTGGAGACACAGTGATGAGGAAATGAATGCTCATTAAGAAAACTTAATGCGGTGATTACGAAATTGCCTCTGCCTTCTCTGTTAAAATGGAGCACATTTCAAAGTCCTAAGTCCTCATAGGAACCATTGATATTTACACTCAACAAAAAAGAAACTCCAGATAAAACCCCAACCTCAACTTTTATTTAGAAAAATTGCACATGTAATGTAAGTTCATTATAGGATAATAAATATATAGACACATAAAAATAAAAAATTAAAGTCATTTGTAATCCCACCCACTTCTGTTAAACTTTTTTTCTTATTGTTTCCTAAGCATAATGTATTTTGTGTAATTTTTAAGTATAAAATAGGGTCATACTGCAACTTACTGTTTTGTAACTTGTTTTGTCCCTTTTAAGATATTGTATGCGTAAACCTGACAGATCTCAGTGACTGAAAGTAATCTCACAGGGTGATCGGTCACAAATTCCCAACTGGGCAGGTCAAGGTGGATGGATAGTCATGTCCCAGGCCTGTAACTTCCTTAGTAACAGGTTTTTGAGGAAGCCCTGTCCTTTGTTCTTGCGCATCTAGGTTAACACACCTTGGAAAGGCAGAGTCGCCCTCACATTCGACCCCTTGGAGACACAGTCACCCCCAAGGGAGCATGTACTCTCGTCATTCAGTCAGAGAGGTTTCCCTGCCTTGCTTTCTTCCGCCTTCATGTAATCTTCCGTATGTTGCTCCTTAACTTTGATGTATGAGAGAAACTGCAAAACCATCATTCTCTGGAGCATTTGAGAGCTTGCTTGCTGTCAGTTTAGCTCAAATTATTCCCACACAAATGTTCTGCAGGCTTGGATGTTCTCACGCCAACAGTGTGTGTCCACGTCATATCTTTTTCCCATGAAATAGTGTTTATGATTGTGAAATATTCCTTTTATGGATGTTGTTTCATTTGTTCAATCTTTATTGTTGGACTTTTTTCTTTGAAATTTTATTTTTCTAATGTGACAATAAATATTTTGATAGTGAAATTCTTAAGTTTATCTTTGCTTTTTTAGGATAAACTTGAAAAATAAGATGGTTCTAAAAATGGTACATGGATTCTTATTTTTTTCAAAAAGAAAATATTTGCACATCTTTCAATATAAAAAGCAATTATACATTTATTTTTATAGGTTCAAATAACGGAAAGTAGGACAAAAAGAAAAGTTAAGGTTGTTCCGAATCTTTAAGGTAACTATTGTTAACAATTTAGTGAGTATTCTTTTAGGCTTTCAATGCAGGTGTACAAACACATGTATTCACAAAAATGAGATCTGGCTCTGCATCCGAGTGACCTCATTTTAACTTAGCACAGGGTGGATTTTCCCCATGTCATTAACTGTTCTTCTACAGTACAATTTTTCATGGTGTCAAACTATCCAACTGTGGGGGAGGAAAACTTTTCTTTTAGTCTCTTAAGTTCAATATTGGGGGGGCTTGTGATTTACACTGACAAAACACAGGTTAGTAAGAGAAAAGAAAGATGGTTTAAATTCATATATATACATGGGAGTTCACAGGAAAATGTGGTTCGAGGCAGTTAGAATTTGGGGTGTCTATACCATCAGAATAGGGGAAAAGACATTTAAGGCAGATAAATGGGTCCTTAGGAGAATTGACAGGACATATGACAGTTCAGTGACAATGGCTATTTAGATGACTTATCCTGATTTTGATCTCCTGTGAGAAAAATCTATTTTTTCTGGTTTCCTGGAGGGCATTTACTAAGGTGAATTCTTTTGGGAAGCTCTACTTTTAGTTAGCTAGGAAGAGTTCAGAAATAAAATTCTTCACAGTGGTGTATTCTGAATCCCTTTGCCGTATTTGTATTACCCAAGTCAATCCCAGTTTCTGCAGCCTCTGCCACAGGGACTTGGCCCACTCACAGCCTCTGCAGACTCAGTGGGGCTCCTCACCCCTCCTGCTCTCTCCCTATGAGCCACCAGCTAGTTGAACAAGACCAAGGACAAGAGGGAGTGAAGCATGAAATCTTTCCTTCAACAGGGAAAAGCTCCTAACCAATCATAATCTCATTTTTAGATTTGAGTTGAGAAGTAAGTAGGAAGTCAAACTGTTCACACTGGACTCGCAGCTTAAAGACGTCTGGAGAGCCGATAGGGAGAGTGGTTGTCTTGAAAGGGCCTATAGCCAGTTGATGTAGGGAAGCAGAATGAATGAGTAAGGTATGCTCTGAGGTTGATACAAATATGTAGAATAAAGAGTAGCGTTTTAGAGTAAAGACTTTGCATTCAGACGAGAGCCTGAATTTTGATGCTTCTACTTGAACAGTGTGTAACTTGCACCGATTAATCTTCTGAGCCATAGTTTTCTTATCAGTAACATATGAATAATAATCTGTTTTTGAGCTGCAGGAAGACTTTATCACAATAATACAGGTAAGGCTCTTAGCACTGTCTTCAACATGTAGAAACACTGAATAAATGTAGTTTTTATTATAGCTATTTATTCCCAAATGTGTCTTATATTTAATAATTTTCCTATACTACACTTTGAATGTCTGGCATTTAATATATCAATTAATGAACTTGTAATTTGTGATTGTGTTTCAGAAGTTTCTGTAATGAAGTCAAGGTTTTTTGGAACAAAGTTCTGAAGTGGCCAAATCAGTTTTTCTAATGGACAACTTTCCGCTATCTTTAAGGATAAAAGGAGATTCTTCCAAGATGTTCATTTAATTTGAGGACCACAAAACTTGAATTTTCTTTCCCATAGTCCCTTGAACTCACACAATAAAAGGAGTATCAACAGTGAAATACCAATTGGCAAATGGGGAGACTGCCTTCTCACCGGGTTCAAGGTTTCTTACCTTTCCTCTTAGGAAGAAAGTACCTAGAAATTTCTCTCCTGGAAGAAGGGTGCAAAGGGGGTGGGTAGATTCAATTTTCAGTCGTGTCAACTTTCTGACTCTTCCTATCCCCTCCCTACCAGATAAGTGTGGACCACATGGCTGGTATAAATAGCTGCAGCTGAGAACATCCTCATATCTTTGCCTCTCTCATCACTGAGCAGGGCCCATAACTGATGTTGCAATCAGAGTCCTGATTGAGCTCTGAGAGACATGCTGCAAATGTTCAGCTGAGGAGGATGGTATTTATATCAGTACTGACTAATGAAGACTTTGTCAACTGTACCTTTGGCAGGTTCTTCAGTGGCGTGCCCCGGGTCAGTCTGCGTCTCGTTGTAACCGGTGATTCATGATGATGGGTTTTCAGAACCACGCACCCTATACAAGGTGCCACGATGTGGAACAGATATAAGAAAATGTAGATAATTAAAAAAAATACTCAACCCAGAATATAGGAATCAACAGAAGAACTGTAGAGGTCAAGACATTCAGTGATTTACTGAGGCACATTTGATACCACTTGTACCAATAGGAATTCACACTTGTATATTGCAGGTTTAATTGTCTATTTTGGCATAAGAAAAAGAAAATGAAAATAGATTCACTACTTATGTTTATCATGGAAAAGTAGGGCAATTAATAGTTGTTTTTTTTTCTTTTAGATGTTCTAAGTGCTTCAAAACCATAACATATTTTCAGGTCAAGTAAGTATCACAGAACTAAGAATTCTAGGATTATTTGGTTTAAAAGTCAGTGATAATCTACCTATCTATCTACCTATCTATTTATCATCTATCTTTTCTTCTTGAGAAGTAAGTAGTGGAAATTCAGAGAGGGAGTTGGGCTCACTCTCTTCTTAACTCTGTCTTTCCTGGCTGGAAGCTGGGATGCTACAGTCCACAGTAGAAAACTTTACCTTTTCTTCCTTCTTCGATATGGAGAATAGATATTAGCAATTCTTATGAAGAGATTTGCAGACACAGCTTCATGCCCCTCCCACTGGTCCTCTGGCAATCCCAAATAGATTACCACCTCTTGGCCCTTTCTACCTAAAAATCTTTCTATTGACCAAACACGAAGAGATGTTAAGAAAAAGGGCAGAATGAAAATGGCACTTCCTGGCCGAGTTGTTCCAAAGTGGAACATACCAGACTAACTCTTCACTTCCTGGTTTTGGCCCACTCTGAGAAAATGTCTGTGTCTTTCTTCCCTCTTCTCCTAGGTCTTCTGTGTTGTCCTAATTTGTACGAAATGGGGTGGTGAGAGTGAAAAACTCTGGGTTGGTACACAATCGAGGCCTCCCCTGTCTTCTTCCATAAACATCTGCCTTTTGTGTGACTAATGGCTATGGACTAAGCCTCTAGGGAAGATAAAAAAGCAAGCAAGTAATCAATATGTGATTTAGGATTTGAATTCAGAGTATATAAAAAACCTTAAAAACTCAAAACTAAGAAAAGTACCAATTAAAACAATGGACAAATGACTTGAAAAGAAACTTTAAAGTCATAGAGGTACTCAATACGCACATGAAAAGATGTTCAGCAGCACTAGAGAAATGCAAGGGAAAGCCACAATGAGAAGCTCCACAATAAAAGATTGGCTAAAACTAAACTAAAATAAAGCTTGACAATACCAAGTGCTGATGAGGATGCAGACCAACTGGACTTTCATCTGTTGCTGGAGGGAATGCAAAAGGTATAGCCACTTTAGAAAACAGTTTGGCAGTTTTTTATAAAGTTAAAATACATTTACCATATGACACAGTAATCCTACTTTTAGGTGTTTACCCAAATTAATTGAAATGTATATTCATGCAAAACCTGTCTGCAAATGTTCATAGCAGCTTTACTTCTAAGCACCAAAAACTGGAAACAACCTCTACGTCCTTCAGTTGGGGAACGGATGAACAAACTAGTCCACCCAAACAGTGGAACCCCACTGAGCAATAAAAAGGAACTAATTTCTGTCCTGGGCTGGTGGTTCAGTTGGTTGGAGCATTGTCCTATATACCAAAAGGTTGTGGGTTCAATCCCCGCATAGTCAGAGTACATACCTAGGTTGTGGGTGTGAGACAACCAATTGATGTTTCTCTTACATCAGTATTTCTCTCTCTTTCTCCTTTTCTCTCTCTCTCAAATTAATAATCATATCTTTGGGTGAAAATTAGAAGAAAAAAGAAAAGGAACTAATGTCTAATACATGTAACAATATGGATAAATCTTAAAAAGATTATGCTAAGTAAAAGAACCCAAACTCAAGAAGCTTAAAATCATACCATCTTATTTTATTTATGTGACATTCTGAAAAAGGCAAAATTATAGAAACAGACAGAAAACTGAGTGGTTTCTGGAGCTGGAAGGAACAACAAAAAGCCACAAGAAAATGTCCTGAAATTATTAAAATATATGATTTTTTATAAATATAAAATCTATACCTTCATGGTGGTGGCTACAGGATTTTATGCATTTAATCATATAAATGCATATGAGTTAAAACTCATAGGACTATATACTAAAAGGGTGAACTTTACTGTATATATTAAAAATTGCACCTCAGTAATTTTTAAAAGGAAATGATTATCAGTGAAATAGAAAACAAAGATAAAAATGATCAATCATGGCAACTTAACCTTTTTAGGAAACCTGACAAAATCAAACACATCTCTGGTGATGTCAATAACCAGAGTTGCCAAAAGGGACTAAAGATAGGAGGTGAGACATGTGGAATAACAGACTCATCCATGGCAGCCTCTCGTAGGTCCCTTTGAGGTTCAGAATCGCAGAGGAAAGGGACAGTGACTAAGGGCTGGGAAGATGACACCTATGAGGAAAGGCTGGAGGAAATGAGATCCTTTTTCCTGACAACAAGGGACCTGGAGGGTGATTTAAGCAGTCTTTGAATTTCCAGGCCTTCTTGGCAGCTTGATTACAGTGCCATTAAGCAGGAATGAACAACTTCAATGATCTTTAGCACATTATAATGAAATTACTTATTTGTGTAGTCAGGGAGGTCTTCTCTGAATGAAAAGCACTGGCAATGTCCTGTAGAATGAGAATATGCCTGAAGTGCACTGAATAGTCGTATGGTTTGGAGCCTCTTTGTCCTCATTACTTACAACCTAGTTTTGTAGGAAGGAGTCAACTCACATGGTATGTGAGAATTGCCTAGAACCTAGTACATGTCCACCCTCCTCTTTTCCGAAAGTCACCCTTCTTTTCCTTTCCTGATTGAAAGCTGTAGGCATTAATATTTTGAAGGTAGTTATACTAAACAACTACCAATTATAGTTGCTTTATGCCAGATACTGTTCTATGCTCTTCATATTTATTAACCCAGTAATCATGCCAGTAATCCCATGAAGGGCGGTATTCTTATTTTTAACATCTCAATTTTATAGCTGCAGACACTGAGGAATGAGAGAGGAAGTGGCAGTTATATCTTCTTGTTGAGACAAAATTATGCTTTTTGTGGATTTCCCTCTCTCCTGTACCCTTTTTTTCTCTTAGCAGCATTCTTTTATTTATGTTGCTTTTTAAATTTGACAAGGTACTTTCAAAAACCACATTATTTGAAACCATAGGAATTTTGGTGTGAAGTAATAATGATGCCTATGTGCTAAGATTAATAGTGATAATTTCCATAAAGTTCTAGAAAGAGTTAAATGCTGCTGTTCTGAACCTCATATTTTAGTTTTTATTTTCTATGCCCCTTATAAAATTCCCCCTTTTATTTTTTGATATTCCTCATCCTTCATGCCCCAAGTCAAGGTCCCTCATTCGGTGATGTTTATGAAACGCCTACGCACTCCTTTTATTCGCTGATCCCTGAAGGAAATGTACTACTTTTCTTTGAAGTGATACTGCAAAAATGAACAAGACCTGCCTCTAGGGAGTTACCAGTCTAGTTGCAGAGTGGACAGATTGCGCTGTGCCGTACGATGGCATTGTAGGGTAACTGCAAACATGGGCAGCTGCACGTTTGAACGGAGGCTGTGAACGAGTTCGGGGGTACACATATTCTCATGAAATAGGAAGAGCAGGGAAGAGGGGGAGCAAAAGATAAGCTAGAACAGAGAAGAGGAAGAATAGCCACCTGCCAAGAATGAGGGGATTAGGGATAGAGTGGGAGCCTGAACAAGTGAGGAATTTGGGAATCGTTACTGTGGGGGAACAGGGCAGGAGTCAACTCAGAGAGTTAAAGCAGTGATTCTCAGCCTGGTGCACAGTAGAATCACCTGCATTAGAGAAATACCAATGCTTGCCTCCCACCCCAGGGTTTCTGATTTAGCTGATCTGGTTGATGAGGCTCAGCCACTGCTGTTTTTAGAAAGATTCCAAGTGATTGTAAGGCAAGCTGGGGCTGAGAAACACTGGAATAATTGCTGAATGGTGCTGGAGAGACTCATGCCTATCCTGCCTAAGTCAATTTTTCATCATCACTCTCACATTCATTCATTTGCTCATTCAAAAACATTTATTGTGTCTGTTACCTCGCTAGACAATGAAAAAGTCATAGCAATGCACTAATTACTATTTCCCTTCTCCCCTATTTTGGCACTCATGTTAAGAATTAAATCTCTTGAAAATATGTGATGAAAAGCAAGACATTTAAGTACTTACTGTATAGTATTAAAACTTTACTATGTCTGCATATAGTGAAGCCCTGTCCTTGTTATGCCTTATATTCTACAGGCAAGGAAACGAGGCACAGAGGAGTGAAGTAACTTGCCCAAGGTCACACAGCTAGTAGTTGGCATAACTGAAAGGCTCCAGAGTGGTGTCCTCTCTGAGGCACCCGCCTTCATGCTGAGCCAAAAGACAGTGCTTCATAAATATGTCTCGAACCTTTGATGTACTAAGAACACCATTAGTCAGATATCTTTAAAGCGATGGAGGGTAGTTTGTCCCAAATGAATGCACTTCATTGGCCAGTATCAGTCATGTGACCACATCTTGTCGCAGGAAAGGCTGAGAAAGAGCCTGTGTTTACAGGAGGAATGGCCCAAAGGACGAATGAACAACTAGGCAGTGTTTGATGCAGTCTCCTCTGATGAAGGGAAGTTTTAAATTTAATGTACTCAATTGTGTCCTTTTTCTCATTATAAGTTATGACTTTAGTTTTTATCTAAAAATACTTTATTTTTGTAAGGACATAAAGATACTATATTATATTCTTTTCAAAAAGATTTCAACTTTTGACTTACACATTTAAGTCTTTAATCGACCTGGCATCAGTTTTGGTGTTTGGTATGAGAAGAGGATTGCATTTCCTCTCTTTATGTCTGCTGGTCTGGAATTTCATGATGCTGGTTTTTGGTATAGCTATTTTCTTTTATGTCCAATTCTCTTGGTCTGAAGATTCATGTTCTTCAAACTCTGAGACAATTTTTTTAGTTCTTTAATTGATAAAGACCTCTGCTTTTTCTTTCTGGAACTCCTCTCAGGTATCTGATGTGGATTGATCTTTTATATATTTTATCTTTTCTCTCATGATGTCCAACTTACATTTTGGGGTATGTGTATTTAATTATCATTGTTAATTTCATACTTAAAAACTATAACTTTAAGCAGCATTTCTCAGACCAACACTGACCAAGACCACTAGAAAAACTGATGTTAGCATTTTGACTGATGGTGTTCTGACAGATATACTCTTGCCTCTCTGGAAACTTCATAGCAGAGCCTGGATGTAAAACTCAGTCTGTGTGACTTCAAATCCAATGTCTATGTACTCGTGAACCTTTGGCAGACTTCCTTTCTGTGCAGAGGGGAGAGCGTATCCAGGGAGGGGCAGTAGGACCGGAGTGGAGGAGGCGGCAAGGGCATGACATGAAGGCTTCACTGCTGCCCTCAGTCACTCGTTCTTTCCTTCCCTCGTTGGACACCTGCCACCTCATGCTTAAATCACAGGCTTTATGATTACAAGTGTTTCTAGTGGTCAAGAACCCTCCACCATGGCACAGGACATGGGACATGGAGGGAAAATTGATTATAAATATTATTTCCCAACGGTTCTATTAGATTTTCAGTTTTAGCAATTCTATTTTTAATTTTTCAAGAACTCTTTCTTGTTCTCTGTTCTATTTTTTTAAAATAGCATTTTGATGCTGTTTGGCAATATTGTTCTTAATCTTTCAGAAGATTTCACTTACTTCCTATATTTTCCTTGTTTATTCCTAGATACCGTTATGTGCTTATTTTTTATTTTTATTTTATTTTAGTTTTTTTGTTTTTTTTAATATATTTTATTGATTATACCATTATAGTTGTTCTATTCCCCCCCTTCATTCCTCTCTACCCGCACACTCCCTCCCCCACCATTCTCCCCCCTTAGTTTATAACCACGTGTCTCAAGTTCTTTAGATTCTGCATTTCCCCCACTATTCTCGCCCTCTCCCCTATCTATTTTCTACCTACCATCTATGCTATTTTCTGTGCCTTCTCCCCCCTTCTCCCCCTCCCACCCCCCTGTTTCTAACCCTCCATGTGTTCTTCATTTCTATGGTTCCTCTCCTGATCTAGCTGTCATCTTGGTTTGCTTTTGTTTTAGGTGTGGTTGTTAATAACTATGTGTTTGCTGTCCTTTCACTGTTAATATTTTTCATCTTCTTTTTCTTATATAAGTCCCTTTAGCATTTCATATAATAAGGGCTTGGTGATGATGAACTCCTTGAACTTGACCTTATCTGAGAATGTGCTTATTTTTCTTGGTGTCTATCCTTACAAGGTCTGGTTACCTGTAGCAGTTCATTCATAATCAAGTGTGAGCTACCGGAAAGTAGAGTTTTATCGGTGCAATAACTTCCTTAACCTTTCAGAAGATTCAGGATCTCTTCAATTTCCTATATGTTCTTTGTTTATTCTGAGATGCCTCTATCTGTTTTTTTTCCCCCCTTGGTGTGTTTCTATCACTATAGGTCTGGTTACCTGTGGCAGTTTATTCACAACTAAACATGAGCTGCTGGGAAGTAGAGCTGATTAGTGCTTCTGACCTGGGTAGGGCTTACTGTCCGGTGGGAATTGTTTTAGGATGATTGGCAGGGCATTAGCTCCAAAGCTGGGACACTTTGAAATGCCACTTTATGGAGGTCTTTTCTCTGGAGCCATTCAGTTTTTCCAGATAAACCCCCTAATTCCCATCTGGAGGAAAGGGAGCCTGGCCACCAGGAAATTATGTTCAGGCATGTTTGGGTGCAACGCATTTACTGATTGAGTGTGCCAAATACAGGCTTTCAATGAAGCCTACCCTCCACTGTGATATTAATAGAAACGGCAAACTCTCATCTTCTGTTGTGTCAGGCACTAATCTCATTGCTTTACATTGTTAATTGGTGTACTCATTTAATTCTCCCAACAAACCTGTGAGGTTATAGAAAAGGAAACCAAGGCCCAGGGAAATGAAGTAACTTGCCTGAGGCTACACAGCAGTGAGGTTGTGAAGCCAGAGTTTGAGCGCAGGCCCTCTGACTGTCCACGCAGCGCTGCCTCCTTGACAGAAAAACGGCAGAGGCTGGTTCCGGGCAGAGTCATTTCTGAGGATGGTATAAGATGGTCCGTTCCATGGAGGGAGAGATTCTGTCTGTTCTACTGTACACCCAAATTCTAGCTCATATCAGGGCGATATATTTTTATGACATGAATGAATATATAGTGAGTGCCTTTTGTACAGAAATGTCACTTGTCCGTCGGGGGTGGGGCTCACTATAGGAAGATGTGTGTGTGGTAGGCCCTCTGTTCTTCTTCTGGCTGCTAAGAGTCATTTTTCTTTTTTGGCTGGGGAAAGAGAGTAGATCTGAAGTTAGAGGACACGTAGTCTGGGGCACATTTGCTTTTCAGTTAAACTTCTCCTCCCATAATCAGTTACCTTATTCTTTACTCAAAGACGGCTACTATTGTTTGACAAGTGAGCTTTTTGATTTTTTTCAATATTGTGTGCTATGAATGAACCTTCCTATCATTAGCTATCATCTGAAGTTTGGGGAAATTCCGAGTCTCCACCATTATTACTAAAACTAAAGAGCTGATTTTTGTTTTGTTCTTATTGAATGACTACTCTTACCATTCTTTCCTTACAAAATGGCTGTGGTTTTACAATGATTATTCAAAGCATGAATTTCCTGAGATGGAGTGACCTGCAGGCGATGGCAGTATATACATTTTGCATGCCTGCACGAAAAAACCCTGGGTCTTATTTATTGAATTTATTGCTGTTTTAACAATGTACTTATATCTTACACCAAGATGTTTTTTGTGAAAATGGGCCATATATAATCAATGCCTGAAGCTTTATTGCCACTGTCATTGATATTTATTCTAGTTTGTGGAGCAGAAATGATTACTTTTATATGGGTGGCTTGTTTACAATTCCAGAGTTCTCAATGGCTTATGATTAAGGAAAACAATTTTTTTTGGGGGGAGACCTGCCTTATTTGTTTGGTTTTCCATAATAGAATACCACAGACTGGTGGCTTATAACAACAGAAATTTATTTCTCACAGTCCTGGAGGCTTGGAAGTCCCAGGTCAAAGTGCTGGTAAATTCGGAGTCTGGTGAGAGCCCCCTTCTTGGCTCATAGATGACCATTTTCTCTATGTGTGCTTTCAATAGCAAGAGGGAAAAGAGAGTTCTCTGGGGTGCCCCTTTCTTTAAACATAATTTTTAATGATTCAATTATAGTTAACATATCATATTATATTAGTTTCAGGTGTACACCTCAGTGATTAGACATTGTAAACTTATTAAGTGATCATATTGATAAGTCTCACACCCACCCGACTCCATACATATTCTAATAACATACATTCTAATAACTATGAGAATATTATTGACTATATTCCCTGTGCTGTCCCTTTTATGTGGGTGCTAATCCCACTCATGAAGACTCCATCCTCATTGACCTAATCACCTTTCAAAGGCCCCACCTTCTGGCACTGGGAGTTAGGATTTCAACATATGGATTTGGAAGGGATTTAAAAATTTAGCCCATAACTATGGCTCTTATAATAGTTTTCTTTTATAATTAAAGAAAGCAATTGACTGGAAGGAAGTGGACTATGAAGGGAAATATGAACAATTTCTTAGAACAAATTAGCAGATCTCAAGAATTGCTTGGTTATAAGTCACAGAAACCCATTCCATCTATGTTAAGTAAAAATAGGAATATTTCTGAAAGATTATGGAAGCCTAGCACAGAGCACAAAGAATGATCCAAACCAGGAATGGTTCAGATCCTGAGATCTCCTTTCCTGTCCCCTTCCTCTCTCTCGCCCCACTTTCTTCTTTACTTCCCATGTGTCAAGCACTATGGATACAGTGGGGAAATAGTCAGATGTCAAAGAGCATATATTCTTGTAGAAGGAAATAGATAATAAACTAAAGTCAAACAAAAACATGTTTTAATCTTCACCCAAGGATATGTTTATTGATTTGAGAGAGAGAGCGAGAGCGAGAGAGAGAGAGAGAGAGCGAGAGCGAGAGAGAGAGAGAGAGCGAGAGAGAGAAACACTCATGTGTGAGAGAAGCATGGATGCGTTGGTTGCCTTCCACATGTGCCCAATTGGGGATCAGACTGCAACCCAGGTATGTGCTCTGACCGAAGATCAAACCCATAATGTTTTGGTGTATGGGATGATGCTCCAACCAACTGAGCCACCTGGCCAGGGCAGATTCTTATAAATAGAGTGACCATAAAATTTGTTGCCCACACTTCAAAGTGAATGAGGTGTTATTAAGAATTGCACTTGACAATAAGCGTAAAGGTGTCCATGGCACACTGAAATGTCATGAGCAAAGACTACGGAAAGAATTAGAAGAGGGTAATGTGGTAGTGACTGAGTAGCTACTTGAGACTGGGATAAGAGGTGTTCTCATGTAAGATGAGACCTGAATGACAAGGAGCCAAGCATAAGATGACAGGGATGAGCCTTCTAGGCAGACAGAAGGACCAGTGTGAGGCCTCCCAGGCAGAAACAAGCATGGAGCATTTGCAAAGCCGAAAGAAGGCCAGTGCGGCCAGCATGCAGTGAACAAGAGAGAATGGCTGGGAGTGGGACCAGAGACACAGGCAGTGGCCTCCTGGCATTAACAAGGAGTTTGGCTTTAGTACAAAGCATAAGGGGAAACCATTGGAAAGTTTTCAGCAAGGAAGTGATGTGACTTTCTTTACTTTTTAAAAAGAGCACCCTATTATGTTTTATTTTAAAACATTGTTTGCATTTTTTGATTGTTCCTTTGATGCACTTTTAAAAGTTTTTTTTTTTATTTATTTTTAGAGAGAGGGGAAAGGAGGGAGAAAGAGAGAGAGAAACATCAATGTGTGGTTGCCTCTCACATGGCCCCCACTGGGGATCTGACCTGCAACCCAGGCATGTGCCCTGAGTTGGAATCGAACCAGCAAGCCTTTGGTTCACAGCCTGTGCTCAGTGCACTGAGCCACACCAGCCAGGTCCCCTTTGATGCATTTTTTTAAACTTGCCTTATTTACAAGGTACAAACTTATACAAAGTGATACCACTTATAGATCAAATGATGGTATCTGGGATTTACCTCAAAATTAGAGAGATGACACAGGATTTTTTATTTAATCATGAATACTTGTTGAATTGGGATTTGATTTACGAATGTTTCTACTTTGGTATACATTTGAAAAGTTTTTATAAATAACATCTGAGAAAAAGAGGCTCACCGTGGCTATATCTGTGTGGAGGGAGATTGTGTTGTATGAGACTGACACACTACTTACTGTGCTAACAGGCACCTCAGAGACTCTATTGCAAAGAGCAGGATGTGCCAGTTAAGTCAAGAAGAGTCCACCTGGGATATGGTGATGGATGGGTTGGGTAGTGTACACAGAGAAAAGTGAGTGGATTTAGAATACGTTTTTGTAGCTAGTTGCAAAAGGACATACTGGTAGATGAGTGTGGAGTGAAGAAATGAAAAGATCCAGTGGTAACTCTTCAGTGTTTAGGTTGGCAACCAATTGGATTAAGATGCTATTAACCAAGAAAGGGAAGACATTGGGGGGAGCGTGTTGTGATGGGGAGGGAGGAAAAGTTCTCTTCTGACCATGTTAAGCTTCATGTGCCTATTAGGTTCTCACATGGGAATGTCCAGTGTGCAAATCTGGAGCTGTGCAGAGAAATGAGATATTATGTGAGACACCTCTTGTGAGCTGTCTCTGGTGCTCTCAGACTCACCTGACCCAGGAACCTCCAGGTATTCGTTCTGCTTCTGTTGCTGGCTCTGTGTGGGCTCCTATTGGCTCAGTGAGGCAGATTTTGATTCAAATCCCAAGTATGCTGCTTGGGCCCTTGGAAAAGTTATATTACTAAGCCTTAGTTTCCCTTTTATAACATGAGAATAATAATGTTTATGTCATGAGGTTGTTGAAAGAAATAGATCAATAAAACACAAGGTCTGAGCACAAGGCCTGACTTATAATAGCTATTCATTAAAGAGCCTTGATGATTAATAATAGCAGCTGGGAATCGTTGCTCACATAATAGAGGCTGTGTAGCTGAGTGGGGAAGAGTGGCCTCCTGCATTCCTGAAATTGTACCAAGTTAGTAATTATCCACTTTGCAAGGGCAGAGGCTGATCCTGCCCGAATCTCAATTCTGATGATTCAACAAAGGTTGTTAGATTTGACAGAACAAGGGCCCCTTTCAAACATCCATAAGTTATTAATAATGTCGGACATGAATGTCGGACAATCCATCTTTCATTTTACTTTGGACATCTCACCCTTCTGTTAAAAGCAGTATATACTAAATGTCATTTTTGAAAGTGACTTTTTTCCCTTTTTTGGATGCAATTACTGAGGCCTTGGTAAAATCCTTGTTCTGGAGTCTGTTCAAAGTTCATGGGAACAGAATCACAATATATGATTCTTGCCAAAATTGCTAAGCAGAATTGAACCAAAAAGGAACAGATTAATTCAGAATAAGGCACATTCTACAAGACAACTGCCTTGGACTTTTCAAAAAACTTGAAAAGTAAAGCAAAACAAAAAAAGGCAGGGTTGGAAGTAGAATTAGATGAAAACAGATTAAATATACATGATAATCAAATACAATGCATGAACGTTGAATGAACATGAATAGTTCTACCCCTCAAAACAAACTAACAAACCACCCAACCATAAAGCACCTTATGGGACAACTGGGAATTTTGATTATAGACTATCTATTAGATAATATTATTAAATTAATGGTAAGTTTCTTTGGTATGACAATGGTATTGTGGCTATGTAGGAGAATATTCTTGTTTTATTTTTTGGCATTACAACTTAAATATTTAGGAATAAAGTACAATTTGTGCAACTTACTATTTAATGGTTCAGTAGAAAAATATATAAATGTCTACATCTATAAGTGTATGCAGATATATAAAGGGAAAGGAAATGTTCTTTGGAACATTTGGAACATGGAAATGTTAACACTTGGCTAACCTATGTGAAAGGTTTAGAGGTGTTCATTGAACTATTCTTTCAACTTTTCATTAGGTTTAAAATTTCTCAAAAGAAAGTTGTGGGAAAAAGTTCCAGGAAGAAAACCAGCTGGTCAATGCACACATTTTCTCCCAGCAAATTTAGGAAGGCGCCTTTGAGTCTGTCGCACAAACACACTGGGAGCTCTTACCTTTCAGGGTGGAAGGGCTCCACCAGATACAAAAAGTGTTAAGATAAGCCCTTGGCCAAATCTCACCTGGGAATCCTCAGTTCTTTACTGTCCCTTAGCTGGAAATTTGAATTAGTAGACAGTTGTGGAGAGAGGGCTTGCTCAAAAAAGGAAACCCTAAAACAGACACGTATTTCAGAAAGAAGTCATTTTAAAAAACCCTAAGATAGTTAGGGCATCTTTGGTTTTTGCCAGGCATTTGGCCTGGTGAGCATCTGTGTAAATTTAGTAGGAATCTTGTCTGCCTAGGTGATGAAAAATTAGAATTCCAGGGTAAAAAGGATCCTGAAATTTTTACCTGAAGTTTCTACCAAAAAATTAGTATAACTATGTTACATTAATTACATGTCTTAGGGAGTAGGAACTTCTTTTCAAGAAAGGATTTATTAAGGACAGATGAATCCTGGGGTCACTTTACTTGGAGCTTAATTACCATGTTCCCAAGCAGTTTGAGATCTTAATGACTTGACTCCTTCCTATCCACTGGTGTCAAATTTAAAACTGACCACACAAAATGTTGGGGGCAAAAGTAGTCCTGTAAACAAACTTATTAATAGAAATGAAATTCCACAGGGAACACAGGCACACACAAGTCAGTGGGATATTAAATTCCTCTGATAAGTTAACATGGATTAAGCAAAACTTTTTATAGTGCAAGTTCTTAGTATCAAATTTTGAAGCACAGCAACATCTAATAATATAATTATTTATATTAACCATTTCTAATAGAGGAAAACATTGATTCATTCATAAATAATTATTATACACCCATTCAGTTCTCAGTTTGGGAATAAAGTCAAGGACATTCCTTCCCGGTATGCACTCTCCATTGACTAAGTAGACATTATTATGTGATGAGTTACAATAGCAGGACATGCTACAAAGCAGTAGTTCATCATGCTGACATGTGGAGTAGCTTAGATTTTGTGAATATTAATAATCATCAGGTACAGAACTAATTTTTAATATAAAGTTTTTCCTGAATTTTTTCATGGTATACAGACTTAGTGGAGGCTTTAAATTAGTTTTCTAAGATTGTTTCTTAAATACTGAAGGTTGACACCTTTATTCCTTGGCTTAGGTCCCTTGCCCCAATACTCCCAGATACAGTGATTGACAGGACGCATATCTGTGTGTGTGGTATTGGGTGAGAAGTATGCATGGGGCATTGTTCATGGTCCTCCATTCCATCGGCTTGGCAGTGCAGCTCAGTGATTGAAGGTAATGATACTAGTGTTAGGTTCTAGAATTTAAGTCCAGACCCTGCCACTTGGTAGCTGGGTGGTCTTGGGCAAGTAGCTTAACTGCCCTAAGCCCAGTTTCCTCAGTTGTAAGTTGGGATAATAGTATATCTCTCCTTGACGTGCTCTTTTTTTTCTTTCTTTTCTAAGTGAGAGCATGAAGGTAAAGCACTTGGCACAAAGTAAGTCTTTAACAGGTTTTAATTATTTTGTAGTTACTTTAATTATTATGACTATTAGGTTGTGAGGTCATTCATAACCTCTTCTACTCTGCGCATGTTCACTGGCTCTTTATTCTTATTTCCCAACTTAAAAGCAGGCAAATCCCTGATTTTACACCAAATACATTTATCCACCAATCTTGTATGTATAGTTATCAAGGTGGAATTTTATTCTCAGAGAGACCAAAAAACCTAAGATTTTAGCTGCATTATGGAAACCCAAATCTGATGCAGGATAGAAGGTTTAAGGGTATCAGAGAGTAATACATGAAAGCACAGGCTGTTTAAAATGCAAATGTACAAAACTGAGAAGCAGTCTTTTCCCTAAATGAACATCTGGGTTGACTGCATGTAGATTAGAACATTCATGAGACCAGTTAGTGCCAGCTGCTTATGAATTCACTGGGAATCTTTCTAGTGACTCTGGAAAATCCACGTCTTTTGCTTTTTTGAAAAAGATTCTCAGAAGTGTGACAGAAATAACCAGTTGCCTCAATATTTATTTGCCGCTTCTTTTTTTCATTAGAGAACCCTGGTTTTCAGTTGGATCTATAGTTCCTTAGAATATGGACTACATTTCCCAGGCTTCTTTGCAGCTAGGTATGGTCATGTGACTAAGTTCTAGCCATAGGGTTGAGAAGAGAGGTAGGTTGGAAAGGAAAAATGTGCTCTCCTTACTTTCCCCATTCCATAAGCCAAGCTGCAGGGGGTTGTAGTGAGCTACCTGGACTATGCCGATGAAAGTAACACCCTAAGAAAGGTGGGAGGAATTTGGGATTGCGATACTGTGCAGCAGCCGTATTACATGAGAGAGAAATTAGCTTCTTTTTTAAGTTATGGTGACTTGGTTTCCATTACTGCAACCATGTCTAGACTACAAACAATACAGGCAGGAATGAGTATGGTGGCAGAACTGTCTCACCAAAGCTCTCTCCCAATTCTCTTCTTCATGGCTTGAATTCTGGAAAAAATGCCAGGGTGTGTGTGTGTTGTTTTACTCTGCATAAGAACTCATCTACTTGACACATAGAGTGTTTATGTTAGAGTGGCAGGCATCTTATTAGGCCTATACGTATACGCAGATATTTATATCTCAGTTATAATTCTTACATTTTTATAAATATTGTCTAGAATCAGACAATCTGTATAGCATGAGGAATACTCTATGGCCAAATGAACAAGATAATGGGCACTAGAAAGTTTCTGACAGCCTTGGACAGCAGTTTCACTCTGAACCCAATGAGTTACACACAGAGTAGAAAGATTATCTCCTGAAGGACAGGGGGTGGGAGTTGACTTCATTTGGTTTTGTGTACAGAGCACCCTACATGCAGGGCCCCTTCAATTCTGGGTCAGGCTGCCCCTCACAGTCTTCCGGCTCCTTCCTGGCACCCTCCCCAGCATCCCCCTCCCCATCGCACCTCCTCTCCAGAGGCCTTTGTTACCTCCCAAGCCTGGCCTCCTTCAGCCCTTCCTAGGAGGCAGGCAGCCAGCATCACTGCCCCAGTTTCCCAGGCAGAGCAACTGAGTCATTTTTCTATTGTTATAGGACCAAAGTTAACCAGTTAGAACCATGAGTCATTCTAAAGTCCTAGAACTGGATCCCAGTTCTTGTTCCTGTCACAGTGCCACATTACGCTGAAGGTTCAAAAGGATGCCGGCCTTTGAACAGCCCAGGGAGAAGTGCTTTAGTGTGGCTGGCTCAAAAACAAGGATTGGCTCTCCTGAAACCCACAGGCCTGGAAAAGAAAAGGGAGAAATGTATCTGCGTAACTTCATCATTGTACCAAAAAGATTCTTAATGGCTCTCAAAATGTTTCAAGAATTCTCTCGTTCCTTAGTACTAGGTTTTTAGATAGAAAATATCCCTTTTATTTGAAAGTTTATTTTATTTTGTTTTTGTTTTTCATTGAATTAATTGGGGTATAGGTTTCAAGTGTACAACTCAATAAAACACCATGTGCACACTGTGCCGTGTGCCCACTGCCCTAAGCAGTCTCTTTCCATCCTGCTCCCCATTTATCTCCCTTTGCTCAACTCACTTTCCCTTGGGCTATCACCACACTGTTGTCTGTGTGTATGTGTGATGTATGTGTGTGTGGGTTTTTTTGCTCAATCCCTTCATCCAGCCCCTCATCACCCTTCCCCTCTGACAGTCATCAGTCCATCCCATGTACCCATGCCTCTGTTTCTATTTTGTTTGTCAGATTCTGCATAAATATCTTATTCACAGTTGAATCAATCACTTTTCTCTATCTTACAACAGAGGCACTTATGCAAATTTAGATCTGAGAGAAAACTAACTTTATTTCCGTCTTTTCACAAGAGAATCTTTGACGTATCTGGCAGAGAAAAAAATGAGCTTGTTCATGTAATAAAATTAGTAACAGAAGCCATTCCAAACACAAGCTGTTCATATTTAGTAGGGAGTTGCTTTTTATGTAGCGTTTTCTGCATAGCTTAGAATTTCCTAAATTTTTTCCTTTCCTTGTGTTTTTCCTCACATCACACGTCACCATATTTGTTTGTCCTCTCTCCCGCCCTCCCAGCCCAGCTGAGGAAGGTGTGCAAGCTGTGCGAGGTGTGTCTTAGTAGTGACTCAGGGTTTAATAGCTACAGCATCAGTCTGAAGGCTAGTTACAGATTCTGTACACTAAACTTGGTGATTATATCTTTTGTTTCATAGCTATGGGAAAGGGGACATTTTAGAAAACAGAAACAAAATTTCTTATTGGGAATTCAGGAAACCTGAAAGTTGTCTTTCTCAGAATGATTGCCCCTGTGGCTCTGGCCAGGCACCGAGTCAGGATTCTGGTCCTGGGAGCCTACACTGCACAAGCCTCCCACCAAAAGCTGCCCAGTCCCTGCTCCGAGGGTCCGTGGCTGGTCTTCAGGGGCCTCTGAAGGCAGATGAAGCCCCTTGATGTGCAGACGAATCGTGGGGAGTACACATGCCTGCATTTTATGATGGTGAAAGGGGGTCTGTGACCCTGGAAATGCTTAAGGCTCTAGTGGAGAATAAATATAGTAAAAAAGAGCCCAATCTAGCTTGTTAGGGAACTGGATAATAAAAGTTGAAACAACAAGATTATGGCTTTGTACCTACAGAATTTTTAAAATAACTTTATTTATTTATTTTTCCAGAGAGGGGAAGGGAAGGAAAGAGAGAGGGAGAGAAACATTGATTGGTTGCTTCTCACATGTGCCCCCAACTGGGCATGGGGACCGGACTCGCAACCCAGGCATGCGCTCTGACCAGCAAGAACCAGTCACCTTCCGCTTTGCGGGATGATGCCCCACCGGCTGGGCCACACCAGTTAGGGCTGCACCCACAGATTTTTGAAAAATTTGACACAGTGGTAGGCAAAGGTACAGAAAAGTAGGAATTCTCCATTTTCAAGTAAATATAAACTCTTGAACACAGGAGCATGGTTTGTTTAAGGATACTCTATAGGGTATTGTTTAAAATTGCCCCAAACTGGAAATATCCACCAACAGGGAAATAGATAAATAAATTGTAGTGTAATCAATGATACATTACTATGAATTAATTATAATGAATTATCTAAATCTATGTATTAATAACAATAATAAAATAATAGTTACTACTTATATGGTGTTTACCAGCACTGTCCTAAGAACTATGCATGTATTAACAAAAAGGCTGGATCCCAAAACATAATGTTGAATGAAAAAAGAGCAAAATAAAATGATACAACATTGTGATACTATTCATTTTTAAAGGTATAAAATAACACTTGTATGGTTTATCAATACATGTATGGTAACAATATGAAAACATGGATTTTACAAATACACACAGGGTTCTCTATAATGGTAGTTCAAGGAACTGAGCTTTCCAGTCCACTTCAACTTTCTCAGATTCATGTTATTTTCAAAAGGCCTATAACTGATAAACGTGTATGTAGTATTCACAAAACAATTATCAAGGTGTGAAGGGTGTAAAGGGCTCCGTGTTGTCAGGCATGTGCCTTAAACTTAAGGTTGGGAAAACTGGAAAACTCAAACTATCCTATTTTGGTTTAACAAAAGTAAGTGTCTCTTCTGCTCCACCTCACCTCATCCTCCAAAAACAAAAAAAAGATAAAAAAGAGTTAGATTACCCAGTATCACCCCAATAAATTTAATAAAATTTAAAACATGGTTAGAAAAACATAGTTATGGCTATTCAGGGAATGCTCCTTTCAACTCTGTTTCAAGTTCAGAACTATTTACGTTCCACTTCCCCTTGTCTGCCGGATTCAGTGGACCTACACCTACCAGCATCTCCACATTTGGGCCCAGCATCCTTCCAGCTCAGTCCACACCCCACCCACACGGTCTCCTCACCCTTCGTTTCTGTGCAGCCATCCTTTGTACATGCCACTTCCTTTGCCTGGAAAGATTTCTTTCTCTCTGACCCTGCTTGCCTGGAAAAACTCAAATATTTTTCAAGAACCAGCTCAAAGGTCACCTCCTCTGTTAAGGCTCCCTGGAAGCGGTGTGGCATGGTCATCGACGTACTCAGCTGTTCACTCCACACATGCCTGTGAAGTGTCAGTGCCCGTTAGCCAGAGACCACCAGGCGCACACTGACAGTGAAGCCAGGGGGTCTGTTACTTGTCAGTGGAGGAAGAACACACTTTGTGGGGAACCACTGGGCACCTCACTAATAGAGAGTTACAAAGAATTTATTATGAGATTAAGGGTTTGGTTGGGGATTTGGGAGGGTCTAAGAAATCAGAGGGTTGCTTCAGATTGGAAACCCCAAGAGAGCCAGGATACTTCTATGACTGAGTTTTTTGTGCGTGGCACAGTGACCTTATTGTTGTCTTTGCATAGACAAAATTATGCAGTGACCTTGTTTTGTTTCCTTTTATCGTGCTTCAGAGGAAGCTTGTCGGAGGCTGGTGTTCCATAAGACTGTACATGCCTGACAGGGGAACAAAACGGCCTGGCTATAGGAGTGTTGGGTCAGCTTATAATACTACTGGTGTTTTGCTGTGATTATTTCCAGATGTTGGGGACAGCCTTCTTTTTTTCTCAACACCTGCATTGTACTGGTTGGGCTGTGATATTATAGTTCACATGTTGCTTACATCACTCAGCATGTTATACGATGTAGCAGACAGTGTGGTTTTCTCTCAAGATCCGTTCTAACTCTACCTGACAGTGGGGCAGCCATGGCATGTCCGTGGGAATGATCCAGCTCAACTTCAGTGATGAGCCCTGATTTGTCTAGAAAACCCCAGTGACTGGTTCAGGGATGAACAGTGCAGATGGGGTTCCATGGAAATAGACCCTGAGATTTGCATGCAGGAGATGTTGTGGGAAGGGCTCACAGGAACGATGTAACAGACAGAGGGAAGCCCAGTGGAGCAGAAGGAATCATTGATGTGCTGTGCAGTTGCAACAAAGGTCTCACCTGATCCCCCACAGGAGCCCTGGAGCTGGAACATCCCTTTAGAGATGTTTGAACTGAGGCAAGGCCAGGCTTTGTACCTATCCATTGACCACCTCATTAGAGGAGGTTTCTTCTCAACAGGGGCAGGGAGTTTTGTGGGTTTTTTCTTTCTTTCTTTCTTTTTTTTTTTAGTCAGGGCAGGAAATTTTGTGGGGTTTTTCTTTCTTTCTTTCTTTTTTTTTGGTCAGGGCAGTGCCTGGGGGGAAACTCAGCTGTGAATTATCAGCAACAACTCCTTCCAGCGGTGGAGGGATGGCAGCCTCAAACCTGAAGGGAATATCTATAGCCACTACAATGGACAAGTATGAACAAATTATTTTCTTGTCTCGCTGATAATCTCAGTTCTAAAAGATAGGTTTTGGGTATGAATTATATTCAACAAGGAGCACTTGGGAGATAAAATGAAGAGCCTTGAGAGATATATACTATTATGTGCTTATTTAAACATGTTTCCTAGAGCTGAGCTAGTTGGAAGTGACATTCCTTGACATTCAGGGGCAGTACAGGAATTTTTCCATGGTTAAGGAAAGAGAAGCTTGTTCTGTTCCACTAAACACTAGCAAGAAAATATGCAGTCCTCGTTGTTGGTTGCCTCCTCAGGACAAAACCAGCACCTTGAAGATGGAAGAACTGAGAAATTTGTTAAGAAATGAGGATGGCAATAGTGTGCTAGAGTTGGTCTTCATGAGGTCAGAGGTGATTGTGCACACCTATTATCAATCCTGTGTTCAGGACTCCATGTTGGTAGCCTGAAATAGGCCGTGGGGGAGTATTTACAACATGAGAATTGGTAAACACACAAATCAAGGCTTTGTTCTCCAGGGGGTCAGCTAGTTGTTCATTGTACCACACTATTGAAGGAGCCCTAGTCAAGCCATGCCTGAAGCCTGTCCTATCTTTGGACCTTTCAGTTACATGAGTCAATAAATTCTGCTTATTATATAAGCTATTTTGCATTCTAATCACCACATATAATTTATCTATTCACATATGTTTTCTCCCATAAGCTGAAAGCTTCCTAAAGTCAGGGATCATGTTTATCTTTGAACCTTCAGTGTCTAGGGCATACTCAGTACCAACATACATTGCATAAATGGAGCAGAATGATCCTTGAATTGATAAGAATTGAACAAGCATTGATAAAAGAGAAATGGACATTTAAGATGAAAGTACAGATGTTCGAACTAGTCCATTTTTCTGTCCTAAACCAATAATATTTCACACTTGAAGGGACTATGAAAAACTGTGGATTTAGGACTATGAGAAGATGAGATAGGCAAATGCCCATCTGATTTTTAAAAATGATTATTATGGTTAAGAATTTTATTATAAAAATTATGTCTCTTTTGAAAGTTCAAATGTGACATCAAGGTGTAAACACTCCACTTGAAAAAGAAGTGATACTTCCCTTCCAAGGGTTCCCTGTGTACCCCACCTGCATCTCCCCCAGAAGTATGACCTTGACAGCTTCGGCAAGTTATATAGTTTCCTGATTACTTTATGTGAGGTTCTAGAAGAGATTATTGAAATGTTTGTTAGTGAAGGAGAAAAAGCAATGTTCACTAGGACATGCTCATTAATAACAACATAAATGTAAAAATGGACAGTCATGGGTTTGCATGATGGGACATGGCCATGGAATTAAATTTAATGGGGGTAAATAAAAGGCACTGTATTTTGGTCCAAAACACCAATAGCACACTTTCAGGATGTGACATAACTTAGTGGCAATGTGTATAACAAAGGCTGACAGACTGTATTTGACAATAAATCCAATATGAGTCATTGATGTGATGTGACCACCAAGAAAGCTATTGCCATTCTGGATTGCATTAAATTAAGCTTAATTTGCTCTTATAACTTGCTGATTCATTAATCCACTTCAAGTCTCATCTGATGATTCAAATAGAAACAGATCCTGTTTGAACATCATTTAAAAAAATTAGTTCTCCTTCATCACTAAGTCTTGTAGAGTCTGTTGGGTAACCAGTATTTGTGATTCAGTCAAGGGTAGTAGGTGCTTATGAGTCATATCTGTGGCTGCATGGAGAGTTAAGTCCATCCAAGTTCAGGTGATCTGTCTATTCATGTGCCATTAATATTCTGTCTAAATTGTAGACATATGTTACTTTTGATAGAGTTACTCTCCCCACACAGCTTTTCCTTTTCAGTGTTTATGAGAAAATTCCCTATGGTGTTGATGATTGATAGACTCCTAATCTCTCAGGCACCTATCTCTCCATTTCACACCAAAGGGACTTGAACATAGATAAGGAAAAGTGAACAGCATTCATCTCTCTCTCTCTCTCTCTCTCTCTCTCACACACACACACACACACACACACACACACATCTTCTCTTGAGAAGACCAGTGAGTGTGGGATCTGGTGCCAGGCAGCCACAGCCCTGACTTCCAATATGACTCCTGGAAAAGTTCCCTAAAATCCCTTAGCCTCAGTTTCCTCATCTCTGAAGTGGGCAAAATGAGCCTTCCTCAGAGTGGTGATGAAGGGAGATGATTTTGGGGAAGCCCAGAGCTCAGGGCTTGGTGCAGAGAAGAGTCTCCATAGATGGCAGCCATGTTTGGTGTTGTGCTTGTGGGAGATGTTGCTTTGTTGCTATAGTTCTGTTGTCACTTATTATTATCATCAGCAACCACCTGTCCTTATTTTTTTTTAAAGATTTTATTTATTTATCTTTAGAGGGGAAGGGAAGGAGAGAAATATCAATGTATGGTTGCTTCTTGTGAGTCCCCTGCTGAGAACTGGCCTGCAACCCAGGCATGTGCCCTGACTGGGAATTGAACCGCGATCGTGTGATTCACAGGCCCACACTCAATCCACTGAGCCACACCAGCCAGGGCCCACCTGTCCTTATTTTTTTTTATTCTGATTTGTGAATTTGGATGGGAAAAAACTTTTTCTGAAATGTAGCTTTTCCTTCTAGAAAGAATGCAGGCAACAAACTGCATTGTGACAATGGGCCACAGAAATCGCAGATCTTTTCACGTCACCTTACAGTCATTGCAGACACCAGGAAACATTGTTTTAAGGACTTTGGCCAATGTGGAGGCATAGGTAGATATGTTTCACTTCCTCGCACAACCAAAAAAAGAATAACAACCAATTTAAAAACAAAAAACAACCAGAACTACCAGAGAATTAAACTTCATGGAAGTCTGACGACCAAGGAGCTAAGGAAACATTCACCCAGGCAGGGAAGAGGGGTGGAGATGGGCAATAAGGGCAGAGGGGACATGTGACAAGGTGGTGGCTGGCAGAGAGGGTGGTCTCACATTTGCATGCAGATGAACTTGGAGAGACAACTGGGCAGAGAAGCTGACCACCCAACCCAGGGTTCCAGCATGGGGAAATAAAGCCTCAAAACCTCTGACTTTAAAAACCTGTGGGGGTTGTGGTGGCTGGAGAAACTGCCAATCTCATAGAAGAACCTGTTGGAGTGGCCCATCGGGTAGTAGAATGTACACAAGCCCACCCACCTGGGAACCAGCACCATAAGGGTGCAACTTATTGTGGGTAGTGAGGGGAGTGACTGAAAGGGGGGTAAGAGCTGAGCAAGCAGCATTTTTCCCTCTCTGACCCCTCCCACACATATAGCACCACAATGCGGCGAACTGGGTTGCCCCACCGTGAAGAGTACCTAAAGCTCTGCCTTTTACAATGTAACAGGTGTAATGAAACAAAGAAATATCGCTGAAATGAAAGAACAGACCAAAGCTCCAGAGAAAGAACTAAGTGACAAGGAGAGAGCCAATCTGTCAGATGCAAAGTTCAAAACACTGGTAATCAGGATGCTCACAGAAATGTTTGTGTATGGCTGCAAAATAAAGAAAGAAGTAAAACTACGCAAACTGAAATAGAGAAAATATACAGGGAACCAACAGAAAAGGGTAGGAAACTAGGACTCAAATCAACAATGTGGAACAGAAGGAAGAGTTAAGCATTAAATCAGAATAGAGAAGAAACAAGAATTCAAAAAAATGAAGAGAGGCTTAGGAACCTATAGGACAACTTTAAGCACTCTAACATCCATATCATAGGGCTGCCAGAAGGAGAATAGGAAAAGCAACAAATGAAAAACTTATTTCAACAAATAATGACGGAGAACTTCCCCAATCTGGCAAAGGAAATAGACTTCCAGGAAGTCCAGGAAGCTCACACAGTCCCAAAGAGGAACACACCAAGGCACATCATAATTACATTTTCTTAAGATTAAAGATAAGGAAAGAATCTTAAAAGCAGCCAGAGAAAAGGAGACAGTTACCTACAAAGGAGTTCCCATCAGACTGTCAGCTGATTTCTCAAAAGAAATCTTACAGGCAAGAAAAGGCTGGAAAGAAGTATTCCAAGTCATGAAAGGCAAGGACCTACATCCAAGACTGCTCTATCCAGCAAAGTTTTCATTTAGAATGGAAGGGCAGATAAAGTGCTTCCCAGATAAGATCAAGTTAAAGGAGTTCATCATCACCAAGCCCTTATTATATAAAATGTTAAACAGATTTATCTAGGAAAAAGAAGATTAAAACTATGAACAGTAAAATGACAACAAATTCACAACTATCAATAACTGAACCTAAGAAAAACAAAAACAAAACAAACTAAGCAAACAACTAGAACAGGGATAGAATCACAAAAATGTAGATTATATGGAGGGTTATCAGCAGGGAGGAGAGAGCAGAAAATTGGGGGAAAAGGTAGAGGAAATAAGAAGCATGATTGGTATGTACAAAATAGGGTGATGTTAAGAAGAAGTATATGAAATGGAGAAATCAACAAACTTATATGTATGACTCATGGACATGAACTAAGGAGGTGAGTGCTGGTGGGAGGGGAATGCAGGGCAAAGGGAAATAAAAGGGGGGATGGGAGAACTATAATAGCATAATCAATAAAATATCTTAAAAATAAAGTGTTAATAAAGAAGCATATATATTACCACATCACAAGTTAGAAAACAAATAAAAAACCCCATGTTTCCTTCCATCCCAATTTGAAATGACTGTAGTATTTGGATCCTTCATCAGAATTTATCATTTAAAGCCTTAATAAAAGTACAAATATTACTATTTCATGTTATTTGTATTTGATAATTGTAACAGTGTAGTTGTTTTCCTTCGTAGTTTATACACTTAAAACATGGTTCTGAGAAGGGGTCTATAGGTTTTCCAGCCTGCGAATGAACCATAGCACACGAAGTTTAGAGCCCCTGCCCTGGGGCTGGTCAGTGTGGTCGGTTAAAGGGCAGTGACAGTCATAGGGCCCTCCTGTAGGGTCAGCTCACTTTATTCTGTTCTTCAGTCCCAGAGACTGGTCATTATGTGCAGAAACCCAGAGGGGCTAAGACCTGCCCCAACAAGCCCGTCTTTTTGGCGGGAAACAGAATGCACTGTGGGTGGTGGAGTAGCCTCGGCACTGCACTGTGGAAGGGGGGCCATGTGGCCATGGAACTTGATAGACGCCAAAACACAGTACAGGCTGAAATCAATCACTTGTAGCTGGCGGAGGGATGTGTGACTTATCAGCAGCTTCTCATTCTGTCTCTCATAGTCTCACCCTCCTGGTCTAGGTCCAGAAAAGCTCCCCATTTCCCATTCCTTTTCCCACCCCCACTCCTCCCTCTTGCTCTCTCTCTGTCATTGTCTCTTTTTTTCTCTATCATCCTCTCTCCCGCTTTCCCCCTATTTTCTCTCTCCCTTTCTCCCATTTCTTCAGTGAGGAAGCAAGAGAAAATTCTGAATTTAGTAACTGGGCACAGAGTGGACGTTCTTCTCTATGCCTGGCCTTGAGTTCCTTACACTGGGACTTTTGGGCTCTAGGCCTGCACTCACTTTTCTTTCTGTCACCACACACACACACACACACACACACGCGCGCACATGCACACACCCTGCTCCATCCCTTACATATACTCACACCTCAGAAAGATTATATTTATAATACCCTAGGACATTACCAAATGCCAGTATTCATTTTGGGAGCACACTCGTCTCTCTTGCTTGGAACAGACTGAATTTTCCACTGGCTTAGTTTTGAAGTTCTTCCGGCGGAGAGAGGATGAGAGTCTCTGGGGACCGGCCACATGTCAGAGCGCTATCAACTTTCTGCTCTGAGGGTCGCACTCAAGGCAGAACACTTGTTGAAGGACTCACAGCCCCATTTGGCCCAGGCAGCTCCTGTTGTGCCTTTTCAAATAACAGCTGGTGGGGAAAGGGCATCTGGAGTAGAAAGACCAGGTGTCAAGTGAGAACGGATCCCACTGAACTGACACAGGCCATCAGAAATAGATCTGTTTCCTGGGCCTAGAGGAGAAGGGGAGGGCATTGAAACCAGTAAATCTCTGAAGGAAAAGTTGTAGCTCTCACCCAAGGTCTGAATTAATTTGAATTCACTTTCAACTGGAAGTGGCAGCTGAAGGCTTTCCTTTATCAAAATTGAACTCAAGCCTCCTTTTATACATAGGCAGACTCCAGCAGTTTCTCTTCTTTTTATTAAGCTGTTCCACAAAATATCCTTAAAAGTATTCAAAAACAACTATTCTATAGTTAGAGCTATGGCTTGAAATTCACACTAAAGTGTGAATGACTAACCTAAGAATTCTTTCTTGCAAACAGGTTTATTAAATAAGAAATGTGTGTGAGAGGGGAGAGAAAGGGAAATTTGAGAGAGAATTGGGTGAAGGGACAAACAAATAGGGTGCTAGACATGTTATAACTTTATGGCAATTCTCAGAGTTGGTTCCAATTAATTTTCAAGAGACAATTTTTAGGCTTAATTATGAATTTCTCTTTGTAAGTTTCTAGTGCTCAGTTTCAACTAAACCTTATATTGGTTGATTTTCTTAGCCTCTCATATGAAAAGGCCATTAGTGGGCAAATTGGGAAGGTAGCAGGTGAGAGGGGGGTACTAAAATGGGTCTCAGCCATTGCTCAGAGGATGGCATTTCATCACCTTCACATAATTTCATCAGATGTTATTTTGAACCAGAGTTAGAATGCTCTTTTCTTCTTTGCAGTAAATAAATCTTGGGAGAATTCTTTCTGGCTGAGAAATTCCCTCAAGTCGCCATTCTTTAAGTGGAATTTATTTGAACAATTTGACGTTGCTTTCTAGTCTGGCTCTATTTGGTTCCTGTATGGGTCACTAAGCAAAAGGGCATACTATGTCACATGTTCTACACATAAATACCACCTGATATTAGCTGTTCAGTGAACTCCAAGGTCAGAAGAGGGGTCACTACTATGAGAAGTATCACTTCCAACACAGGATGGGCTGGGCATGTTAGTGACATGCACCACTTTCATTAAGCTGTTTATGCAGGTTTTCATAAACTTTCAGCAGGGTATGTATATACTTTGCAATGACGTTGACTTTTTATTTAGCCTAATGTTTGAGCTCCCCATGCAAGGAGGTAAAGAACATGGAAGAGAAGCTTCTGGGTCCCAGGGGCACCATCTGCCTGTGAGTCTACTCCCTTTGACAGATGAAAGGGAAGTGGGTGGTTGATTTCAAGGTTGCTTCCCTCAGAGAAGGAATAAGAGTTTTCTTTAGCTTCCTTTTGGCAGGAAAGTGAGGCTGCAGCCCCAGATTGTATAGGAGTGATGTAGAAAAATATGTTTCACTTCTAGGAAAAATACTTTTCATTGTTTATAAATTGGGAATAATATCTTTTGGACACAGTTAAGGAGTAATGAAATAAGCTATGGAAAGTACCTAACATGATACTTGGTTTCTAGTAGCCATTTAATTATTGTTTGTTTCTTTCTGGTTGTGAACTGGCATAGCTGAAGACACCACAGAGTTCATGGCTGAATTTGTGTACAGAATTCCAGCTGTAAGACCAATGGAATAAAACATTGTATCTTTCAGTTTACATTTCTTGCTTCCCTCCTCTCCTTCCTTCCTTCCTTCCTTCCTTCCTTCCTTCCTTCCTTCCTTTCATGACATTGTCTCTCCTATGTCCCTGGTGTGTGGTGAGTGCTGGGGACCTGAGGGTGAATCAGACACAGGAGCTCCCTATCTATGGAGAAGGTGAACATGAGCAGCACTAACTTCAGGAGCACCTATCAGGCACCATGGAACCAGGTGCTGGACCACAAGATGGATGTGGTGCCTGACCCAACAGAGCTCACTCTTGAAAATGGACAATTATAATAGAGAATATTAAGAGCAGGGGAGTTCTTATTATGAGTGAAAAAAAGGAGAGAGTTCCACCAGGGGGCATTGGGGAAGGTGTCCCAGAAAAGGTGATGTTTCCTTGGATACTCAGGGCATAGTGGGACAGAGCCCTGAAAGCAGAGAAGAACCTGAAGGACCTGGAACATGTGGGGCCAGAGACAACTGTGTTGCCTTAGCTGGAAGTGACCCAGACTGAGCATGTCATTGGTGACTGGGGCAGGGTCTGGGGTGCCAATAGCTCTGGGGGACATTGGGAAATTGTTGTTGGTTAGAGATGTTAACTAAAAAAATTAGATTTAAAATGGCTGCTGAGAAACTGAGCAACAGAGTGGTCAGTAGTTTTTACCATTGATCCATTTATTCCACACATGTTTTCTTGAGCACCTCCTGTGTGCCAGAGACTGTGATGGCTGGTAGGAGTACAGAGGAGAGCAAATTGCTTGGTTTCGGTCTAGTGGACTCTGAGTATCAGGGCGATCTCCCTGGGGTGGCCATTGTCAAGTGTGTTAAGGGAGCCCCTGGCTGGTCAAGGTGGTTTGGAGTGGTGCTGTGCTGAGCACTTCTGATTTCATGAGTTGGCACTGTTCAGGACGGGCCTAAAAAAGGAAAATGTCAAGCAAAAATGGTGTAAGTGATGGGCAGGCACGGCAAAATTGTGAAGATGGGATATAAAAGACTGAACTTTGGGAAATACCCTATTAGGAAAAATCTGAATAATTTAGTCATGTACAAGTGATCTGATGCCTTTTCCCTTGACTAACCCCCAAACCCTGTCATTTCAGGTTGCTGTATTACCAACTAATGCATGAAAGTGAGGACTCGGTGAGTGGGTGTCAGTGCTCAGACCATATACAGGAATGAGAGGGTCGCCTCAGTGAAAGACACTGTGCCCTTGACTCTGTCCACCCACCCATTCCTCTTTCTGGCCTCTCTCGAGCTTTCTCTGGCCTCAGCAGCATCTCTGAGGGGTAAACAGGAGGCGGTAGGAAGGTGCGGTTGCCCCAGTGTCGCACGCACAGACGACATACACATCTGGCGCAGTGGGAGGCATCCAGACATTGGAATCAGGAGATTAATGTCCAGATTTTAGTTTGCAACTGACTTTGTTGCAAAAATGAAACTAGACCACATTCTGTTTCTATAATGTTTATTTAAATTGTTGTTCAAGTAGAGTTGTCTCTATTTGAAACTATGCCACATTCTTGACACCACACCCAATAAACTCAAAGTGGATTCACAACGTAAATGCTAAACTCAGAACCATAAAAATCTTAGAAGAAAACATAGGCAGTAAAATCTCTGACATTTCTTTTACCAATATTTCTTCTGGTATATCTCCTTGGGTCAAGGAAACAAAAGAAAAAATTAAACAAAAATTAATTATATCAAATTAAAAAGTTTTCCACAGCAAAGAAAAACAACAAAATGAGGCAATCTACTACATGGGAGAAAATATTCATTAATAATATATCTGATAAGAGGGTAATATTAAAAATTTACGAAGAACTCATACTACTCAGTACCTACCCCCCAAACACCCTGAATGATCTAACTAAAAAACGAACAGAGGACTTGAATAGACACCCCTCCACAGATGACATACAGATGGCCAATGGACAGATGAAAAGATGCTCAACATCATTAATTGTCAGAGAAATGAAAATGAAAACCACAATGAAATACTACCTCACACCTGTCAGAATGGTTATCATCAATAAATCCAAAATGACAAGTGTTGGCAAAAATGTGGGGAAAGGGAACCCTGGTGCACTGTTGGAGGGAATGCAGGCTGGTGCGGCCACTGTGGAAAACAGTATGGAGGTACCTCAAAAAATTACAAATGAATCTGCATTATGACTCAGTGATCCTGCTTCTGGGGATTTAGCCAAAGAATTTCAAAACATTAATTATTTTTATATTTTTGGATATCAGTCCTTTATTTCATATGTTCTGCAAACATTTTCTCCTGGTCTGTAGCTTGTCTTTTTATTTTCTTAACAATGTCTTCCACAGAGCAAAAGTTTTTAATTTTAATATAGTTCAACCTATTTTTTTCATAGCTTATTTCTTTCATGTTGTGTGTAAAATGCACCTGCAAGCACAAGTAATCTAGATTTTTCTCCTGGGATATCTTCTAAAAGTATTACAGTTTTGCATTTTACATATTAGCCTATGATTTATTTTGAATTAATTTTTGTGGAAGATATAAAATCTTTTTTTACACTATTTTCTTTTCTTCTCCTCTTTCCTCTTCTTGTTCTTCTTCTTCTTTTCTTCCTCCTCCTTTCTCTCCTCCTCCTCACCCTTCTTTTGTGAGTGGATATCCAGTTATTCCAGCACCACTGGTTGAAAAGATTTTTCTTTCCAAGTGGGATGGCTTTGCTTCTTTGTCAAAGATCACTTGACTGCATTTGTGTGAGTTCATTTCTGGGATCTCTATCTGTTCCATTAAACAATTTGTCTACTCTTTTACCAATACCACACTGTCTTGATCACTGGAAAGTTTTTCAAAATCATAAAGTTTTATACCCATAGGTGTGGCTGTAACTGGTCACTAGTACAGTGACTAGCCAGAGAGTGGTGGGCATTTTCTTCAGTTCTTATCCTCTCCCTGCTGCATGTAAATTAGGGAATGAGATTCTGCTTCTGTGAAGGGAGAGAGCCAGAGCTACAAAGCCAAGGGCTTCCAAGGGGGTGGTAGACCGGATCTCTGTTTCTGTTAAGTTGGAGGACAGGAGTTGTTCAAAATGTCTGTTTGATTAATTCCTGGCCTTTCTGACTTTAAAGACCGAATTGCAGCAATTTGTTACTGGCAACTCAAGTATTATATATTCCATTATTTTTATGTTTCTCCTGGACAGCAGAGTTTTTCCCTTTTTATTGTTTAGTCTGGACAAGCCTAATGATTGATCATTGTAACTCTAGCTGGCATTTGTCCTGTGTTTTTTAGTGGTTCTTAGAGTGTGACCCCTGACCAGCTGCAGCAGGATCCCCTGCCTGGGAAATTGTTAGAAACGCAAACTCTCAGGCCCTACTCCTGACCTAGTGACTGGAACCTCTGAGGGTGAGGCCAATAATCTGTGTTTTTACAGGCTCTCCAGGTGATTTTGATACATGCTCAAGTCTGAGAGGCCCTGATGTTGACTTAGTGAGTTTGTAATTCATTTCCTAGCAACATTTGTACATGCATTCTCTCAGATGTCACATTGACCATTGCCAGTTTAGAGCTGCAGGAATGAGGCTTAAGGATATGATTCAGGAGGGTCTAGAACCAGGTTCCTCTTGGAGCTTCTATGATGTTCCATGGCAACAAAACATTTAGAACTCATCACAGGGTGCCCCGGAGTCTGATGGCTCACCAGGAAGCAGGTATCCTGGACCACCAGTCAGAATGCCTCCCATGGCCTCAGCAAGGACAGCATCACCAGTCGGGCTATGGAGTGACGTTGCATCAACAGCCCGCCTCCTCTGCTACCTCATATCCCGGCTTGGGGAACTCTCTTTCCATTCTCAGGCTCTCTTGCACTGTCTCTGCAGCTGCACTGCTGAGATGAGATGAGCCTCTGCCACTGCCTGAGTAGAGCTGTGTGTGTGGCAAAAGAACAGTTGGGCAAGTGCAGTGGCCTCTCCTTGGAAACAGGCTCTCTGCAGATTCAAGGTCTGAGGAGATTGCCACCTAGGGCATGGGGCAAGGGCATGTCTGTTTGTTTAGGGCATTGACTTGGAGTCAGGACAGGAGTTTTATGAACAGAGAAGTTTTGTTCAGTTTGTGGCCTTTTATGCTGATTCTTTTAGGGAAGTTAAGTAGTATGAATACAAAAATCTATAATGAGAAAAAATAATCAATTTTAGTGAAGTAAATATAGGTTCACTTTTGTGGGGGTGACTTTCCTTGAAAGTCCCCCCCCCCCCGCCATATGCCATGAATGAGATTAAACATGACTGAGACATGATGTGATCTGCTTGGGGAGGAAAGGTGGCCGATCCCTCAAAGGGGAAGGGCCAAGAGCCCCCTGTTCAAGGGGCTTTTATTGGGTTCCTTTGTACAAGAATACAGGTAAGGATCAAACAATAGATAGCATTCAAAGAACTGCAGGGCTTATTCTCAGTCAGAGTCAGATAGCTAAGGAGCCATAAAACTTTGAGGAACAAACTTCTTGCTTGGATCCTTATCACTTGAATGAGAGCATTCTAAACAAAGCAGGTTTCACAGGATTTTTACATATTCTTTCTTAGGCCTGATTTACCCCAGATACCCACACTTTCCAGCACAGGGCTGCATCACCTTCCCCATGATAGGTTTTTAGGCTTAAGTGGATTAGAGCCAGGAAGTGCTTCTCCCAGGTGGAAATGGAGACTCAGGCTATGTCACAATATTTAGGGGATGAGGGTCTAAAATCACTCCCTCTTTGTCACAGTCCCCTGAGTCTTTCCATGATGGCCTCCCAAGTGATCATGTCTGACCTAGGTTGCCCCCGGGGCAACCTAGGCCATGGACATCTACCAAGCTTTTGGAGCAGGGGAAGAAGCAGAAGCAGGGCTTGCTGCCAGAGACAAGGTTTGTCTCCTGTGGCCAACATTCCAGAGGTAGCTCACTTAGCCATGGAAGGCAGTTACAATCCCTGAAACCAAGCAGGGCAGTTCCCAACATTGTTTGAAAGGTTCATTCATATTATAGCATGTATCAGCACTTCATTCCTTTTTATGGTTGAATAATATGCCATTATATTGATATAATTTTTTATTTATCTTTTCCTCAATTAATAGACATTTGGATTCTTTCCAGTTTTCTGCTATTATACATAATGTTGCTATGAATATTTGTGGCTAAGTTTTATATAATATATGATTTCAATTATCTTGAATTATATATTGGGATATCCTGGGTAATAAACACATATAATAACTTGGTGTTTGATTTACTGAAGGATCACCAAGCTTTTTTCCTAGTGGCTGCACCATTTTACATTCCCACCGGCAGTATAGGAAGGCAGAAATTTTTTAGAGATTAGATAATCATGAGTAAAGGATATTTTCCCTTAAAGACTGCCCAAGGTCAAAAGAGAGAGGAAAAGTGTTTTGCTAGGAAGGAGATGTTTTATTGAGGGAATGAATAGCTCATGAGGTCCTGCAGACTAACTTTCAGACAACTCTCCTATGGTCTTGCTTAATTCACGTTTGGACCACATGTTTAGTCTTCCCACAAACAGCCTGGCTGTCTAGGGCATTTTTCCCAAGCAACATAAGCACCAATGAAACATTGTTTAATACATTTAGTCTTGTTTCCTGTTCTGTAAGGAGGAATGGGTCTTCTTTTGCTCTCTTACCTTTATTTCTGAAAGTAGCTTTTCAAAGAGCAGGAAGTTCAGCCTTGCCTTAAACAACCAAGCTGCCTGAATAAAGTACATGCATTATTTGAGTTTTTATCTTAAACTTTAGCCTCAGAAAAATGTTATATGTCTAAAAGACTTCTGGAAGTTAAAAAGACATTAGGGGGCAGTGGGCATGTGTGCTCACATCGTGTTTGTGTGTGCATAAGTGTGCACCACGGAATGAGGGGCACAGGCTGCCCATCAGTAATTATCAACTAATGAACATATGGGAAGGCTACCACCTACCCTGTCAGCTAAAACCTTCCACCACACTGGCAGATACTAAGTTTCTGGGCCTCCTTAAGAGAATGCAGCTTAGATTGTCAATAAAAAGGATTTCAAATCTATGGGGAAATCTACGTAATTTATGGATAGAGTACCAACAAGTGGAAGAAATGTATTTGCAAATGAAAGTGTGTTGGGAACTTCCCTGCCTAGTTTCAGGAATTGTAACTGTCCTCCATGGCTAAGCAAGTGACCTCTGGAATGTGAACCACAGGAGACAGAGCTTATCTCTAGCAGCAGATGCTGCCCCTGCTTAATCTACCTGCCCCCAAAGCATGGTTGATGTCCACGGCCCCTCTCTGAGGGCCAACCTAGGCCAGACATGATCACTTGGGAGGCCATCATGGAAGGACTCCATGGAAGGGGGCTGTGACAAAGAGGGAGTGATTTTAGACCCTCATCCCCTAAATATTGTGACATAGCCTGAGTCTCCATTTCCACCTGGGAGAAGCACTTCCTGGCTCTAATCCACTTAAGCCTAAAAACCTATCATGGGGAAGGCGATGCAGCCCTGTGCTGGAAAGTGTGGGTATCTGGGGTAAATCAGGCCTAAGAAAGAATATGTAAAAATCCTGTGAAACCTGCTTTGTTTAGAATGCTCTCATTCAAGTGATAAGGATCCAAGCAAGAAGTTTGTTCCTCAAAGTTTTATGGCTCCTTAGCTATCTGACTCTGACTGAGAATAAGCCCTGCAGTTCTTTGAATGCTATCTATTGTTTGATCCTTACCTGTATTCTTGTACAAAGGAACCCAATAAAAGCCCCTTGAACAGGGGGCTCTTGGCCCTTCCCCTTTGAGGGATTAGCCACCTTTCCTCCCCAAGCAGATCATATCATGTCTCAGTCATGTTTAAACTCATCCGTGGCGGAGGGGAGGGGACTTTGTGGGCAAAGTTGCCCCCACAAAATGATATGCTAAAGAAGCCAGAAACAAATGGATGGTTACTGTATTATTCTATTTTTTTTATGAAATGTCCAGAATAGGCAAATCCATGAAGACAGAAAATAGATTGGTGGTTGTCAGGGCCTGGTGGGAGAGCAGAAATGGAGAGTGATTGCTAATGGGCTTCAGCTTCCTTTCTGGAGTGATGAAAATATTCTGGAATTAGAGAGCAGTGATGGCTGCTCAAGTTAGGACAGATATGTCAAGCAAACAATTATAATTCAAAGTGAAATACCTACCATAGGAATGCACAAGAGATTCTGGATTGACAGGGCAACCTGTGGGAGAGGTGTGGGAGAAGACGGTGTCCTCTTAGCCTTAGCGACAGGAGCAGAGGGGCAGAACTAGGAATGATGGCGTGTTTGGGGTGGGTGGGGAAAGGGCCAGGGTTTCCTTGCCATCCTTAAGGCAAGTGATTGCTCAAATTTCTGCTTTATGTTTTAAAAAAAATATTACTAAAGGTTATATGTGCACTGGCAAAAGTTTTCAACAGTCCAAAGTGAACAGGTAGAGAGTGATCTGTCTGTTACTTTTTCTCCCAATTGTTCTGTCGACGTGGATCTATCAAGTAGTTTTTCCTTTTACTATGTCTTATGCATCTCCTTTGCTTTATTTTGGAGAACTAGAGCCATCATGGTCAAGACTAAGATCACAGAGAATTAGAATGAAATTTTAAAATTGAATTCTATAAATTGGTTGGTTTTTATATGCCTAATTCAATTCAGTTCCATTCAGTTCTGCTCAATTGGCTTCAGCCAACTTTATTATCTTTACATGGGGCAGGCATTTCATGCCAATTAATTGATTTTAGTGACTAACAATGTTTTTTTTCAGTTGCTGTTCATTCATTTCAACATTCATTCATTCACTAAATATGTCTTGAATCCCCCACCAATGTCAGGCTGTATTTGAAGACTTTAGGAGTATGTGATGAATAAGATAAACATTCTTGTGTCTGTCCACATGTAGTTCATTGGGGGTTACAAAAAGGTAGGAAAATACGTTAAGTTAATAAGAAAAGCAGGTGGTGATAAGTGCTATGATACAACTTTTAAAGGGGCAAGATGACAGAGAATGGCGATCAGGAGAGTGACTTCAGATCATCTAATCTTTGAAGATCTGATATTTAAATTGAGACCTGAAAAAAAAGAAGGAGCAGCCATACAAAGACCAGATGAGGGCACAGCTATGGCAAAGGACCTCCACTGGAAACCAGTCAGGCACGTTGAAACAAGAAGAACAAAGGCAAAGGTGGCGGGAGCTGGGAGGAGGGAACAGAAAGTGAGCAGGCTCACAGTAGTCAGTTAGGGCAGCTGGAACAGAGGACAACAACCTGAGTGGCTTAAACAACAAAAATGTATTTCCTCGTGGTTTTGGAGGCTAAAGTCCAGGATCAAGGTGTTAGCAGAGTTGATTTCCTTTTTTTAAAAATCTTCATCCAAGGACTTTTTTTTCATTGCTTTTGACAAAATTTTTAATTGTTGTTCAAGTACAATTTTCTGCCCTTNGTTGAAACAAGAAGAACAAAGGCAAAGGTGGCGGGAGCTGGGAGGAGGGAACAGAAAGTGAGCAGGCTCGCAGTAGTCAGTTAGGGCAGCTGGAACAGAGGACAACAACCTGAGTGGCTTAAACAACAAAAATGTATTTTCTCGTGGTTTTGGAGGCTAAAGTCCAGGATCAAGGTGTTAGCAGAGTTGATTTCCTTTTTTTAAAAATCTTCATCCAAGGACTTTTTTTTCATTGCTTTTGAAAAATTTTTTAATTGTTGTTCAAGTACAATTTTCTGCCCTTTACCTCCATCCCAGCCCACCTCCAGCCCTCCCCACATCATTGCTTTATATATAAAGAGAAAGAGGGAGAGAGAGAGACTGAGAGACAGACATTGATGTGAGAGAGAAACTTTGAATGGTTGCCTCCTGTCATGCCCAGATCAGGGATTGAACCTGCAACCTAGGTATGTGACTGGGAATCAAACCTGAAACCTTTGGTGTATAGGACAATGTTCCAACCAACTGGCCAGGGTAGCAGTGCTGATTTCTTTTCAGGCCTCTCTCATTGCCTTATAGACGGCCACCTTCTCCTCCTCCCCCTCCTCCTATCACATAGTTTTTTCTCTCTGTGTATGTCAGTGTTCTAATCTCTTTTCCTAAGGGCATCAGTCACATTGGATTAGAGCCCACTCATATCACCTCATTTACTTTCATTACTTCTCTAAATACCTGTCTCCAAATACAATCCAGGTACTGGGGATTAAGGCTTCAGCACGTGAATTTGGGAGGATGCAATTCATCCCATCACAGGGCTAGGACAAGGTCTGAGCAGGGGCCAGATAAGCAGGGGTTCTACAGATCTGATTAAATTTGGGAGTCAGAGTTTCCCTGGAGATTTCAAGAACTAACCGCACCCCAGGCTAGACCCAGAGGTGGTCTTCCCTACCAATACGTGGCCTGGATTAAACTATCTTGGTTCTGTACACTGCCTCTGTTTTTCAGCAGAGTTAGCACAAAAAGAAACCAAGACACTCAGGATAGCATTCCTCAACGCTCCAAACAAATTCTGAAAAGCATAAAGAGTCAACCATAAGTACACATTCCAAGTCATAAAAATCTCCTAAACACAGGGGTCAACTGCAAACAGCCACTGTTGACTTGCTGTGAGTACATTGGTTATCACGATAGCTTGTGTGCCACGGGATTGCTGTAAAGAGAGATTTCTGTGCAGTGGTGATTGTCTGTAATCGTCAGTGGATTTTGTTTTTTTGTCTGGGTCAAGATCTTTCACCATAAACAAAGAGGAAGTTTTGGCTTGAGACATATCTACTTTACTTTGTTAATAAGCAAAACTAAAGCTGGAAAAAAGAATTTTGTTTTGTAGACACAAGCTTGCTGTTCAGTTAGTGCAAAACATAACTCGCAAAATGCTAAGGGGACAGGGTCTCCATGGGGCTATTGTTTAAGTGGTTTTGGAGGAGTAGGAACAGCAGCTCCGTTTATGGTGCAAATGTAGGGAGAGTTGCAACCAAATCCCAGACATTACCTTAAACAACTGAGTGCCACTTACCAGTGAATTACATTTGGCAACCAAACTCTTTCAAGTTTAAAGGGAGAAAAATCTTTTTTCTCTCCATTTATTTCATAAGAGCATCAGCAATAACACTGGGGCCATAAATAATTCACGAAAGACATGGTGCCCCATCCCATGGCTTAATGTTGTTTTACCCGTTAAAGTTCTCAGTGAATCCCTTCTCTTCGGCATTTTTTGAAGCTATTCCCTTCTCTGGTTTGGTCCTCTGGTTAATGTGCTGAGGCAGGCTTTGGGCAGCCAGATGGAGCATAATCTAAATTTAGGGTTTCCATTAGCTCTTGTGTTTAAATGTGCTACCTACCATTTCCTACTTTCAACATAAATATTCTATGAGAGTGGATTGTCATTTATGTCATTGCTCATGATAACATCATTATGAATGTCTTGTTTTTTATGAACATCTTTTTAAAATTTATTTCAAATTATAGTTGACACACTATTACATTAGTTTCTTCATGGAAATAAAAAAAAATCATGCCACCCCCTTTTCATTGGTTGTGTATTGACAAATGGGAGGTTGTTAATAACAGTACTAGCTTTCAGACTGGTGAGCCTCGGTCTTGGTTTGTTTCTCTATGTCCCTTCCAGGCTGGTTTGGACACTGTTTAGTACTTTATTTTCAGTTGGTGGAAGTTCAGCAGCCCAACTCACTTTGAGGTTGGGAGAATGAGAACCAGAACCAGTTCATCTCAGGCAAAAAGTCTCATTCTGCCAGAGTGATTTTTTTCAATAGTAAGAAATTACCGTGTCCTCCCAAATGCACAGCTGCTACCAAGTGCCAAAGTGCTGCAGAGAGCTTAACACTGAACTTGGCTAAAATTGATTGGGTGTTAATGAAAGTTTGGGGGGTAGGAGAATTCAAGAGGTAAGTACTCTGTTTTTTATCACCACTTCCCAAAAGTATGTAGTAGAGGCTCTGATGACTATAAAAATGACAATCACTGCCTGCTTGTGCTAGGCAGGATATAAAGCAGTTTTTCCACATTTCTGCATCAAAGCACAGAAACTCCCCTGGGTGTCCTCCAGCCAGACCACCCTGGACTCCCAGCAGACTGGCATTGCCATCAGGATCCTGGGAGTGAGGCCTTGGGTCTTGGGATTCGAATGAACAGCATGTGGACAACCTTCTGGAATCAGATTCTTTAAGAAAAAAAGGAAAATTTGGGGTTACAATTACTCAAAGTGTCTTTTGGACCTTGGGAAGGACACGAGTAACCTACAAATGGCCTTATGTGCAGGAGAGGGTAGAAATCAGACTCGTGCCTGTTTGCAATTGTAGCAGCTTTTTGGGCTCAGAAGGAATGTCTGCCATATAGTTTGCCACATGAAGGAAAAGATCAAGGTTCAGTGGCTGGAAAAGTTGGGCCATGCCAGTTGCAGTCTCTGAAGTGAGCTACCAGGTGCTTCTGGATCGGCACCGATCAGACACGGATGTTTGGTGTTTGCTCTTTTAAATGTAATAATGCCAACAATAAAAATAAAGTTACAAAAATGAAATTAAAAAATGTCAGCTGAGACAAGCTTCTAGCCACCGTGTCACCTGACTGCTGGCTGGAGGGTAGGACAAAGGGAGATCTGGAGTCACGTAAAGACTCTCAGTCCAGCCCCTGTTTTGATGAAACGTTGGTCCTTTCTTCTCACAGCCAACTGCTGCCACTGCCGACCTCCCCCTGCTTCTCTCACTGCTTTGCTCTGCTGTCCTCCTGGGCCTCTCTTCCTAAACTTTCACCTAAATGTTGCCATCCCCTGGGTTGGCCTATGCCTCTTACCTGTTCTCACTTTACCTACACTCCCTGGACAATCTCACCCATTCCTATAGCTTCGGTTACCCTCTCCATTGCTGGTGGCTCTAAAATAAAATCCAAAAAAACTAGTAATAAAAAATAAAATGAAACCCTCATCTCTAGTCCAGACCCCCTCATTCTCCGGTTCTGTAGACACTTCCAACACCCGGCGTGTGATCAGAATTCATGGTGCTCCAGGCCTGAGGCTGTGCCTTCTCCTGAGTTCCTGTCTTTCTAATACTGACTGTGACTGATGGCACTCATGATGGTCAGGGCTCTGTTCCAGCCATTTGACATGCGTTACCTCATTTCACCTTTTTGAGAGCCTGGTACAGAAGGTACAGTCATTATCCTCATTTCACACATCTGAGGCACAGAAGGATTTGGTACTGTGCTCCAGGTTCAACACCTCGTCAGCAGGAGAGCTAGGCTTTGATCGCAGACTGTGTAAATGGAAGCCCACACTTCTGAGCTCTCTGCGGCGCTGCTTGCTGTTATACATTGACCCAAGTCAGAAACTGGGGCACATTTTTGATGTTTCCTTGCTTGCCTTCCATATCCAATCCAATGCCCGTCCCACAGCATTTACCTCCCATATAGCTTTGTATTTCTCACTGTCACCACCCTCATCTAAACTATTGCCTCATGCCTGGACACCTGCAATGGATTCCTAACAGCTTTCTGTCTTTCTTTTCTTCTTCCCACCAGATATACATCTTATATTACAAAGAAGACAGGCAAAAAGTACAAACTCCCATCTGTAAGATCAACAAGTTCTGGGATGTAAAGTACAGCATGGTGACTATAGTTAGCAATGCTGTATTGTATATTTGAAAGTTTCTAAAAGTGTAGATCTTAAAGGTTGTTATCATGAGAAAAAATTGTGACTGTGTGTGCTCATGGATGTTAAGTAACTGTATTATGTGATCATTTTGCAATATATGCATATATCAAGCCATTATGTCATACCCCTAAAACTAATACATTGTATATCAGCTATGCCTCAGGGAAAGTATACCAATGATCAAAAAGATCAGATTCACATTTTAAGGGTAAGCAAGTCATCAGAAATGATAGTGACTGAAAAGTAGTGTTTGCTAAAATGAAAAGTACCAGACATGAGGCAGTCCTGATGTTTTAATGTTGGCTTGCTATACACCTTTCTATCTACTACATTTATTGTGTTTCTGCTTTCAATTTGGGAAATATAGGCACAGTATACAGTCAGGATCAAGGAAAGGCAATAAGTGGAACACATGTAAGTTGAACACAAAGATATCCATAATGGTCAGTGCTGAGAAAAAAAAATGTTGAAAATCTACTTGATTTTGGTAATGCTTGTAAATGAGTTTGTATTTTATTAGTACATATGTAAAAATAAAACTGATCTGTAATTTATTATATTTTATTAATCACAATTATTTTATATGCATTTGAAAAATTGTATGCGCACACCGAGAAAGCAGGGCCTTCACTGGGTCTCAGGCAATGCCGGTGAGCATCTGGACAGGGACCCTCTTGCCCTCTGCAGGGCCCTGGGGCTGAGCCTGGCAGGCAGAAGCCTTGCATTCTGCCTTTCCTGGGTTTTTAAGGCATCTTTAGTTAGGTGCTAGTGCCCCCAGCCTGCTGTTGCACTAGAGCATTGACCTTTTGTGAAAAATGGGAAATTGGCTCAAGCTCAACTTTTATTGGTAAACTTTCTAGACAGGGATCATTGACTTTAACAATGTATAAATTATGTACACATTTGTACTGAGATTTTAATATTTGATATTTGTCTTTATACAATATTTTATCAATTGCATGTGAGTTAGCAATTATACATCCCATTGAAGAATAGATCTAAGAAGGTGGTGATCTCATTTTATAAGATGGAAACTACAGGGACGTGAACAGCTTGATAGAGGTCACACCTCAAGTTAGAGGCTGACCTGAGATAAGAACTTATTTCTTAAAATGAATTCTGTTGCTTTTCTCTTTATCTTATGTTGGTTAAGGGCTTTTCTTAAAAAGGTTTTTTTAAGTAAGTGAGTTCCCAGAGACCCCCCCAGCACTCGTCCCCTTCCCCTGGGGTCGTGAAATCCTTCTCCCATCTCTACACAACAAAACATTGCGATCACTCACTGCAGACAGCAGCTTTTCTGCTACACGGGTTAGCTCTTTCAGGGACACAGACCAGCATGTCTAATCTGCAGGATTTTTGTAGTTGTTTAGAGGAAGTTATTGAAACTCGCTCAGCAAAGCAGTATTTCTGTGAATAAGGATGCCTCAGGAAAGGCCTGTGCCTGAACCCCGATATTAAACAGCATTCAGTGAAAGGCCCCCTTGCCTGCGTGGCCTCCCCTGCAGACACTTCCCAGGCCCCAGGGCAAGCTGGCAGGGTTCCATTTTGTTATCTCTGTGTCGATTTTCCCCTCAACCCCAGAACCCAGGTTAATTCTAGATTACAATACAGCCCACTTTATGGGGGGTTGCTGAAGAATTTTTGACAGAGATGCAACTTGTTTTGTGAAGTGAAAACCAAAGTAGTTCACAGTTGGCTAAGAGTAAAAAAAAATAAGAAAAATAAAAAAAATATAAGAAACAAAATGAAACACAAGCACTCTTTCTTTCATATGGGGCAGTGGTGGGTGTGGGAGGGCGGTGGGAGGGGGTGGGAAGTGTAAAGAAGGCAGCTGAGTTTATTTTTAACTCCAATTTAAAGGCATACCCTTGTGTTCTTTCCTTTTAAAAATAGACATTTAGCCTCTTGAAGCAGTTTTGACTCTGTTCTGCCTGTGGGGTGATAGCCCTTTGTGGCTGGCAACTCTCACTGGATCTTTGCCCATTCCAGGCTCACTGGCCGAGCCGTCAGAAGGATGGAAAACCCCCAGCATGTTTCTTTGCGGGGCTCCTGATCAGCATATGCACGCCGCTCCTGTGTGCAGGAGGCTTGTAAACTCCCGCTGCTTACCTGGACCTTGAGCTTGACCGCATTTTTCAAGACTTGATGGTTAGGGAAAATGTCTAATATTAAAAATAGTTTGGGTTAGTAAAACAGTGGATATAGTCTTTTTAAAAGTCTGCTGCAGTAATTTATTTGTTGAGTTTATGAGTTTATGAGCCCCGGCTGGGTAGCTCAGTTGGTTAGAGTGTCATCGTGATACACCCAGGGCGTGGCTGCATCTCCAATCAGGGCACGTCCAGGAAGCAACCAATGAATGCGTAGATAGGAGGGGCAACAAATTGATATCTCTTCCTTCTCCTGTCTCTCTAAAGTCAAAAAAATAAAAAAATATATTATTAACTTTATGAATTTCAGAACACATACATATACACACTTACACCCATAAAATTTGATATGGATTAGTAGATATGATAACAGCTAGTCTCTAATACTTATTGAGGGCTTACTTTGTGCCAGGTACTGTTTGATATGCATTTCATGCTTTGAACAATGCTCTCAATAGTATCATCACATTTTACAGATGAAGAAACCTGGGCTCAGGATTATTAAGTAACTTGTGAAAATTACAGCCAGTAAATAGTTTTGTGGGGAGAGGATTCAGACTAAGGTAGTTGGGCAGTTCGAGTCCACTGCTAGCCTGCATAGTGAGTCTGTAAGTAGGAGAGGAGTCCATGCCTTAAGACACTCTGCTTCCCTCTGTTGAAACATTGTCAGATATATTGATTTTTGTTAGAACAAGACATTTTATTGCCACATGCCAGACAGTTGTCATAATAAAAATACAAATTCACAATGTTGATGACGTGAAGGTTGCCCCTGTGATGTGATACCCTGCTCGGTGCATGACCCACGCACAGGTGCACCGCAGCCCTCGGTGCACACACACACACACGTGTGTGTGCTCCTGCAGGCAGGGCAGTTCATGAAGAAAAAGAACAGATCACTGTAGTTTAGAAGAAGAGGGTCTAGTTTTTCAGAGCTAGCCAGACCAATCTGATGTTAGTGGAAGCTCTTCCAAGTGCCTCAGTTTAGAATTAGTGCAAATCATGTAAGACACTCACAAACTTGTGTTTGTACACAGAACACAAATACCCTACTGCCCCTTTCCCTTTCTTCTTACCTGGGGAATAAACATTGAATTCACATTGGAACAGGGTGGTCTTTGTATCAGTGTGTATATGACTATGTTCAGCGTTCAGGGAAAAAGAAATAGAATAGTACACGAATCTGCAGAGATTAAAAGTTTACTATGAAAAATTTCACAATATACTGAAGTAGATCAAAAAGCCCAATGAAGCCCACTCACCACCCTAACACCCAGGTGCACCAAGGATCAGTGAACAGCCAACCTTTCTCCATCTGTTTCTATTTACTTCTCCCTTTTTTTGAAGCAAATTCCAGGCATCATATCGTTTTCCAAAAATAGTTTAGTGCATTTCTCCAAAAGGTGTAAACTATTTTAGAAAAATAACCACAATACCATTATTAACCTACACAGAAATAGCAGTAAGTCCTTTGTGTCATTATACATTCAGTGTTCAAAATTTCAGCTGTTCCAAATGTCCAAATTTTTTTTTGTTTTTGTGTTGTTTTCACCTTGTGTGTGTTTGAAATGGAAGTAGTTTAAGTTCAAATATCACATTGGTTGTGATATCTCTTAAGTCTCTTTGAATCTACAGGTTCTCTCTTCATTTCCTTTTTTGCACAGTCTGGAGCTGCGGATGGGCCGATATAACAGCCTTACAACGTAGTGCAACACGCTGCTCCGTAGCAGAATTCTTTCTGGGAGGAGTCCAGGCATCTGTATATTCTTGTAAGGTGCTCCGGGAAATTTGAACCACAGCCAGACTTGGAAAGAACTGGAAAGGCTCAGTGTCTGGTCCTGGGTAATTTAATGTCTTATTTGAAGAAACAAAACTCTGAGCAACTTGCTTGAGTACCGTGGGGAGAGCATAGGTCCAGCACCCCTGACGGGTACATGACCCTGGGCTGCACGCTGAGCACAATTCAGGCTAGAATCCCGGGGTTGTTTAGGAGACTCCAGGAGAACAGCTTATCAGCCAGGCTGGAGAGGGAGCAATTATGGACCTGAATTAGTGACAAAGGGAGAAAGAGGACATCCCAGCTTGAGGGCAGTTGGTCTTAGGTGGGACCGGATGGGAACCAGCAACCAGTACACAAATTGCCACTTAACAGACAAAGTTCTGCTTGGCGGGCTTGAGTCATCTGTGCCTTGACTTAACTGGAGTGCAAATATCGGGTAAGACCAAATGTTCCGTGGATACTTGACTATTGTTAAATCTACATGTCTTCATGTGTACATGTAGATTGTGAGATGAAAACATTTGATTCATTTTTGAGTACTTTTTTTTTTTTAAGATTCTGTCTTGGCTTAAGAAATCATATGAGGGTTGGTAAGTTCACTGGACTCTGGGGTATAGCCTCCTGCAGAAGAATTGGCTGCACCAATGTCATTGCCAATAAAGGCAGCCTTGCCCTTGCTGTGGGAGAAAGAGGGCTGTGGTCTGCCCCACGCTGCTCTGTTTCTTAGTCATCAGCCTTGGCTTTTTTTCTCCTGTGCTTCTTGAAGGCTTGAGGTGGTTAAAAGATAATAACGAAAAATTACATTTCAGCACTTGCCCCAGGCCCCTGGTGCCCCTTTGCTGCATGTCAGCTGCCTGGAGCGGTGTTGGTACGGTGCGTGCTGTCCGTCTGGGGTCAAGGTTTGCTCTGCAATCTCACTGGCTAGCTGGGTGACCTTGGGTAGGTCACTTGATTCTCTGGGCATTGATATCTTTACCGGTAAGATAAAGATTGTGTCACCCGCTCTGTCTACCACATGCATATGTTATGAGGATCAAATCAAAAGAGTTAATGTAGGTTGAAGTCCTTCACTGAACTATAAATCATTACACAAGTGCCCCTGTTGCTTGACGCCTCCACCTGAATTCATTTACTCTTCACCCTATAGAAGAAATTACACAGATTTTAGAGTCAGATAAGGCCTCATTGTTTTCTAGCTGCATCACGTTGGGCAAGTTGTGCTGAGTTTTTATTTCCTCATAAAAAATGAGCATAACTTTATTGGGCAATTATTTAGTTATATCTTTATTTATCCACTTCAACCCAGTGTTGCTGAATATAACATATGTAAAGCACCTAACATAGATTTGGCACCCACCAAGCTCTCAATAAGTGGTAATAATTCTTTCTGCCCTATTCCTGGCAATTGGACAAAGGTGTGACCCAGCTGACATGGCTTCCTTTGTAAAGAGAGATCTCTGCCTCCAGACTGATGAGGACAGATTGTCTGCTAGATTCTCTGTCCACACTTATGAGGATGCTTGCTCATAGCCCAGATGTACTTTAAATTTTCTTCATAAGTGGTAGATTAGGGGATTATGTAATGGTTCTCTGCCCTTGTATTACTTGGTAATAAAGATTTCTCAACAGCATGTGTGAGAAAGGCCCAAATGTCTGGCTGACTGAAAAATTAATGTGAGTCAATAGTGTGATGGAATGAGCTGAACATGAATGTACTTTAGGAAGCACTCATGGAAGGGTCCAGTCCTACTCGATGAAGCCTACTGCGTAGGGAAACTATGCCTGGAGTAAAGGACTCAGTTTAGGATGCTGATGCCCTGGGATGACTCATTGTGAGGGGAGGGCTGTCGAAGAGCTTGGGATCCAGGGCTTTTGAGTAACTGTTAAAAAATAAAAACTGAGAGTACTTAAATTGCAGAAGGTATGTTTCAGGAGATATATGTTATTTTCTGTTTTTTGAGTGGACAGAAAATTAGAGGAAAAGGAACACTACCCCTTTGCATTTACACAAGATTATGTGTTTCTAAGATATATGCATGATCATGTACTTGCAACTCCGTGGTTCAACGAGGAGGAGTTAGGCACTGTGGATGAAGTTACAAGGAAGTACTTCTAGTGGTATCTCTGCTCCTACTTAACACTCTGGGCTATTGTAAGCATTGGTTATTATAACCCACTTAAAACTGGGCTTCCTTACATCAGTTTCAGTATGGCATTACATACAAAACATATTCAACACAATACTGAAATTAGAAATTAGAAAGCAATATACACTCCCAAATTAAAATGGGCAACAAGAGACAACCATGCACATCTTTATATCAATTAATTTGAAATATTCAAAATGGTCAATTTTCCAGAAAACTATAATCAGTTAAAACTGACTCAAGAAGAAATGAGTGACCTAAACCCTATGACCGTGAAAGACCTTAAATCTACCCAAATTATAATTAAGATATAGTTTCTTATAGGTGATTCTTACCAAATTTCCTAGGAACATATAGTCCCAATCATCTACAAACTATTCCAGAGAACGCATAGTATGAAAGAAAAAATACCCCCCAAACTCATTTAATTAGACTGGTGCAAACTTGATCCTAAAATAAGACAAAGGTAGTAGGGAAAATTGTAAATCAACCTTACTTCTAAATATAAATTCTATAAAGACTGGACTTCTGGCCGAGATGGAGGTGTAGGTAGACACACTGTGCCTTCTTGCACAACCAAAATAAGGACAACGATTTAAAAACAAAAAACAACCAGTACCAACAGAAAATTGAACTGTGTGAAAGTCCAACAACCAAGGAGTTAAAGAAGACACACTCATCCAGACCAGTAGGAGGGGTGGAGAGTGGCAACCTGGGCAGAGAGGGTTCTAGGTAAAGTGGTGGCTGGTGGACCCCAGGTGCAAAGCTGCAGTGGCAGACCCAGCGAGGGGGAAGACCCTTGCAGTGGGCAGACCCAGCGAGGCGGCAGATTATGGAGAGGTGCAGCATGCAAGGTGCTGGTAGACATTTGCACACAGATAAGCCAGGCAAAACTAAGGAGCAAGACAGACTGTAAAACTCAGGGTCCCACTGTGGGGAAATAAAGCATCAAAACACTGATTGAAAACACCTGTGGGGGTTGAGGTGCCGAGAGAGACTCCCAGCCTCAGAGGAAAGTTTGTTGGAGAGACTCACAGGGTCCTAGAATGTGCACAAACCCACCCACCTGGGAATCAGCACCAGAAGGGCCCAATTTGCTTGTTGCAAGCTGGGGAAGTGACTGAAATCTGCTAGAGAGCAGAGAAAGTGCCATTGTTCCCTCTGGGACCCCTTCCCCACATACAGGGTCACAACCCAGTGATTGGGTTGCCCTGCCCTGGTGATCATTTAAAGCTCTGCACCTCACTATGTAACAGGTGCGTCAAGACAAAAAAAAAAAAAAAAGAATAGATCAAAGCTCCAGAAAAAATACAACTAAGCAAGCGATGAAGAGATAGCCAACCTATCAGGTGCACAGTTCAAAACACTGGTAATCAGGATGCTCACAGAATTGGCTGAATTTGGTCACAAATTAGATTAAAAAATGAAGGCTATGCCAAGTGAAATAAAGAAAAATATACAGGAAACCAATAGTGATGGGAAGGAAACTGGGACTAAAATCAATGGAGTGGATGAGAAGGAAGAAAGAAACATCCAATCAGCAAAGAATGAAGAAATAAGAATTCAAAAAAATGAGGAGAAGCTTAGGAATCTCTAGGACATCTTTAAATGTTCCAACATCCATATTATAGGGGTACCACAAGGAGAAGAGGAAGAGCAACAAGTGGATAAGTTATTTGAACAAATAATGAAGGAGAACTTTCCTATTCTGGCAAAGGAGATAGACTTCCAGGAAGTCCAGGAAGCTCAGATGGTCTCAAAGAAGTTGGACCCAAGGAGGAACACACTAAGTCACATGATAATTACATTACCCAAGATTAAAGATAAGGAGAAAATCTTAAAAGCAGCAAGAGAAAAGGAGACAGTTACCTACAAAGGATTTCCATAAGAGTATCAGCTGATTTCTCAAAAGAAACCTTACAAGTAAGAAAGGGCTGAAAAAAAGTATTCAAAGTCATGAAAGGCAAGGGCCTACATCCAAGATTGCTCTATCCAGCAAAACTTTCATTTAGAATGAAAAGGCAGATAAAATGACCTTCTCAGATAAGGTCAAGTTCAAGGAGTTTGTAATCACCAAGCCCTTATTATATGAAATGTTAAAGAGACTTATCTAATAAAAAGAAGATAAAAAATATGAACAGTGAAAGAACAGAAAACTCACAGTTATTAATAGCCACACCTAAAACAAAAGCAAACTAAGTGGACAGCTAGATTAGGAGTGGAGCCACAGAAATAGAGATCACATGGAGGGTTAGCAACAGGGGAGTGGGAGGAGGAGGCGGGGGAGAAGGTACAGAGAATAAGTAGCATAGACGGTGGGGAGAAAATAGACAGGGGGAGGGCAAGAGTAGTGTGGAAAATGTAGAAGCTAAAGAACTTACGACACATGGACATGAACTAAAGGGAGGGAATGTGGGTGGGAGGGGGTGTGCAGGGTGGAGAGGAATGAAGGAGGGGAAATGGGACCACTGTAATAGCATAATCAATAAAATATATTAAAAATAAATATAAATTCTAATAAAATTAAGCAGTCAGTAACTTAAAAACAAAAAGCAATGATATATTATGACCCTGTGGTTTTATCTCAGGAAGCCATTACTTTAATGTTATAAAAATCTGTTAATATAATTTACCACATTGACAAATTTCAAGAGAAAAAGCTCATATTTATCTTTATAAAGGTAGGAAAATCATCTGCTAAAATGTAATACTCTTTCACACTAAAAAACCAAAAATACAATTAGGAGGTAATTTTCTCTATTTGGCACACATTGATTTTGTGACACCTTAAATTATTCTGATTGTTGGACCCTATTTGATGTAGTTAATGTAGGTGGTCAGTTTCAGGGTACAATCTGGGGATGAGAATCTTTACCCAAATTCTCCTCGGTAAAGGAAGAACATACCCTTTCTCTGCTACCCAAGCCTGACATTTAATTAATTAATTAATTAATGTGTTCATTTATTTATATAGCTTTACTGAAGTATAGTTAACCTACCAAGAACCACACAAATTCAATATATATGATTTGATGAATTTAGACAAATGCATTCATTTAGGATATCATCACCAAAATATATCCATCACCTCCAAATTTTCCTTGGGTCCCTTTTCCCTTCTATCCTTCTGTCCTTCATTCTTCCCTTCCTTCTTTCCTTTTGTGTGTGTGCATGTGTGTGAGATAACACAACATAAGATCATCTCTCATAGCAAATCTTTAAGTCTCAATACCATATTGTTAACTATAGACCCTATCTTGTACCGTATACCTCTAGAAGTTTTCATTTTGTATAACTATAATTTCATACCCATCGAATACCTCCAATTTCTCCCTCTCCCCATCCCCTGACAACTACCATTCTATGTTCTGGTTATATAAGTTTGACTATATAAGATACCTCATATAAGTGCAATTATGGAGGTATTTGTCCTGTTGTCTTTGGGTTATCCACTTAGCATATCTTCCAAGTCCATCCATGTTGTCACAAATGGTAGGATTTCCTTTTATTTAAACATTTAAAAAATTGATTCTATAGAGAGGAGAAGGGAGGGAGAAAAAAGGGAGAGAAACATCAATGTGAAAGAGGAAGATTGGAGGGTTGCCTCTTGCACACAACCTGACTGGGGACCAAACCTATAAACTAAGCATGTGCCCTGACCAGGAGTCAAACTCGCAAACTTTCTGTTTGCCCAACCAGCTGAGACACAACAGCCAGGGTTGGGACTTTCTTCTTTTTAAAGGCTGAATGATATTCCATTGTTATGTATATGCTACATTTTATTTATCCATTCTTCTGTCAATGAACATTTCTGTTATTCCGTATATTAGCTATTGTGAATAATGCTGTAGTGAACATGGGAGTACAGGTATCTCTTTGAGATCCTGATTTCAGTTCTTCTGAATATATACTGAAGAGTGAGATGACTGGATCACATAACAGTTATATTTAAAATTTTTTGAAGAAACTCTGTAGTGTTTGCCATAGCAATTGCACCATTTACACTTCCACCAGTGGTGCACAATGGTTCCAATTTCTCCACATCCTTGCCAGCACTTGTTACTTTTGTTTTTTTTGTTAATAGCCATCCTAACAGGTGTGAGGTGATACCTCATTATGGTTTTTAATTTGCATTTCCCTGATGATCAATTATGTTGAGCACCTTTTCATATGTTGGGTTACTGATGATCAGCACCTTTTCATGTTGGCCATTTGTATGTCTATTTCTGAGAAATGTCTATTGAAGTCTATGCCCATTTTTTAAATCAGGTTATTTACTTTTTTCCTATTGAGTTGCAGGGGAAATTATCTTAATTGAAAAAATATATCTATTAGAAACTTGTAGCAAACACATTTACTGGTGAAACTTCAGAATTATTCCCTTTGATATCAGAAATAAGACAAGCTGCCAGCCGTCAACCATTTCCATCCCATCACTGTTTGAAGGCCCCAGTCAAAGTAGAAAGACAGAAAAAGAAAAAGCATGTGAATTGGAAAAGGAAGGAAGAACACAAAACTAACTACTTACAGAAATATGATTGCCTTTACAGGATCTAAGAAAATACAAACAAATTATTGGGATTAATATAAGAGATTAGAATGTTACTAAATACAGGAGTAGTATAAAAATAAATTGCATTCCCATACAACATCAATAAATAATATCTTCAAAAAATTTTTGGTTGATTTGAGAGAGGGAGAGAGGTAAAGATAGATAGATAGATAGATAGAGAGAGAGAGATAGAGAGAGAGAGAGAGAGAGAAATCACTTTGTTGTTCCACTTAGTTGTGCATTTATTAGTTGCTTTTTGTATGTGCCCTGATGGGGGATGGAACCTGCAACCTTGGCATATTGGGATGATGCTCTCAACTGAGCTACCTGGCCAGGGCAAGAAATAATTTTTAAAAGACTCAATATTAGAAAGTGGTTTAAACATTAAAAAAATAATAAAAGGCTCAATATTATAAAAATACCATTTCTCCCCAAATTAATTAATAAATTCAAAACAATCCCAAACAGAATCCCAATAGATTTTTTTTTTTATAGGGAAGCCAATTGATTTCTTTCAATACTTGACAAGTTGATTCAAAAATCATCTGAAAGAACAAAGGAGAAGGAAATTTGAAGAAAACCAGGGAAGGAGAGCTCATGCTACCGTATCCCGTGTGTTAGTCAGGGTTCACTCAAAAGAGCAGAGATGCAGTGAGGGCTATGGCCTAAAGGGTTATTCTAGGCCTTATATAACCATGAGAGCAGCTAGGAAATGAAGGTCTGGAAGGAAAAGCTGGAGGATCAGAGAGGAATCTTTATCCAGCCCTCCAGAAGCACTGGCATGGGTGGACAAGTCAGAGTTGACAGGGAAATCGAAGAAACCAAGCACTCATTCAGCTATCCAGGTTGCAGTGCAGAGGGGCCCTGTGGAGAGGTCCATGTGAAGCAAGCCACCTCAGTGTAGCCACTTGCTCACTGGATCTTAGCCAAGTGTCTGGTGGTAGACCTGGGGCTACAGGACCAGCAGTTGTGGAGAAGAGCTGGCTACAAAGCAGAGGAAAGCAAGAGCAAGTTCAAATACTTCAGTACTTCTATGTTTGCTTGTCAGTCCAACTAATTTTGAAGACCTTCACAGAGTAACAGTCTTCCTTCCCTTCTACGATCCAAAGTGTCACACAAATTCTTCTCTTGGCCTGCTCGAACCCGGAACCATACCGGGAAGGGAATTCTTAGCTCAACCAAGGTGGCAGTGGAATGGTCCAACACTTCAAGGTTCATATTAATGCTATTGGAATTAAGACAGTCAAGTATTTAGTTCAGGGAAAAAAAAGAGAGAGAAGAGTAATGGAATAGAACAAAGGGGCTAAAACGGGACCTACACATTTATAGAGATAATGTGACGAAAAGTGTCATTGTAAATTCAGTTCATACCATGATATTTGGTTTCCCACAAGGAAAAGTGGTTAAAGGAAAAAAAATCATTTCCTCACAGTGGTCACAAAGTTAAATTCTGGGTGGATTAAATCTTAAAATCCTAAATGTGAAAAACAGACTTTAAAAACTTTTAAGAAATAAAATATTTGAGAGTATTTTTATGACTGCAGTAAGGAAGCAAGGAAGATTTTCTAAACAAGGGGGAAAAAAGAATGCAAAGGATGTTTCATTTGACTAGATTCTGAACAAAATGTCGTGGCAAAAGATGTTAAAAAATAAAATGGTAAGCCATTAGCTAAAAGAAGATCTTTATAACATTTAACTACAAATGATTTTTACTCAGTATATTTAAAGAGTGTCTTCCAATCAATATGAAAAGTTCCAGGCTAAAGGAAAAAATAAGAAATTCGCAGAAGACAAGAATTGAATGGCAAGGTCAACATTTTGAAACAGGGCTAATACTTTGCACTAACTGTACATTGTTCCAGCTGCTTCCCATGTGTTAATCCTCTTAATCCTCGCAAGAACAGCATGAGGCTGGCTCACCACCTTTCTCTTCCAGAGAGGGAAGGTAGGGCTCAAGCTCATCCAACTAGTGGACAGTAAAGCCAGGACTTGAGCACCAAGTTTTGTTAAAGAATCTGGGTTCTTAACCACTATCTAGTTTATAACTTGTTAAAAAAGTAAACATCTGGCAATGTTTACTGTTGGCAAGGGTGGGGTGACATGGAAACGATTGTTGTAGGAGTGTAAATAGATACAACCACTCTGCTGGAGAACAGTTTGCCTTTACAAGTAACGTGGAAGATGCACGTCACCCTACAGCCCAACCCCGCAGTTCCACATCTGGGTCCACGGCCTGAAGTCTCACGTACAGAAACAAAGAAAATGCACAAGACTGCTCATTGCAGCATTGCTTATAATGGGGCAAAAATATAGTGTGGAATATTGGCACGATAGAATATGGAATATTAATACGAATCAATCTAGGTAAACCTCCACAACACAATGTTGATGGAAAATAAAACAGGTTGCAAAAGGATGTATGTGCAGTATGTGCAGTATGATGCCTTTCATACAATAAAGTTTAAAGTGTGCAAATCACTCCATGAAAACCACAAACCATGGAAAAAGAAACTTAAAATTCAGGAAAATGGTTGCCATTGTGAAAAGGAATGACAGAACGGAATGGGGGAGGATTGTGCAGTGAGTGTCAATTGTACCCGTAATAACGTATTTCTCATAAAAATAGGGCAAATATGGCAACGTATTAAGACATGACAGAACTGAATGGTCTGTATATTTCATTCTTTTCTGTATCTTTAGATTTCAACAACCTGATCCACATGTGTTTCTTTCTTATTTTTTAGATCTTTACCCAAGGATATGTTTATTGATTTTAGAGAGAAAAGAAGGGAGCAGGGGGGAGAGAGAGAGAGATCGGTTGGCTTCCATATGCTATGTGACTGGGGATTGAACCCACAACATTTTTGACATGTGAATGACACTCCAATCCAGCCATGTGAGCCACCTGGCCAGGACACCAGAGGTGTTTCTCACTTAACCTTTCACTCTACTCGTCTTCCATGCTGCTACCCCAAGGAGCATCCTAACACTCGTTGACCAAGCCATGCTTCCTCACTCCACACTTTTCTCACTTTTTCCTACACTCAGGAATGCCCTTCTTCCCCTAATAAAACAAAACAACTCCAGTAGAAACCCTTATTCTCTCTCATGGTTTAAAATATTTCATTTAGAAAAATATCTGAAAGTATACTTATGTTCATAGCAATATTATTCACAATATCCAAAAAGTAGAAAAACCCGTGTCCATCTACAGATGAGTGGATAAAGAAAGGGTTATATTCATATAATAGAATATTACTCAGCCCTGAAAAGGAAAGAAATTCTGACCCATGCCACAACATAAATGAACCTTGAAGACATTATGCTAAGTGAAATAAATTAGTCACAAAAAGTTACATACATTTTATGATTCCATTTACATGAGGTAATCAAATTCCTAGAGATAGAAATTGAATGGTGGTTGCCAGGGGCTGGGAGTTAGTGTTTCACGGGGACAGAGATTCAGCTCTTTAGATGAAGAGTTCTTGAGATGGATGGTAGTGTTACTTACACAATAATGTAAATGTACTTAATAACACTGAACACTAAAAGTGATTAAAATGGTGTTATGTATATTTTATCACTACAAAATTCAAAAGAAAAATACCTAAAATGCAATGTGTAATATTTTTAAAGTTATTATTAGAAGTCTCTCAAAGAGGACATCTCCCACCACCTCATGTCTCCCACCTCTTGTTGCTCACTCTCACAACTCCCCAGGTAGACTCCTTCCAGCTCTCCTTCTGGCCTTGTTGTGAGTCGTCACCAGAACTGACTCAGCTGTTCTCTGCAGGAAGGGCTGAGCCTTCAGGCCTTGTCAGAGAAGTGTGATGTGACTCCACTTTATGGTTTCTCAAATCTGAACTTTCTTGTTATCCTAAAATCACTTTAAAAACCTTTAGGGTGACCTATTTCAATGCCAATATGTATTTCTCTGTTTGCTTATATATGCAGAGAAAAATGGCCAAAACTGTTAAGGGAGGTTGCCAGGGGAAGGGGCTTCACTGGGTTGGTTACAGGGGCTGAAGGAGGGGGGAGAAAGTCGCTTTCAATTCCCATCCTTTCTTTTTGAATCTTTTACAGTAAGTACATATCATTTTTACAATAAAAATAAACACTTGCAATGAAACACTGTGTTCTAACTGGTGTAATAAGCTCTTAGTATTTGATCCTGAGATGCTCTCTCCCGGAGACAGCTGTAGGATTGACATGCTGCTAAGGATTACTTCCGTTTCTAGGAGAAATCAATATAAAGAGATGCAGTTTCAAATCCAGGAGAGTGGCAAGGGCAGGACGTGGCTACAAATTCTTTTCCTAATTTGAAAAGAACATTTGTGAGGGAATCAGCGTGTGGATGTAGAGATGAATTATGGGGCTGTCATTCTTGTCCTGCAGCTGCTTCCGACTCTGAGTGTAGTTTAGGGGAGAGCCAGAGGAATGAGCCTTATCTCTTTAATTAGCCCCAGGAGCCAGGTAAGGTAAATATTTGTGGTTGAAACAGCGTGAATCCATGGAAGCCGGGATTTTAGCCTAGAATCATTGTGTTGCCAAGATGCCATGAGACCCAGGAAGCTAGAGCTATGTTCTGCCTCTGAGTGCTTCTGATTTTAAGAGAAGTGAGAAGAGTAACAGAGCAGTGGTATTGAGTGTGAGAAGAGGGTGGGGGAGTGGACGAGGGTGTATCTGCCATCTTGTGCTGAGTCACAAATTTTACCCATTTTTATTTTATCTCGATATTAATTTCTTCTCTTAAAAATGTCAGTGCTCCACATACAGACATATTTAACTTACTGTATTTATTAACTCATTCTCTGGTTTTTGATGGTATTAGACACAAATCAGATAATGCATTGCCCTGCTTAAAACTTTTCAATATTTTTCCATTTCTCTTAGGATAAAACCCTGTGTCCTATAGCCCACATATAGGCTGACTGTGCATTTTATCATCCACATTGGATGGCGCTAACTATTGATGGTGGGGGAACAGTTGTACTGAGGTCTCTCCTAGGGAAACCAAGCTATAACCATGAGCCTCTGTGGATCTAGCTCCTGGCCTCACCTCTTACTGTCCTTTGTACACTTACTTGGTGGCAGGTGTGCTGGCCTGGCCTCCCTTGTGTTGTTTCAAGACATCATCACAGAGCCTTTGCTGTCCCCTGGGTCACATTTATATCTGTCTTATTTATCTTTGGGCCTCAGATGTCAGGTCTTCAGAGATGGCTTCCCTGAGTACCCAGGCTAGAGAGGCCTTCCTCATTACTCTGTATTTCATCTTGTTACCGAACAGAGGTCCAAGACGGGGGAGGGGCAATACTTGGCCCACTGAAGGATGCCAAAAACTGCTACAGAAAACAGAGGCCCATCCCAAGGATGGTATACTAATATCTACTGGGCTCTTCTGTCTGCCGCCATTGGAAAAACATCTCTCAATGCCAGAGATTTGTGGAAAGGAAACGAATTGTTTATTTAATGCTATTCAGGCCTAATGCCTTCCTTAAAATATTAAAGCCTTTAAGGTAAACACCTACACACACACACAGCACTCCCTTCTCCCACTGTCCCAACTCCAGGTACCGGAAATCAGGAAAAGAGCACATGTCTGTTTTTCAGGTCGCTGGCACTGTGAGCTGTGTTGCCTGTCCAGGCAGGATCTCCAATTAATCCAAAGTCATGCGGCACCTTCCACTGGCAAGAGTTCTTCGTACCAAGTTCCAGTCAAAGTCTCTCCTGCTTTCCAGGCCACTCGGCCAAAGGGAGCGCCCCAAAGCTGGGGGGCTGAGGGGCCTCTTCTGCCAAAGCTGCAGGGGTCCACACTCCACCAAAAGCGCATGTCTTTCTTCTTCACCTGGCCGCAGGGATCTCCATTCTGGCAAAGCTGTGTGGTCTTCCCTTTCACCTGGGAAAGAGGGGGTCTGCACTCTGCCAAAACTGCATGGCTCTCCCTCTCTCACCTGGGCAAGAGGAGGTCTTAACTCTGTTGAAACTGCGTGGCTCTCTCTTTCATGACTGCAAGAGGGGGTCCTAACTCTGCTGAAGCTGCATGGCTGAACTTCCTCTAATGGCTGCCGCGTCTGGGTTTAAATCCCCGCTCCCATCTTCCTTTGCAGCCCCATTTCCAACTCCTCCCACAATCAGTTACACCTGCCAGTCTTTCTGTTTTATTACAAGTTTACTGGGCTGCCATTGTTAGTCTGGGCAGGTGTGGCCCCATGGCGTGGAGCCAATCAACGCCAAGCTCTCACGCAGGCGCTGTAACTTGGGGGACCTGCCCCCTAGTTACCTCTTGGGTGGAAGTCTCTTCTACCTCCCTGGCTCAGAGCAGGGCCACAGCTACTTAACATATCTATGAAACCAGTTAAAGGTTATAAATATGTTAAATGACCATTCCAGAGGTTAGCTGGGAAACTGTTGCTATGCAAAACAGCTCTCAATGGCCCTGCTCCATTTGTCCCTTCCCCCTGGGGGGAGTGGGGAGGACATCTTAATACTTCCTAGACACCCTGAGCTATGGATCCCATTTCAAATTCTTTTCTGGGGCCCCCTCTTGGCTGCGACCTGTTACAATCTCTGCTCATGTGCATTATCATACCTGTTACAGTCTCTAAGGATCTTGTTGATTGTTTGTTTCTTGTCTCTGTCAGCTACCAGAATGAGGTCAGGAACTTGTCTGTCCTGTTCACTGGCCTGGCACATGGTAGAGGCGCCGTAAGCACATGGCAATGAATGAATGATCAGGTCTTTAAGTTATACTGAATGACCCAGAGAAGCACACTTCCTTGATTCTCATCGTATGAATGAAGTTCATCTTCAGTAGCAGAGAATGAGCCGAATCAGAAAAAAGCAGAAGGAAGAGAGGGAAAGAGCAAGGGAGCACTGGGGCAGGGAGATTAACATTCGATGAGTCCCTGCTTACAGGCCTTATGGGTGTGCAATTCATCCTTTACTTCTTCCTTAATGGGGAGAACCATTCAAAGGTATTGTGAATACAACCTCTCTTCCTCTTTGATTAATCTTAAATTACTTAGAAGTGAAATTGAGTTTTTATTTTTGCAACCAAAGATTTCTGGTAAGACACAATTAACGCATTTTTTTGAGAATACGTATTTTCATTTTTTAAAAGGAAAACATTGTGGCAGAATATGCTGATTTGCTCCATTACCCAATTTTTACCTTTGCCCTTGCTAAGTTAGAAGAGGACGTATTATAACAGTTTCTTATTGCTGTTGTATGACTTAAGGCCATACAAGGTGACAGTAACACTGTCACTGTTATTTTTATGGTAATTTTTAAGGTAATTTTTATGGTGTTTTTAAGGTAATTTTTTAAAACAACAGTTTTATAGTTTTCTATACTTGAATAAAACCTAATTTTATTAAATACTTTTATGTTGAATTTCCCTGCAAAGAAAGTTGTGGAAAGAAATTTGAGCCCTTTATACTCTTGTTCCCCACTGGGACAATAATCAATTACATCATCCTCTTAACATCTCACACAAAAAGTCCATTAGGCAGTCCTTAGTGCTCTGTATTACTTCCCAGAACAGCAGTCATCAATGATGCTCAAAGGAACACAAATATAGGTCAATGATAAGAATTCTTTTATAATATGCAGTCGTGAGGGTGTGTGTAGTCATAGTGAAGATCAAGCCCACCGAGTGTCTCTGTGGAGTGACTGTCACTTCTCAGTAAAATTTAAGATATTATTTATTTATTTATTTATTTATTTCCCTCACCATTCTCAATTTCCTTACCCTTTACTTTCCTTCACCATACTCCTTAATATCGCATAGTTATTTGTTTACTTGTCTCTGGGCTACCTCACTAGAATGTAAACTCTGTAAGTTAGGGTCATGTCTGCCTCATTCACTGGTGTTATTGACAGCATCCAATCACAAATGCCAGGTGCAAGGTGGGGAGTGACAGGAGGAAGGTGAGACCAAAGGGATGTGGGGTGACTGAGCCATGGCAGAACTGCAGGGCTTTTGGCTGGATCCTGAGGCAGTGGGGAGTCACAGAAGGGTACTGACCTGACAGGTGGGAAATAAGAAATGACATGAGCACACTTGGATTTCAGAGACTCACTCTGAATTGGCGTGGAGAAAGGGTTTGGATGGGTGGAACAGTCGGAAGGCAAAGAGACTTGTGAGGCGGTGATTGAGACACTCTGGGTGAGTGGAGATGAAAACTCAGGCTAGAAGGTTGCTAATAACAAGAATGACAATAATAATTATTAATTCAGCAAAACTTGTTTCACAGTGATCTAGTTATAAAACTCTGATTTCTAGACTACATTTCCCAGGGTCCTTTGCAGTTTAGGTGTGCCATAAGATTATGTTCTAGTCAATGGAATGTGAGCAAGATATAATGAGCTCCAATTCTGGGCCTGACTCATGGAAATCTCCCACACACAGTCCTTTCTATTCTTTCCTCCTTCTGGCTGACTGGAATAGAGAAGCTGTGTACTGCAGATAATTGGGAACTCACTAACCTGGATCCTTACAAAGCCACGTGGAGAACAGTTGCGTCAGTTGCCTAGGAACACCTTGGAAGCCACTGGACAATTTTAGGGCTATTTATTATAGAAGGTAGTGTTACCCTAGTGAATTTAAGCACTCATTTTGGCAAGGCACCATACTTAATGCTTTATATATGATAACTCATTTAGTGTTTGCAACAAACCATTGAGTAACATTATTATTATCATTATCCCCGCCTTACAGTGGAGAAATCTGTGATAAAGAGGGGTTCTGCAACCTACCCGAGTTACACAGCTGGTAAATGATGGAGTCAGGTTTCAAACAGAGCTCTGGCTCCAGTATTTTAAGCCGTACCTGGTAATGGAGGTGGATAAGAATGAAGAAATTAAAAAATATATATATGTATTTTTTCCCATTCAATTAATCTTCTGACAAAACAGTAGTTAAAAGCTTAAATGGTCAAGCATGAACATGAATTAAAAGTTAAGTTAATATATAAAATAGTTTCAAATACAATTTAAAGAGGTAAACTGCTTTCGGTGAGGCTTCCTAGAAAGACTTGAGGCTGAGATTTGCAGGCTGGAGTTTTATTGAGAAGTGTTCCCTGGAAGTAAGGGGAGACGATTTGGGCAGAGGGAGCAGTCAAAGTATAATGTAGCAGCAATAGAGGACGCAGCCTAATTCACAGGAAGCTCAGCGACTGGGACCACCCTTCAGCATTATCTGCTATGGAGAAAGAGAATCTGGGCTTTTGTGTCAGTTAGTCATTGCATGTGGGCTGCGGGCTGAGAGGCAGTGTGCGGCGGGTGAGGCAGCTACTTTAGAGACAGGGAGTGGGCTGTGAACCAGCCCTGCTTGCACCTGCGGGAAAGAACATCGAGATCCTGAAGGGACAGGGAGGGCAGTGGGAAGAATTAGATGGCGTAGCACAATATTCATATAGAAGCAATTGAGTAAATAAATACTGTACTTACAAATTTTAGTTGTTTTAGGTTGTTCCACTGAGCCTGAGACTCTAGCCCATGATTTTCTAATTGTGCCTGAATCATGAGGATGTGTGTTGTGAGGGGACTGACAGAGATGAGACTTCAGAGGAGAACTGAGCTGTGCGCACGCTTAACAGGTTCGTCGAAGCAGTTGTGTGGGAGGGCTGGGGGCAGCCCTGAGGTCGTTGGCACGGGGAGACCCCTGGCAAGTGCACCGTTTGGAGGTGGTATCCGGCCCATTGCTGTGAGGACTGGAGCCCAAACCAGTATCAATGGGATGGAGAAGGGCTGAACTTGTAAGACATTTTAAAGGTAATTTTTAGTGGTTTGAATGACTGAGTGTGAAGGTGCAGAGATTTGAGGTAAAATCTGTGGTTGTGGCTTGGGATGGCATGTGAAAGATGATGCCCAAAGGCGGGTTGTGGCAATGCTCACTCTGTGGGGACCAGCGTGACCTCTTGGCTACCTCTCTACTTGACCAAGCAAAAATAATTCTCCAAATGGATTTTTCTTTAAGTTTTCTTTCACCTGAAGAAACGTCTATTGCTTCCTTCTGTCCCTTAATACTGAGTTGTTCTTTCCACCTATAATTGATTTCTTCATTAATCTATTCTTTAAAGTATTTGATCTGCTTTACCCAACTTGCCCTCCTCCCCTTGCCTCCTTGGGTAAACACCATTCTGTTGTCTGTCTCTGAGTTGGTTTTTGTTTGTTTCGTTAGTTCTTTTGTTACTTTCTTTGTTTTATGTCCCACCTGAGTGAAATCATGTGGTTTTTGTCCTATTCCTTCTTATTTCACTTGGTATGGCACCCTCAAGATACATCCATGTTGTCACAAATGACAAAATTTTATTCTCTTGATGGCTGAGTAAGTATTCCATCATATATTTGTACTACATCTTCCTTATCCAGTCGTTTGTGGGTGGCTCCCTAAGCTATTTTAACAAAAGTTTTCTTTCATTGTTTTCTCCCTCTCTCCCCAGGAACGAATCTAAGGTTACCCAAACAAGAGATACACTTAAATAAAGCAAGACAAAGTTTTAAAGAGCAGACAGAAAATCCATTTTTTAAAAAGTCTTCATTTTTCAGCAGTTCTGTCATGGCCCGTGTTAGATGCTCTGACAACATCCTTGGACTCAGGTGCCACCAGAGCGGACACGAAGGGTCTGGGCTTGGGGCTTATGGTAACGTGTGAGTATGTTTTTGGCTTCCATTAGGAAGCCAGCTCTGCAAGATTGTTTGTTAAGGCGGATTCTGGACGACTGAGTCAGGTCCCTGGGCACACACAATTTGCGTAGCTGTTGTGTGGTTTGGGTCATGGTACTATGCCCTTTTCACTGTCTGGAGCATAAGTAATTTTCTGATCTGATTTACACAAGATTAGCTTTCCAAAGGCTGTGTTTTTGCCAAGTTACTGGAAAAACTCCTAACAGTGTAAAATTTTATTTTAGAAAGGAAGAAAAAAAAGCTAGTTCTTAAGTGAAATTAAGTTTGTGTAGGAGACGTCATTTCGTGTACGCATGGGGAAGCCAGGTCAAACCAGCCATTCATTTACCAGCACTTATGGTGAAGCTTCTCCGTTCGGACACCAGCCTGTCGGTGCCAAGAGTGCACAGTGGGGGAGACGGCTGAGGTCTGACCTCTCATAGGATATACCTTCTAGTCATCAAAAACAGAAAATGAGAAAGAATTAATAAGAAAGCTTCCCATGTTTGTAAGTGCTCAGAAGAAAAGAAAAGTTGCAGTTCAATTTGTTTATCCAGCCCTTCCCTCCCATTTCAAGAGACTGCCCTGGTGAGAAACTAGGTCTCCTAGGGACCTACAAGTGGGATGATAGGAACCCAAACTTATTGCTCAAATCAGCAAATTTACCAATTCTGAGGGTGTATTAGGGTAAGGGGATTGAAATGTTAAAACTTTAAGTACAAATATGATATTGTAGAGATAATTTAAACCCCTATCTGGGACTGATATCAAGCATGGTCCATGAAGACACTGCTTAATATTAACAACTAACAAACAAAAACTATGATGGGAACTCTTTCAACCAACTTCCACTTTGGTGACTTGCAGGAGGAACCAGTGCTCTCTGTTCTCCGTGAGCACAGGACCCTGCTCTGAGCTCAGCAACTTGGCCACCCAGCTGCACCGTCCCTCCCGCCCCATGGGGCTGAGCTTCAAGCTCCCAGAGAGTCAAACTGTTTGTTCCTTGAGACACTTGTGCCAGCTTCACTTGTTACTAGAATTATGCAATTTACTTTACTATTACATTAACTAATGAAATATGAGTCTGAAGAGAGACACACGGAATTATTACAATGAAATTAAAATAGAATGCTTTGCAAAGATTCAATAATGTCAAATTAGATGATGAGAAAAGACTGAAAAAGATAATAAAATTTACAGTATTTTGCTTGAGTGTTTTTAAGTTCTCATCTACTACTAAGAAAGAAAAAGTTGAAACAAAAAATGGGAACTTATGGGTGTGGTTTAGGTAAAAAAACAAAACTAAACCATAGCTTTGGATCCTTCACAGTGAACTCACAGTGAGGGGAAAGGCCATGACCTTTGCAGGTGGCAAATACTCTCTACTCTTGAGTTAAAATGTTATGTTAACAACATAAGAGTATTTTCTCCCTGACATTTCTGATTATGCTGTTAATTAGCAACACTTACTCTGCTGACTAAGAAGATTTTCACTGTATTGTAAGTTGTACATTAAGGGCAAATAACTCACAATTTCTTCATCCTAACATTATATTAGGCAAACAGTGTGTGCGCCTCCCACTAATTCCTTTACCTGAGCCAAATCTCTTTTTCCCCATTGCACAGTAGAAGCAAAGAAAATATTTTCACTTTTCAGTAGCAACTTTCCTTTGAGAATAGCAAAGCTCTTAAAGAGACAAATTTCTAATTAAGCACTAATGTTTATGCTGCCCCAGAGAGATGAGAAGCATATTTATTAGCCTTTCACTGAGGATGTTAGACCCATGCTAGGGAGCTAACAGATGTCTCCGTGCTGTCTCTCAGGAGAATTGTGTTTCCACTAATCTCCCTGCCACACTGTGTTCTGTCCCCTACTCTGAATTATTCTGAGTGTTACAGAGAACTGTGGAAGCACGGAAAGAGCACTTCTGTGAGCACCAGCACCCGAGGGCTCAGACCCTGGCTGTGCCACTTATTCCTGGGACTTGGCCGCTCTAAGCAGCTTTTCTGTGCCTCCGCCCCTTTATCTGTAAGATGAAGACGGCAGCACCTGTCAAACTGGCCAACACAAAATGAAACAAAATGCATAGGCCACTTTTGCTATCACTATTTGCAGCTGCAGCGTCCATATTTGTTTTGACAAGCACTTCTTTTTTTCCCAAAGTGTGGGCCCACTTTTGTTATGCTATTTTTGATCATGGGTTAATTTATAGGTCCTGCTTTGCATTCATTCTTGAGACCAGAAGTGGAAGTCCCGTCTCTTCACCATGGCCAGCTTCCAACCACAGTCCCAGACTCAGTAAAAAATGTAAGGAAGGAGACAGGCTGTGATCAGGGTAATGATCTACTGTACTTTGGACTGTAAGGTACCAGTAAGGGGCTACCGTTTTCTAATTATGTTGAGTGACTCATTGTATCTCTTTACTCATTCATAGAAACGTTGGCGATAAGGGCTCCAAAGGAAAAAGCAAGCATGAAGTATACTAAATTTCCCACGACAGAGAATGCCCTAGTAAATAATGCTATGTCTACACAGTGGAAGGCCATTTGTAAAAAGATGTAGTTAATTTAAATATCTATTTCATAGAGTGATGGCATGATAATAAAGCAAAAAAGCAAGCCCCAAAAGGGTAATGAACAACATAATTTTATCATTATTTAAGAAAATGTGCATTTGAATGAAAAATATTTCAAGGATATACAGTGGCTATCTTTGGGTAGTGTAGGATTACATAAATAATTTTTTATTCTAATTATATGTATGTAATTAGAATTATGTTTTTATAAATGCATAAATTTTAAATTTTTATATTTATAAGTGTTTTCTAATTTTCTATGATGGATAGATTTTCCATAGTTGCTTTAGGAAAAATACAGATTTAAATGAAATAAAACCTTATTACTACAAAAGCTACTGTAGGAATGAAGGATATCATTTTGAAAAAAAATGCCAACTCTAAAAAATGATTTAAGTATGAAAATTTTTTAATAGGAGGGATAAATTTCTTTCATTTTCAAAAGGATGGAATCAATGACAAATGTTTCAAATAAACCAAGTATCAATTGCAAACCTATTTCTTCTTAGCTGAATTTACCTTAAATTGCTTCTAAAATGTACTCACATCATGGTAAATATGCTTGATATTTTGCAATATCTAAATAAAACAATCAATCATTAATAGAGACACAGCATAATGTTTTCTTTTTTGACAAAACATCACTTTATAACAAATCACCTTTAAGACAAGGGGAAGTGTATTTCTTTCTTATAATCAAAACTATAGGTAACCAAATGCCTATTTGTCAGCTACATGAAATGTTAAATTTTAGGTTAACTTATTTAATCATTACTACCTTAAGAGATAGGTATTACTGTGTCCAATTTATAGTTGCTGAAAACTGAGAAGTTAAGTTTCTTACTCAACCATAAGTAGCAGATCCACGTCTTTTAAAAAATTACTTAAATAGGAGAAACCCCCCCGAGAAGGATAATATGTAGCCCAGATGCTGATTGCCAGTGAAGTCTACCTCTCCCAAGGGCAGATGTAATTGATCAGGAGACCATGGCTTTCTAGCTCTTAAAAATGAATTTTCCAAGACTTCTGGCCAAGGTGGAGGCACAGGTAGACACACTGTGCCTCCCCACACAACCAAAATAAAAACAACAAAAATTTAGAAACAAAAAAACAACAAGTACTGACAGAAAGTTGAACTGTATGGAAGTCTGACACCCAAGGAGTTAAAATAGACACATTCATCCAGATGGGTAGAAGGGGTGGAGTCAGGTGGCTGGGTGGAGAAGACTCGTAGCAAAGTGGCGGTGGGCCCCAGGTGCAAGGCCGCAGCGGCCAGACCCAGCGAGGTGGTGGATTATGAAGGGGCATGGCGCACAAGGCGGCTGGTGAACTGGGTGGTCCCACATTCTCACACAGATAAACCAGGCAAAACTGGGGAGCCAGACATACCACACAACTCAGGGTCCCAGTACCAGGAAATAAAGCCTCAAAACACTGATTGAAAGCACCTTTGGGAGTTGAGGTACTGCGAGAGACTCTCAGCCTCACAGGAGAGTTCATTGGACAGACCCACAGGGTCCCAGGATGTACACAAACCCAACCACCCAGGAATCAGCACTAGAAGGGCCCAGTTTGCTTGGGGAAAGTGGGAGAAGTGACTGAAATCCACCAGAGAGTGGAGCAAGTGCCATTGTTTCCTTTCAGACCCCTGCCCCATATATAGCGTCACAACGCAGTGACTGGGTTGTCCCACCCAGGTGAATACTTAAGGCTCTACCCTTCACTATGTGACAGGTGTGTCAAGACAAAAAAATGGCCCAAATGAAAGAACTGATCAAAGCTCCAGAAAAAATACAACTAAGCAATGAAGAGACAGCCAACCTATCAGATGCACAGTTCAAAGTACTGGTGATCAGGATGCTCACAGAACTGGTTGATTCTGGTCGCAAATTAGATGAAAAAAATGAAGGCTACACTAAGTGAAATGAAGCAAAATGCACAGGGAACCAATAGTGATGGAAAGAAATCTGGGACTCAAATCAAGGGGGTGGGCCAGAAGGAAGAAACAACCAAACAGAAAAGGATGAAGAAACAAGAATTCAAAAAAAATGAGGAGAGGCTTAGGAACCCCCAAGACATCTTTAAATGTCCCAACATCCAAATTGTAGGGGTACCAGAAAGGGAAGAGGAATAGCAACAAATAGAAAACTTATTTGAACAAATAATAAAGGAGAACTTCCCCAGTCTGGCAAAGGAAATAGACTTCCAGGAAATCCAGGAAGCTCAGAGAGTCCCAAAGAAGGTGGACCCAAGGAGGCACACGCCAAGGCACATCATAATTACATTAGCCAAGATGAAAATGAAGGAGAGAATCCTAGAAGCAGCAAGAGATAAGGGAACAGTCACCTACAAAGGACTTCCCATCAGACTGTCCACGGATTTCTCAAAAGAGACCTTACAGGCAACAAGGGTCTGGAAAGAACTATTCAAAGTTATGAAATCCAAAGACATCCAAGATTGCTCTATCCAGCAAAGCTTTCATTTAGAATGGAAGGGCAGATAAAGTGCTTCTTGGGTAAGGTCAAGTTCAAGGAGTTCATCATCACCAAGCCCTTATTATACGAAATGTTAAAGGGACTCATCTAAGAAAAAGAAGATTAAAACTATGAACAGTAAGATGACAGCAAACTCACAATTATTAACAACCACACCTAAAACAAAAACAAAAACAAACTAAGGAAACAAATAGAATAGGAACAGAACCACAGAAATGAAGATCACATGGAGGGTTGGCAACAGGGGGGTGGGAGGAGGAGAGGGGGGAAGAGGTACAGAGGATAAGTGGCATAGACAGTAGGTACAAAATAGATAGGGGGAGGGTAAGAATAGTGTGGAAAATGTAGACGCTAAAGAACTTACAACACATGGACATGAACTAAAGGGGGGAATGTGGGTGGGAGAGGGTGTGCAGGGTGGAGGGGAATGAGGGGGAAAATGGGACAACTGTAATAGCATAATCAATAAACTGTATCAAAAATTACTTAAATTGTATTAAATTCACTCAGTGCTAGCTACCATGTGCTTTGCACTGGGAATATACCAATGAATAAGACACAGGTTCCCATCCCTCAAAGAAGCTTACATTCTAGTCAGATGACATGGAGCAAGTAACTATTAATGTGATAAATCTTATGAAAGGGGAAATAGGTTGTGAAAGGGGATTTAATCTGGTCTTCAACATCTGTCTATGTGCAAGACATTTAAATTATGATGTGAAGCACAAGTAGCAGTTAACTAGGTGAAGAGGAGGCATGCAAAAGTATTCCTGGTAGAGGGAACAGTAAGTAGGTGCTAAGGCCCTGAGATGACATTTCACTACAGTGATCTGGCATAAGCAACCACCCACAGTTCTGGCTCAAAACAATATTTCTCCTGCACGGGTTTGGGTCAGCTGCGGCTTGGCTGAACTCCAGGGTTCGAGTCTCCCTCGCATGTTGCTCATCCCCTTCTGATGGGTGACTTCCTAGAACATGCTCCTTTCACAGCACACGGCAGGGAGCACAGAATCCCTGTTTAAATCACACAAGTGCACTTAGGGCCTCATGACATGTTCAGGAACATTTCATTGGCTAAAGCAAGCTGTACGGTCAAACCTGAAATATGTGGGGTGGGAGAATATTTTACCCACAGTGAATAGTACTTCGGAGTCATATGCAACACAGGAGGTGGATGAATAATTTAATGTTGAAAACCTTGAGCCCTGGCTGGTGTAGCTCAGTGGATTGAGCACGGGCCTGTGAACCACACAATCGCAGTTCGATTCCCAGTCAGGGCACATGCCTGGGTTACAGGCCCGTTCCCAGGAGGGGACTCACAAGAGGCAACCATACATTGATGTTTCTCTCCTTCTCTCCTTCCCTTCCTCTCTAAAGATAAATAAATAAATAAATAAAATCTTTTTAAAAATATTGAATACTTTGAAACCTTGTAAAAAATGACTTAGTCAACCACACCTGGATTTTGCAAGGAAGCCTTTGCTAATGTGGCTAAAGTGTAGTGGGTGAGCTGGGGAATGGTACTACTGGCTGCTCTGGTAGTTAGTTGTTCTTGAGAAATTCTTATTTTATATATTTTAAGCTCACTCCAAAAGATAATGACTTATCCATCTTCTACCTGAACTTTATTTCCAAAGAACTGACCAACACTGACACACCATGGTTATCCTGCAGGGCTAACACAGTGCTGACTGGATTAAACGTCGCTCCCCTGCTGTGTGGAAAGCCCTGTGTTGTACCTCTGAGTGACAGGGCACATTCAGGAGTGGTGCCTCAGGGGCCGTAAAATCAGAGTTTGAGCCCCTGAGCAAACAGCATTAAATTTAGTTGCTACTCATTCTCTGGGAATGGAGGTCAGCTATTTTATTCACGGTGAATAAGACAAGCCGGTCATAAAACGTGAGGAAACATCTAATTTGACCACTTTGTGCCATGAAACTTGATCTTCTATTTAGTCAGATCGCTTTGATAATGTGATAAGAATAGTTCAGTTTATTTTTATCCATCTCTGTACAGATACATTCATTTGCTTTACAAGTGCTTAAATCTAATGCTTGAATGAACAGGTGTGGGGACATGCGCTGGCCAAATATAAACTAGTACAGTTCATACAGCTCATGTGTTTACACGTATTGGCATCTTTTAAAGAAGAAATTTACTCCATGCAGACAGCCTGGAATAAATTTCCAGAAATGGCGGAAATAAATTTCCAGCATTCTTAGCTATCAAGGTATATTCTGCCACAGAACTCTATTAGTTTCAGTTAAGATGATTTTCCCCCTTTTGCTGATAAGAAGAGATTAAATGGAAATCACTACCTCTATGGTTATCTTGTTTTGGAGCCAGATTTTCCCCTTCCTTTGCTATAAGCTCAATTTTATAATCTTGAGGATTTAAAATAGAATCCATTATTCTTTCTGACAATACTTATTTCCCATGAAAACCAGACTGGTGCTTGCTAGCTCATAGTTAATTTCCATCTGAAGCATGTGCCATTTCAGTGGGTATCAGAGGTTTTAACAAGTATGTTGGACTTGGAGGAATTCCTTTCCCCTCATTTTGTTCGCAGTTATATAAGCCTTCTGCTTGGTTACATTATTGTATTTCATTACCCAGCTTGCAATGCTACATTTAAGAAAAAACCCAGTTTTCTGGTTTACTCTTCTGATAAACTTTGATTCTTCTTCTTTGAGGCCCTGTTTATATTTATGTGTGTTTTCTTGCTCTTTTTCACCGGGAACCCCTTCAAAAGTCAGCATACTGTATACATTTCTGGTAACATCAGTCTTGGGAGAGATGCATTCTCTCACACATTCCCTAAGTGGGAATCTGAGGAAGGAGAAGAAAAATACCTTCATCGTTAGAAATGAATGTACTTCCCGACTCTTGATGGTTAGTCTTTCAGAGGGGCTGGGGAAATCGTCAGCTTGTGTGTCTGTGGAGGCGCCATTCCATGTACTGAAGAGGCATTGACTCTGACGGGTGAGTCCTGGGGCTGCATTGCAGGGGCCTGGCAGGCGGAACTCCAGCTGGAGTCGTGAGTTCCGTTCACTGGCCTGTCACTTCCAGAAGGATAGTTTTGCACAGAGAAAATTGACTTACTTAGTTTTTACTTCTGAATGGTGAAAATGGCAATATTATTTTTACTGCAGTTTTAAATGTTTAAATGAGTTCAACCAAATGAAAGCTATAGCTGCATTGCAATATTAGTAAAATTAGTCTGATTAATATTGTTGCCAGATTCTGTTCTGCACCACAGACCAACTTGTTTACCTCAACTGACCAAATTAACTCACTCTTTTGCTGACGTAAAGACTCAAATTCTTAATAGAATTACAGCACCAATTGCTCCAGACAAATGGCTCTTAATTTTTAAAAAAAGTTTAGGACCTTTAATATCAGCTAGCATAGATTTCTTTGAAAATAAAAAAATTACATCAGGCTACCTTTTGAGGATGGTGTGAGATTTAAATAAAAGGTCACTTTATATATTCCTGGATTAAACCATACAGTTTTACATATTTTGACTAGATGTCAAGTTAACCTGCTGCAGTGAGGGAACTTGAAGCTTAAAAGACCTGAATGTGACTTTTGTTCCTTCCTGGTGATGTGATCCCTAAATCCAGGGGCACTGGGTCTCATCGGTGAGGTGGGCCCACGCTTGTCCTCCCACTTCCTTGGGGTGCTTGTCAAGTTCAAATGGTGTGATGGATAGGGACATTGTTTGAAAATTGTGCAGAACCATACAATGTGATTTTAAAAGGAAATTTAGATGTATTTTGTTTTCATTGTTTCTGTTTTTTTTTTCTTTTTTTAAAGATTTTATTTATTTATCTTTAGAGGAGAAGGGAAGGAGAGAGGGAGAGAAATATCAATGTATGGTTGCCTCTTGTGAGTCCCCTGCCAGGAACTGGCCTGCAACCCAGGCATGTGCCCTGACTGGGAATCGAACCGCGATCGTGTGGTTTACAGGCCAGCGCTCAATCCACTGAGCTATACCAGCCAGGGCTCTTTCTGTTTAATAATAGAGATCTGTTCATTGTTTTACCTATTGGAGTTTCTGGTCAATACAGGAAGAAAAAGAAAAAAGAAGAAAAAAGATGTAAGGGTTAGATGAGCAGATTTAATCAACAAACTGAATTAAGAGACTTCGGCAAGGATGGTGAACACCTGATCAGCTTCAGAATTTATTGGTCCTCATCGGCTTTAGCAAAACCATGTAGGAAACACAATAGAAAATAAGATACCATTCTCAAACCACAAAGTAGCCAGGAAAATAACTGAGCAAAGCCTTTTCTGAGAAATTTTTAAAACAAGAGCTGAAAAAGATGGAAAGGTATATCTCATTTTGACATGTCAGTTTCCCCTAAAATGAACCTGTAAATTCAAAGTCAAATTATGGGAAGGTATTTTTGAGGATCTCAACATACTCATTCTTTTTTTTATATTTTATTTATTTATCTTTAGAGGGTAAGGGAAGGAGCGAGGAAGAGAAACATCAATGTATGGTTGCTTCTCGTGCATCCCCTGCTGGGAACTGGCCCCTGCTGGGAACTGGCCTGCAACCCAGGAATGTGCCCTGACTGGGAATCGAACCACAATCGTCTGGTTTGCAGGCCCGCGCTCAATCCACTGAGCTACACCAGCCAGGGCCTCGACATACTCATTCTATGTTAACTCTAAGAGGAGTAAGTGTTCATGATGCTCAGGTCAGTCTTGAAAAGGAAGAGCAAAGAGGAGGGACTCACCATCCCAGGAAGATCCAGCGTGGAGCTGCAGCAGGAGCTGTCATGTAAACCCCCGGGAAAGCGCAGAGGCAGACACAGACTGAGTCCACACTGGGACCTGCTCTGGGGTAAACGCGGCACCGTAAGTCAGGGGAGGAAGGTAGATGGCCGAAAACCCGCTAACTGAATGATTATCTCAAGCATATACAAAGGCGAACTCCAGTGGGAAGGTAAAATGATAAAGCTAATAGCAGATACTGGAAGTGTTGAATGAAGATCATCAAAATGCAAACTGGAAGTCGAAATGTTAATAGTTGACTACATTTAAAAAATTAAAAATTTCTTTTAAAGGACAGACAAAATTAGCAAAGCTAACAAAAATGACAAAATGAGAAAAGATTTTCATAACATCTAAAATTTACAGGAGATTAATATCTAGAATACTCTGAGAAGCCTAAATTTTTCCATTTTTAAAATGAAGACAGATATTAGTAGTGGAAAGTGAAGTGCTCAGCACAGAGCCTGGCGTACAGTTAATGCTTTCTGTTTGCTGTTGCTAGTTCATCTGTTCTTATTCCCTGTAAGAAAACACTTTCATGTTGAGCACTATATGTGGTCCCTGAATTTCTGGTTTCTGCATGGTTTTATGTTGCTGGCTTATGGATTTGCAGGGAAATGTACGTGCAAACATCTAGCCAGTCTCAGTATGCACATTCCTCTTTGATAATGTCCACAATGAGCCAATGGTTAAAAGAAAAGTGGGGAGAGTGTTAGTGGCACCTCCCACGACATGGAGGTGAGCAAAATGCATGCACCACCGTAACTGAGGAACCGGCTGCCAAGGACACCTGCCAGGTCATGTAGCAAGAAAAGTATGCTTCATGGCTTGAGGTATGAGTCTTGTGACTGTCATATTCCATCCTACTTGAGGCTCTGGGGCCTGAATGTGCCATGTCCAGAAGACAGAGAGACTAGATGAAGCAGCTCCTGACTCCTTAGCTGCTTGTCCAGGTCTGACATGTGGCGGTGGTGGGTAGCAGGGCCTGCTGGGTTTCCTGGGGACCCCACACCCAGGACCGGTTGGCCACAGAGAGGTGGCTTTGCTCACGGCCAACCAAACCTGCTTTCTGAAAGCAGTGCTTTGTCTTTTTGTGTTTTATGACTTCAGCGTCAAGGAAGAATTTGGCTCTCCCATTGCAGCCTGAAAATTTAGGCGATGACACACAGGGCAGAAAGCTGTGAGCTGCCCTTAGTGGCAGTGATCTGAACTGGGCCCCATCCTTGGGCTTGGGAGAGTAGAGCAAGGCAGCCCAGGCTGTTCTGCAGGCAGGGAGGGAAAGGAAAGGAGTGACAAGTCTGTGCCCAGCTGTGACACACTATCTCTTTCAATTCCCGGCACCCCGTGAAATGAACATTCTTATCCCCACTTTACAGATGTGGCTGCTGCAGCTCAGAGAGGAAACATGGCCCAGGGTCACCAGGCTTGTAAGTGATTTGCTGGGATTTGAACCCTGGGTCTGTTTGAATCCAAGACCCACAGGTGGTTTTGTTTTGTTTTGTTTTGTTTCCCCTGCTCCATTCTCTGTATCTGAAGGCTTGGACTGAGGGTGGGTGGGGCTGGGTGAATCTATGGCTTGGTGGACTCCATGTAAGAATGCCTGGCTAATCCCATCTGTGTCTGATCTTGGCAGGAGGTTTGCTTAGGTTGTAGAAAGCAGATTGCATTTCCCAGTGCTGCATCTGAGCACGTGCCCCTGTGGTCATCTGGTTTTAGGTATGGTTTTGATTTCTCAGCAGAAACTGTGTTTCTGTGATATAATGACATTTTTAGTGTTGTGTTTTTCTTGTCATTCAGAGAAGCCTGAACTTCCAGGAGACACATTATATACCATGGCTGAATTCCATGCCCAGGAAGAAGCCAGGCAGGGTCTGCAAGGCAGAAAGCGCTTGCCCCCAAGGGATTTCATTTCTCTGAGCTTCTGAGATCTGAAAGGTACTTTGAAGAACTGGCTTCTTTAGCTGTTAATAGGAACATCTCTTGTCCAGACATTTGCAACTAACTTTTCTCTGTGCTTGAGATATGACAGTGTTTTTTTACTGGTGCTATTTGGAAGTCCGCAGGGTTGCCAGAGCCACACATTCATACCTCTGTCTCTAAGGCCCAAGGCGATGGCTAAGAGTGATGATAATCATGATGATGAGAATCTCAAACCATTCACTGTGTATTTGCTATGTGCTGGGCAATGTAGTAAGTTCGTTTTATACGTACAAAAACCCACTGAAATATGTGTGATTTTATATTTGTATGACTGCGAAAAAGCAGAAATCCTTGAATGACTTAATCAAATGAAAGATTTGTTCTTCTCACGGGATAAAAAGTCCAGTAGCAAGTAATTTAGGGGATTAAAAGGACGCCATGATGCTCTCAAGAACCCAGGTTCCTTCTCTGGGGCTTTCTTCATTGTGTTTGCAATGTGGCTCTTCTACTTCATGCACCACATCTACCTTTTCCGAGAGGCAGAAGAGCAACGTCTAAGTGACAAAAAGGAAACAGGTGGATGCAAGTGGATGCACTCCCTCCAACAAACTTTCTCAGAAACTCCAGCTGGTACTCCCATTGCAGCTCGTCGTCCAGAACCGTGTTGCATGGTGACATCTAGCTGCAAGGGAGTTTGGTAATCCAGGAATATTTAAGCAGGAAGAAAGAAAGGAGGGATGGATATTGGCTAGGTAACCAGAAGTGCTTAGCTCATATAACTAGTATTTGTTCAAAATTTATAGGCAAGGAAAGTGAAATTAGAGGTTTTAAGTGTTTGCCAACGGTCACCTTGCTAGTGAGTAAGACAGCTCAGACTTGAATCTAGGTGTGTCTGACTCTGAAGCCACATTCCTAAAAGCTCTGCCAGAACTTGTACCTGATACTTGGGGGTGGTCAGGATGTGAGAAAAGGTCTTTGGGGCTCTCCTATGGAAGAGAAAGGATGATTAATTTGTCAGCTCTTGAGAATAGAGTGAAGATCAACATGTAAGATATGGAAAGGCAGATTGTGGCGTACAGTACGAAAGTGATTTTCCAACAGAGAGTAATTAACTGTTATATGGGCTGTATGGTAGACTCTGTCCCAGAAACATGTGCAGAAATTAGATGGCCAATCAGAGAAGATCTCTGAACTGATTGAACATCAGTCTATTGTGAGTTCAAGATTCTGGATCTAGGAAATGAAAGTGGCTGACAGAACAATTAGGGTTAGAGGAAGGCCTTCGTTTGGGTGTAGAAGCCTCTGGACTTGTCCAACCTAGAGTGCCCTCACAATTAATTTATGACCCACACTGGGGCAGTTTTGGAGTTAAAGGGGGGTTTATTAGTAATTACACTGGGTGAAGACCAGTGTCATTATAGACCAACTGGGACCTGCGGCCACCCCAGGAATAGGCTTCTGATGAATAAAGAAATGGGGAGGCCTGGACTTCATAGGTAGTGGCCGAAAGGGCAGACACCCCATGTCAGATCCATCCACTTCCATAAGCTGGGCCTTCCAGGGGGCCCATCTTCACCCATGCTGGAATTTGGTGGTAGGTGTCAATCTTTGACAGGCAGGGACCATGTGTGGCTACTAAAAACATGCTTGTGACACAGGTCCTCAAGCTCTAGTCCCTCTAGCACGACTCATTCTTGAGAGACACTGAGCTCAGATAATGCTGTGTTTCTCAGTGAGTCATGAACTTGGTCCATTTTAGGCTGGGAGGGAAACTGGAGTTTACATGTCTTGAAATCTTTCTCATCTTTGAAAAACTGCTCCTCTCAGTGACCTTGGGAGAATCACAACCCCTCTCTATGGTTTGGTTTTTCCTTTAGTGGAAATGAAATAGACATAATAGCTATACAAAAGAAAAAATGATTCAAGATCTTCCAATGAAAGATGCCAGGCGGAGCCAAGTGGTGTTCTTATTTTTATGACAGTTACTGCAGGGCCGTCTCTTGTCCCGTCCCTCCCATTAGGCCACAGGGCATGGAATAAACACAGGCCTGGCCAGCGGCTGGTATTTGATGATGATGATGGCACTGGCATGAAGGGAAGGAATCTCCTTCTGGCTTGTGTTTCAGCATGAACCTCCCCACACCTGGCTCTCAGTGTGCATTAGTGGGAAACCGGAGGCTGGTGGTGAGCTAGTCTCGTTGTTTCATAGCCAAGGCAGCCTGTTCAGGAAACCTTTTAATAATGATGCTATTAAAATATTGTGCTTACTCCTTCCTTAATTCCTTTATTCAGTAAACAGTGATTGTCTCTGTGTACCAGGTTCTGTGTCCCAAGCATGTAGGCGGATGCATAATGACCAACATTAATGTGTCAGAATCAAGGGTTTTCCCTGAGATGTGAGGATGGGAGTGCGCTGGCCTCCTGCTGCAGTCTTGTGTCTCTCCCATCTAACCCGATGCCTGAGAAACACGTCTAAATGCAAGCCTGCTCTTGTTACCTATTTCCTAAAGGATCAACACCAGATTTCTCAATATGGTATAGAAGAACCTTTAGGATTTGGTCCCTACTCATCTTTCTGTCTTATCTCTCACTGAGCCCGTTTTAGAACCCAGTTCCAGCAATTGGGACATTTCTGTAGGTCCCTAAATATATAGCAAATATTTTAGATCTGGGGGATCTTACTGTCTTTGTTACAACTAGTTGGTGATGTAGTTGCAGTACGAAAGCAAACATAGGCAAAATGGAAATGGATGGGTGTGGCTGTGTTCAAATACAACTATTTACAAAAACAGGTGTAGGCTCAATTGGGTCCATGGGCTACAGTCTGCTGATCTTTGCTCTAGGCCTTTGCTTACGCTCTGCTCCTTCACTTGCCCACATTAAGGACCTCTTTGTTCCTCCCTCATTTCTCTGATCATTAACCATTCAATTTTTACGTCAAGTCTAAGGCCTTTCCCGACTACCCTGCGTAGACTGGTGACTCACTCCGCTGTATTCTGTACCTTCCACCTACTTACCTGTGTTTCCTCCCTTAATTTGATTGTAAGTTTTAGTCCTTCATTCATGCATTCACTGATTGATTCACTCAACAGTAGTTAATGAGGGCATAGTATGGGGCAGAACTGATGATTTTTTAATTCTCTGTATAACACCTAGCAGAAAGCCTGGCATATAAACATGCTTGTTCAATAAAAGGAAATACAACTCAACAAAGAATTTCCTGGTTAAAGATATACTCATATCTTTGGCACAAGTGCCAGAAGTGGGAATCATCCTCACTGATTTGAAAACCTCTCCGTCATGAGGAAGGGTTAAGTCAATTGACTCCATTTGGAGCTTTCCTTTCAAGGTTTCTGTAGCCTGGCCTGCAGTACCGTGGTGGCTCCCATTGCTATCCCTTCTCACTCCCTTTTCTAAGTCCCATGGGTCCTGCTTTCTGGTGACTCCATACGGCAGGGCCAGGAGTAGCAGCACTGACTTGCACACTCGCACACAGGCAGGTGACCAATTCCTGTAGAATTTTACCAACAAAGTGTTGACATAATTCAGTGGGTTTTTTACTTTTACTTTTACTTGTATCCATTGCTTTCTCACAGAACAGGGCTGTCGATGCTAAGAAACTGAAACAGTTCACCACATGATGATATTGAAATTGCTTCCTTGCAGTGTCTAAATTTTTTTTATCCATAATCTCTGGCTCCTTGAGAGTGATTCTGAGGTAAACATAAAAATGAAGCTTCTCATATTACAGACAGCATTTCATGGAGGTATGGAGCCCAAAAGCGTTTGAAGAAGGGCCTACGTCATTTTCTTCAATTTACAATTCATTCTAAATATAAGCAGAACATTTATTCAAGTGGTTGTCAGCAGTAGAACCAAGATGGCTTCATCCCATTTCAACCTGGTCAGATGTGCACTTTCAGTGGTTACCGAGAAGGTTCTATGTTTGTGGTCAGAGGCAGAGAAAAGAAAATGGTTACAGTTGGTTACAAAACAAACACAAAACCACCACATGGCTTCTCACTTTATAAGAGCAAATAGGAAAGCAGCCTCAGCTGGGGGGTGTAGCAGAGTGTGTGTTGGGTAAACACTAGAGAAACTGGAGAACGTTCTGGGTCTCTTCACTCTTTTTTTTTTTGCTAATGTAAGAAGCCAGTGTGGGGAGTGGCCGCTGAATGGAGAGTATAAGATTCTCTTTCATGAACTCACCCGCATGGTAATAGAAATTAAATAAATCTAAGTTCCATCATGCACGACCCCTTTCACTGATGCAGTCACAATCCACCTGACCTGACCTTTCAGACCGGCTACATTTGTGAGGAAACCACGGTGAGAAGAAGCAACGTGCTTGTGTTTCCGAGGAGGAAGGGAGGGGCAAGGTCGTAAACTGGCCTTTGGTGACAAAAGAAAAATAGGGCAGTGTTGCTAAATGACTAGGGCCACAACAGGTAGTAAACACAGCAAGGCCACAGCGGAGAACATGTGTGGCATTAGTGAGGTGACCCTGTTGTGACACTCGTATGATTTGGTGGTAAGGAACTTCTGGCATGTTCCTCATTTAGTAAGCTGTTGTCAGTACATTTTCAATGCATTTATAAGAGGGTGTGTGTGTATGCATGCGTGGAAGTGGGAAAGACGTTGGCAAATGAGTTGCATAAATAAATGTGTTGCTTCTCTGGGACAGTAAAGTTTAAAATAAAATACTGTCTTTACTCTTGTTTCTGGTGGTTCTCATCAAATGTGGTGCCAGCACTTGGCAATGTTTGTTAGAGTTAAAATTCACCTGCCCTTTGGGTCTGAATTCTACTTTAAGGTATTGATTTATAGTTCTATTCATGTGTATGTGCAAAAATATGTTTATGGGAGCCAAAGACTAGAAACTGCCCATATGCCTGTGAGGAGGGGGTGGGCCAATTTCGGGACATCCATACAATGCAGTGCAATTGTTGAAGTGAAAGGTAAATCTAACTGTATGGATTTACTGTGAACCCCACAATGTCTTGTTGTTTCTCTGAGGAACAGAGGCTCTGTGTAGGAAAGAGGGGCACCAAGATGCATCGTATATGCCTGTAGAGACATACAGTGTGTCTGGAAGGGCGCCTGAGGAATAGACGGGTGGCTGCCTCCCCAGAACGAATGGGGGGACTGGGTGCCAGAGGCTGGTGGACACTCACTTTCCACTCCGTGCTGCTTTGCACCGCTCGAAATTTCTGTTGGCCATAAATCATTTTTCAAAAAGAATTTTAAAGGAAATGCCACTCTTCCCAGTTAATTAGGGTTTGGCTGGTGGTGGCATCAGTGCCCAATGAAACAGACTGAAGTATAGGGTCTGATTCATGCACTAAAAACAGTTGAAAACCCTGCAGAAAAAGGGATCTTTCAGTTAAGTGTGTGTTTGGGAAGAGTGTTTCAGTAACTAATGAATAATAGAGAACATTGATTCAGGCTGCTATTTTTATGCCGACAGTTTGGAATCCTAGAGAGCTCTACAGAAAGCCCAGCACCTCTCCCCAGGATGCCTGGCAAAGGTGCCTTCATGAAGGGTCACCCTGACTTACAGTCTGCAAAACCACTAATGAAAGCTTCCCAACTTCTTGTGTATTCTAATTTCATAGCTTTGAAAGGGTCATCATTGCCGCTTCTCTTCTCCTGTGGATGACTGCAGAGTGCTTGGGAGAATGAACACCAGGTGACTCATTACATTAAATAATATCCTGGTCATTCTCAGGAGCTGATAAACTTGGTGGCCTTTAGAAATCAGTCACATGACAACTTGGCCGGTTCTTGGTCGGAAAAAGAGATAAGCACAGAAGAGGGACCAACACACATCCTTTTGTAAGATCTACCCCTGAGTCAGCATTCGGTGTTTCGGGAGAGGGTGTGTGACAGGACACCCTTCATTTAACTAATAGCCTGTGTTATGTTAGCTTTATTGCAAATTAATGCTTCATTTGTCTGTGCCTTCTTTCTTCTCAAACAGATTGTAAGCTCTTTAAATGCTGCCCTTCTGTCTTCATTCATTTACTCGTTCATTTATGGAACAAATATTTAATGCATAACTGCCACACATGTATTCTTTGCTGAGCGATGGGTCTCAGCAAAGCCCCATGATAAGTCGTATTCCTTATTTTCAAGGCATTCACATTCCACCCATCTCTTCACAGTCCGACAGTCTGCTTTGTATCTCCTAAGGTTATCGACACAGAAGGGGCTCAAGAAGGTGCATAATAAATGTTGGCTGATTGAGAAATTGCTCATGGTCTGAACCCATGAACTTGCAGTAAATAGCAGTTAATTTCTTGAGACCTCTTCAATGATAACACTTAGACATACAATTTCTATTTTATATCAGATGTTTCTAGACCTGGGAATGAACTCCTTTAGGGCTGATGTTGAAGAGAACAGTTACTCTGGCCCAACAATAGCCAGGGCTGTGAACTCCTTAAGAAGTAAGCTCACCTCTCACGTGGACAGACTGCTGCACTAACAAAGAGCAAGGAAGAGGGAAGGTGGTCAGAGAAGCTACTGTTTTCTGAGCGTCCACTTATGGCCTGGAGCTCCACACTCTTTGCTTTATTTAGCAGACAACACCCCCCCCCCCCCCCCCCCCCCCNGACAACCCACCCCCCCCCCCCCCCCCCCCCGCCAAGGAACATGGTGACCCTGATGTGGAGAAAAACAAATCTTTGTTGGCCTCTTGGTTAGTAGGTGACAGATTTATTTGTATGCATTTATGCATGTATTTATAATTAACAATTAAATATTTACCAAACACTCTTCTAGGGGCTAGGTATTTAAAGATGTATAAAGCACAGTCTATGCCCTGAAGGAGGCAAATGATATAAAGAAACACACCCAAAGTTAAATAACCTCATGAAAATTACCCAATAGTAACCAAGAGGATTTTAGAGCTGGCTGAATCCACAGCGAACATTTAATCTAGAGTTTCCTTCCTAAAAGGGCATGTGGGCATCATTGGTGGCATGCAAGTGGCTATATTTGGGTGTTATACAAACATTTTAAAATTTCATTAGGTATTTATTTTAACATGTGTTAGAAAAATGTGTAAGTCCTAGATCAAACCCTTGGGTTCATGTATTTTTCATCCTAACTGAAAAGTAACATAGGTAAGTCAGTTGCTTTGAAAATGATATAATGAAAAGTATCAAGTAAGTATCCGGGCAGAGTTGTGATTCTGGCATGTAGTAATGATTCTGTCATTTGAATGTGTTATTTGAATGATCTGAGTTTGGGAAATGCAGATCGAGTCCAGTTCCTGGGATGCAGAGAGCTTAAAGGAGTTGTTCACACTCCAGAAGCCAGTAGAGACCATGGATGAGAAACCAGTCATCTGACTGGCCTTCTACCCCACGGCCTCAGCCACTACTTCCTCTTTTGCAGACGAGGAAACTGCAGCCCTGAATAGCAAGTCCCCTATGTGAGTGCAAAAGCTCACATGAGAATCTACTAGCAGAGTAAAAAGATAAAGTGGGTATCATGAAAGGTCAAAGTTAATATTTATGGAGTGCTTACTAAGCATGCCAGTATTATGAAAATTTCATACACACTAATTTATGTTAATTCCCAAGCCACCCCAGGAGATGTACATAGCTATTTCTAGTGTTCCTTTGTTCATGAGGAAATTAGCAAAGATCAAGTAACTGTCTGAAGACGCTAACTTGCAGGGTTGGGACCTGAGCCCTGGTCGTTCAGTTTCAGAATTTGTTCCCTTAACCACTATACACACAGCTCACCAATAGTAAGTGAAGAGGTGAAAGAGGCAACCTGTCTCTCTGATGAAATCGGAAACATATTGTTGCCCTGTGCCCTCCTCTTTCAAGTTCTCCAATTAGTCCCTTGTTTATTTCACAGAAGACATCGTTTCTTTAAAACATCACTTTTTAATGTGCAGAAGCTCCTGAGAGGAATCAGTGATTTCCGAAAGCTACACTCCCATAAGGAAAACTCATTAGATTACTCTGATAAGAAAGGGGGGAAGGGTTTTCAGAAACAGCTATAAAGGATGCCCGGACAAAACCAAGCGGGGGCATAGAATGAGGGAAGGGAGGTGCGAATGGCTAGGGTTGGGGGGAGTGGTGAGGGGGAAATGCAGACAGTGGTACTTGAACAACAATAAAAAACTAAATAAATAAAATAAGAAGTGTTACATTAAAAAAAAGAATTATATAACGATAGTCCCACCCTGAAAGGGAGGAGAGGGAGAGAATCAGGAGAAGTGAATGAAGAGAGGAATAATTTGGGGACATAGTGGGGCTGAGAGTGACATGGAAGAGGAGGTCCATATAGGACTGGCCTAGTGCGCTGCAGGGGGCACCAGGTGTTGTGAAAGCCCTGCATGGTGCTTGGCACAGCACTGGGCACAGCAGGTGCTCCAAAGCTTTGTTGAGTGAATGGAAGCTTGGATGGAAACAGTAGCCGGCTGCATGAGTACAGTGATTGGAGGTGAAAGGGCACCAAACGCTCGACCTACTTTGTAACTGTGCTCCAGGTAAGCAGGGGAAGGAGAGCACAGCACCACATTTCCAGTCAACAAAGGAGCTATGAGCAAAGTGTTTAAAGGGCTCCTGATGCAACTAGGATGCTTTGTTTTGGGGGAATCCTTTTCATTTTTTGTCACCTCTTGTAGCAGCCCCTGTTCAATCTTCTGGCCGAGACTTTCTTAGATTAAAAATCCTCAATATCCCTCCCTCCCCAGTGCTTCAGGTTAGGCCAAGGCCCTCCAGGGACCAGAGCCAGCCAGGCCCCTCTGGGCTGGTGGTCAGCCTGTGTAGTTTTCTCTACCTCAGCAGCAGGTGCTGACAGCTGCACCATTCCATGCACCTTTGGGGCAAAGAACTGCTGAAACCAGGGCCAAGTTCAGAGCCAGGAAATGCTTCCCGAGGCTGTGAGGAGAGGCCTGAGGGGCTGCTCAAGCATTACATAAGCTGGATGTTAGCACCACTGATGCGCAGAGCCCTGAATTGCACAACTCTTACGCAGGAGCACTTGTTAAGTGTTGCAACACGACTCCCCATCCTTATCAAAATGTGAAACAGCTACCCAGCACACACTTAGAAAACACTAAAGCTCTTCTCCGGCAGATGGTTAAGACTGCTGATCCAGCTGACAGGAGAGAAGCAGCGCAGGGGACATGACTTACTGTAGCTCTTGGCCCGGGAAGCTGAACACTCAGTACCCTGTACTCCGCTAGCCTTGGGCAGCACAGGAGTCTGATAAAATGTGCTGTTTAGGGTGTTTGTTTTTCCTGGCAGTATCATTTGGGGTTATAAATGGCTCATTATTTCCATCCCATAGATCCATTCTTGCCTCTATTATGTTCTCTTCTTGCTTTCTGAAATAACCAAAAGGCCGGTAAAATCATCACTGAGAAGCCCGTGTGTTCTGACCTTGAGCTGAGGCCGAGTTGCCACATCGTTCTTGCCATCTACAGTTGCTGCCACGTGGGAGAAACTGGCTGGAAAGGGCCCCGAGAGCAGGGTGCCAGGAGGTGGCACGGGTTTTCACACACTGCATTCTCACAACCTTTTCAGAGGAGTGTTAGGCAATCGTCAGAGGTTATGAAGTTGGAACAGCACTCTCCCCGGATAGGTCGTTTTTCCTAGGACAGCTTGGAGGCAAATTTTATTAAGTATCAAGTAGCTGATCCAAAGCAGTATAAATAGCGAGGGATCATGTGACGAACCCAGAACTGAATATGGTCAAATCCTGGGCTGAGTGCGTATGATGTGTTTACTGACATCAGCACTTGCGCAGAGACATTTGCCCAGCAACCGTCCAGGAAAGGTGTTAAGGCACAGAAATGGAGATATTAAGGTTTCGTCTTAGAACTAATTTTATCCCCACTTTGAAAGCTTGCTGACCACACAGTTACCAAGAAAAGGACCTGTAAATAGGCTAGATGTGCTTACGTGTCATTGAAGAGGAGTAGAGACTGATTCTTATAAAACAGGCTAAGTTCATCTAGGTAAGACGTAGGGGGAAAGGCATGGTTTATAGTGGGGGAACTGTAAGATGTCTCTATCAGGTAAAAGGGACCTCCAAATTAGACACGGAGGGCCTTTTAATTCAGGCCCATTTTCTCCCATTGTTTCTTATTTTATTTAGAATGTAACCAGTGGGAACCACACTTTAATGAGGCTGATCGGGCCACAGATGACTGGTTATGAGAGGCCATCAGGGTTTCTCAGGCCAGTTTTCTAGACCAGCTGCTTCTTCAGTCCCGTCCCCATTGGCTGGAGCTGCTGACATTCCACAAGACAATCTTGCGTTCTCACAATGGTGGGAGGAGGCTCTGGGAAGACACAGTGTAACCTGGACGACACTGGAAATTCTTGAACGCTCCCACTCAGAGACAGCAAGCTTCCAAGGTGTCCTGGTCCAGTATGCACTGCAGCTTCCTGGCTCCCTGGTAAAGGAAGACTTCTGCTTCATATGATCCAAATTCCAAAACTATTTGGAAGGGTGGCAGTATTGTTAGTGTCTGGACCCTTTGGAGAAGACAACAGCCCCTGAATATATCAATTCTTGTATGCTTATTAAAAATCAGTATCTCTACTTTGTATCTAGGACCAAGGCCAAAAGGGCCACAGGCACTCAGAGGCCAGAGCGACCATGAAGGGCTGATGCCATCAAGAAGGGCCTCCCAGAGGGGGTGGGGCCTGGGTGGGGCCTGTCCTTTCTCCAGACTCACCCTCACTCCTCCGACTGTTTGCTCCTTTCCCAATAGTCACTCTCCATTTTTTTAAATAAGTAAAATGACCCCAAAGTGGCCATGTGCCTGGTTAAAGACTACATTTCCCAGCCTCCATGAGATCTAAAGAGATGTTATTGTGTGCACAGTGTAGCCAGATAAAATACGGTCTGCCTAGTTAATTTTTAATTTCAGATAAACAAATAATTTTAATATAGGTATGTCCCATCTAACATATTAGTATTTTTATTTGCCAAATCTGGCAACCCTATGAGTGGAACTTCTGGAAACAAGGGGCGTGCTCTCCCCGCCCCCTCTCTTTTCCTTCCTGGGATGTGGATGGAATAGCTGGGATTTCAGCAACCATTTTTGGATCCTGAGGTTAGATGGCAGAAGGGGAGGACAGAAAACCTGGGTCCCTAGTGAGCGCACACCTTCGGACTTGATGTGTGAGGAGAAAGCACTGATTTGCTTTAGCCATGAATAATACCTGTTATTTGTACCCAATTGCTATTCCTAACCGATATAGCCATAATAAAACATGCTCTGTTATTTTTGGCATTAACACTGCCATCGTTGCCTTTGCCTCTTAATAACATAAACTGCCTTTTTTACTTACTATATATTTTAAGGACGCCAAGAGGAAATGGATTGTATTCCCTATACCCTTTTAAAATGACAGCTCTTAGCATGAGTTTCTACACAGCATTATGACTATTCTGCAAATAACATTTAGGTATTTTGAGTAATTGCTTCAGGTGACAATAATAATAATATTTCTGAAGCAGAATAGTTCTTATCTCTGCACAAAGATTTGGCATGAAAACTCAGTTCCTGTGAAATGATGCTCCAGAAATCCAGAGCCACATTTCAAAACAGTAAAAATCACATTTGAGAGTTGACATCCTGCTTTAAGAAAGTTTCATTTTACCTAGTTTAACTCTTCATTAATCCTTATATCATCAGATTCCCTTACATGCTGTAAAGATCAGCTAAGGGTAGGCACGAGCACAGGTAAAGCTAATTTGCAAAGCTCCAGCAGTAATTGGGAATGATGCAAAACCAAACTCCATCGGCCTTGGTAGCAAATTGACTGCTCTCCACGTCCACTGTGAGGCATTCTGGGAAATGGAGGGAGTCATAGAATTGGCCTCTTTACATAGAAGCACAAGCTCACTAGTTTAGCTCACTTGTTACGCAGAGGGGGATAAAAGTTCCCTGGGCTGTGAACTATGTAAGTACCTGCCTTCCGTTCTGCAGTGGAATCTTTCAAAGGTTAAGTAATAGTAAATAATCAACTAAGATTTCTCAGATTGGCTGCATTGACCTTTCTCTGAAAGAAAATTTTCCCCGTGAAGACAAAACAACTTTGGAATAAGAGCAGTATTTCCTGCTTCAGACATTTGGAGAACAAGATCAGGCCCGGCCTGACTGGCAGAGGCTGCCTGGGGCAGACAGCTAGATTTGCTATGTGGGTGAAGGGAGGTAAGTTAGAATTTAAGAGAAGGGAGGGGAAGAAAAATCCCATTTCATTTTGTAAGTTTCTGCCCAGGCTTTTCAGCAACGTTCATCAGTAAGAAAGAAGCAGGCAGTGCCTTGTTCCATCGTGGGGACACAGAGTTGGGAGTCAACTCCTGGAAGGTGGGTTATATTACAAAGGAACAAGTAACACAAGTGACATACAAATGGTGAAAGAATAACTCAGAAGAGGTGGCCTGATGTTTGGTAACAGGCCATGATGTTATAATGGTTAGCTCAGAAGAGATGACGGATGGGTCCATTTGCATACATCTGTATTACAGATGGCAATAAAAGTTGGACTGATGTGAGCTGGGGAAAAAAACCCCAAAGTGAATCTGTTTATTAGTGTTACCTACACAATGTTAAAAGAGAAGGAACTTATTTCTTTTGTCTAGGGTAGATTGCTTTATATTTTATATATTTATGTAAATATAAATATAAATATATTATATATTTATAAACATAACAGGGTACACTGTTATGTGTATACAGATTGCCCATTCAGCAAGCATTCGTTGAGTACCTACTCAGTGCCAGGCATTGTGCTAGGTGCTGGGAATGTACCCAGTACTGTGGTGCCGACAGCCTAAAGGAGAAAAATGCCTTTGAACTTCATAGATAGGTTAGAATTTCACAAAACCCCTTCATTCCCTGCCCTCAACAAAGCACAACCAGAGCCAGCCACCTGGTTGTACCGTGATTGCTTAAGACCATGACAATTTCTGTTCAAAACAAAAGTGTATATAAAACATTGGTAAAATTTTAAAGCCTTGTTATAAACCTTGTAGTAAAAACCAGAAGACCTTCTTATGTTAAAAATCTTTTCTCTGCTGCTAAATAATAACAACTTGACGAATTCTTTAATTTCTCTGGGACTAAGTTTAAATAAACATTTATACAGTGAGGTGGTAGAAGGTAGCACTAGCATTAATGACTAGGGTTTAGGACAAGCAGTAAGAGGAGGTTAAGAGGCAGACAGCTACTTACTAGCCACTCATTTACTGTAGGAGCTCACGGTAGTTACTCAAACCTCTTAACATCTGTTTCCTGATCTGAGAAGTGGGGATAATGTGATATTCGTTGTGAGGGTGATATGGAGAAATGGGAAATATACTGGGTTCAATACAGGACACATGAAAAATTGCTCAGTCAATATAGCTATTTTTAGCCTACTCAAAAACTATTTGAATTTTGACCGATTGTACGTGTGTATGTGTGTGTGCATGCATCTCTGTGTCGATTGTCATCACTGATCTCTTATTAAGTCGTTAATTGAGGGATCTCAATGTATTAGGGCACAAATATGTAATGGAGTCTTTTTTTTCAGTCCGTACTTGCAATGGTGCTATATCTAATCCCTTTTTCTGTTCCTCAACAACACCTAGGGTGGATTCTAGTAATTAGCAGCTTTTAAAAGTTAGGTCCGTGCAGGGTGAATCTCATCCTGCTTCACAGCCTCTCTCCTCTCTCCCCGCTTTCCCAAGGCTCTGGCTTCTCCAGTGTGCAGGGCCGCAGGGAAGGAGAGGGGAAGAGCCCTGATCCCTGTCTGTGGGCCTCTCACCCCGTGGGTGCCGTGTCTCAGGCTAACGCGGCGGGCATGTTGGTGCCCCTGTGTGGTGGGTGCTGAAAGCTGGTGGCACATTTTGTGACTTTGGAGGCCTCTGCGAAGCTCTCAACCAGACAGTTCATGCTCTAGAAGAATGGTCTGGGACAGACTTCCTCACCTCCTTGGCTCCCACCTGGCTGTCACCTCTCCAGCCTGCGGTTATGTGGTGGCTCTACCTCTGTGTCATCCAGGGGGTTGTTTCTATGCTCGTGTGTGATTTCACTGATATTGAAATTGTGTTCCAAGAATGCAATGTTTGCCCTTTGATGCTTAGAGCTCCCACAGATGTCTACTACCGGCTGAGATACAGGTACAAGTAAATAATGGCAGGAGGGGCTATGCTACATCATCGTCTTGGTTTGATCCCAGAAATTTACTTGTCTTTTGATTAGTTCAGACTCAAACTCCTTTATTAAAAGCAAGGTAGTTAATAAAGTGATCACTTTGTTTATATATATGTATTATATATACTTTTATATAATATACTTTATACGGTATGTTATTTACTCTATCCTAATATGAATAATATATAATATTATACTTCTGTCAGAAAAGGCAGTCTTTCCCTTAACAAGTTTTAATTGAAAATGCTTTTATTGACTACATATATTATATTAATATATTTATTATATATTTTAATATTACTATATATCATATACTTAAATACATATTTATATATCAGTGAGGTCATTTTCATTTCAAATTTATTAAAGGTGAGAGCTCCTGCTCTGATGAAAGATAGAATCTAGTTGTTCATCTAGAAGATGGAGGTGTAGGTGGAAACACTGTGCCTCCTCACGCAACCAAATTTAAGGACAACAAAGATCTAGAAACAAAAACAGAACCAGAACCGACAGAAAATTCAACTGTACTAAAGTCCAACAACAACCATTCATCCAGACCAGTAAGAGGGGCAGAGTTGGCGGATGGCAGAGAGGGGTCGTGGCAGGAAAAAGTGGGGGTTGACAGACCTGGGCACAGGGAGGAAATGAGCAGACCCAGTGAGGCATGCAAGGCAGTTAGCTGACCCCGGACAAACATTTGCACACAGATAAACCAGGAGAAAACGGGCAGCAAGACAAACCATGCAACCTAGGGCCCCAGTGTCAGGAAATAGAGCCTAAAAGCACTGACTGGAAAAACCTGTGGGGGTTGAGGTGCGGGAAAGGCTCCCAGCCTCACAGGAGAGTTTGTTAGAGAGACCCACAGGGTCCTAGAATGTACACAAGCCCATCCACCTGGGAACCAGCAACAGAAGGGCCCAGTTTGCTTGTGGGAAGCAGCAGAGGGAACTGAACTTCGAGAGAGAGAGCAGAGCAAGCACCATTGTTCCCTCTCTGACCCCATCCCAGATACAGCATCACAACCCAGCCACTGGGTAGCCCCACCCTGGCGAACACCTAAGGCTCTGCCCCTCATATGTAACAGGTGTGACCGGATGAAAAAATTAGGGCTTGAACAAATCAAAGCCCCAGAGCCAATACTTTTAAGTGACCAAGAGATAGCCAACTTATCAGATGCACAATTCAAAATACTGGTGATCAGGATGCTCACAGAACTGATCGATTTGGGTTGCAAATTAGATTTTAAAAATTACAGCTACACTAAGTGAAATAAAGGAAAACGCATAGGGAACCAACAGTGATGGGAAGGAAACTGGGACACAAATCAGTAGAGTGGATCAGAAGGAAGAAAGAAACAACCAAGCAGAAAAGAATTAAGAAACAAGAATTCAAAAATTGAGGAGAGGCTTAGGAACCTCCAGGACATTTTTAAATGTTCCAACATCCGAATTATAGGGGTACCAGAAAGAGAAGAGAAAAAGCAACAAGTGGATAAGTTATTTGAACAAATAATGAAGGAGAACTTCCTCAATCTGGCAAAAACTTCCAGGAAGTTCAGGAAGCTCAGAGAATCCCAAAGAAGGTGGATCCAAGGAGGAACACACCAAGGCACATCATAATTACATTAGCCAAGATGAAAATGAAGGAGAGAATCCTAGAAGCAGCAAGAGATAAGGGGACAGTCACCTACAAAGGAGTGCCCATCAGACTGTCAAAGCTGATTGGAGAAATCAGCTCAGGCTGTCAAATCAGAACTGATTTCTCAAAAGAGACCTTACAGGAAAGAAGGGGCTGGAAAGAAGTATTCCAAGTCATGAAATCCAAAGACCTACATCCTCTAAGGTTGCTCTATCCAGCAAAGCTTTCATTTAGAATAGAAGGGCAGATAAAATGCTTCTCAGATAAGGTCAAATTCAAGGAGTTCATCATCACCAAGCCCTTATTATATGAAATGTCAAAGGGACTTATCTAAGAAAAAGAAGATAAAAATATGAACAGTGAAAGGACAGCAAACTGACAGTTATTAACAACCATACCTGAAACAAAAGCAAACTAAGTGGACAGGTAGATCAGGAGTGGAGCCACAGAAATGGAGATCACATGGAGGCTTAGCGACAGGGGAGTGGGAAGAGGAGTGGGAAGAGGAGAGGGGAGAGAAGGTACAGAGAATAAGTAGCATAGGTGATGGGGAGAAAATAGATAGTGAGGAGGGCAAGAGTAGTGTGGGAAATGTAGAAGCTAAAGAACTTATGATACATGGACATGAACTAAAGGTGGGGAAGGTGGGTGGGAGGGGGTGTGCAGGGTGGAGGGGAATGAAGGGGGAAAATGGGACAACTGTAATGGCAAAATCAGTAAAATATATTTAAAAAAAGAATCTAGTTGTTCATCTAATCAAATCTTTATTTAAATTTATGTTCTGGCACAGTGATGTATCCATTTCTTTTAGTGAGTATTTAATGCATCCATAAACTTTCTGGTGCTTTAGAAAAACTTCAAAAAATTATGATGTAACTTACATAAAATACATGAATTTTAAGTGTGCAGTTTAGTGAATTTTATATACAGGGAGGGGCAAAAGTAGGGTTAGAGTTGCTGGTGTGGAAAACAATACAATAATTAATTAATAATAATATAAGAATAAACTCTGTTTTGAATACTCACAACTATAAGCCTACTTCATTTTGTAAAAATTTTAATTCTTGTTCAAGTACAGTTTTCTGCCTTTTACTCCCCAGCTCTCCCCTCCTCCCTCCTGTTTCTACCCCCTGCCCTTGTTATTGTCCATGTGTCCTTTATACTTGTTCCTGCAAACTCTTCCCCTTTCACTTGAAATTCCCTTTCCTTTCCTCTCTGGTGACTGTCAGCCTCTTCTCTATTTCAGTGTTTTTGGTTATATTTTGCTTGTATAAACCTACTTTGTGTATCCACCTACATGCCATGAAGTATAAACACTTGAAGTATATTTTATATTATGCCTACATTATGCCTGTTTTCTTTTTTCAGAATAATAATGTCTAATTTTTAAAAACATTTTTATTTATTTATCTTTAGAGGGGAAGGGAAGGAAGAGGGAGAGAAATATCAATGTATGGTTGCCTCTCATGTGTCCTTTGCTGGGAACTGGCCTGCAACCCAGGCATGTGCCCTGACTGGGAATCAAACCGCGATCCTTTGGTTTGCAGGCCCGCGCTCAATCCACTGAGCTACGCCAGCTAAGGCATGCCTGTTTTCGTTTCTACCTTAAAAGTACCTAATTTAAAAAAGAAGTGGCTATGAGAAGCAGTGGGTGAAAACACAGAGAAGAACAGAACGAATACAGATGGTGTGCTGCCCCGTGCGAGGTGCCCCACTTGTTTCCTCTCATCGACTACCTGGTTTAATACCAAGACAAACACAGTGGGCTCATTTACATCACCCCCATTTTAAAGAGGAGGAAATTGGGTTTCAGAGTGGCCACAGGATTTGTTTATGGTAACACAGTTAGACAGAATTTGAAACAAGACCTTTGGTATCAAAGCTTTATTTTTTCTCTCAGACAATTAACAAGAAGCCATGATATACTCTCTTAACTTGGTTTTCCCTGAAAGCAGAACTTAAGATACTTTATTTGAAAAGTGATCCCAGAGGAGTGGGGTGGAAGAAAGGGGAGATGAGTCAGGAAAGGAGGAAAACCAACACAAGGATGAATTACTGGTCTGCCACTTCCGTTCCATCACTTCAAACCTTCTCAGAAGCCATATGAATTTTGTCTCAAAAATGTCTGTCATGACAAAAATGTCTGAATGACAAAAGAGGGAACTGCATATCATTAGCTTCTGTCATCGAGGTGGGCCCATGGCATTACTTCTGGGTTGCAATGTGTTAGTGCCAGTTCTCCCCAGGCACACTGCATCTTGCATAAGAGAAGACTCCGGGCAGAAGGCAATAAGTGTCAGATTACACCCGCAGGAACCTGGACAAAGATGAGGTGGAACTCCATGGTGCAGCAGTGGCTGCAGTCGAGGCGGGGCTGAGAGGGTGTGAAGTGGTGTGTGACCCGTATCCAATACACATTCCAGGAATGTTTTGATCCAGACTGGGAAATAGTCTTCCAGTAATATGCCTCTTTTTGAAGCAGGGATTTCCACCTGAATCCAGGCTATTCTGCTGGAGTTCACGTCCAGGCATGTTTGGCAAATTAATGGAGCAGAGCTGAGAGAGTCTATTTATGTGCATCAATATGCATGAGTTCTTTGCTCTTTCCCTGAAGGAAGAGAAAAGAATTTTTTTTTGAGAAAGAGATTTTTATGCAAAACAGCCTTGAAAGAGATATGGGAGAAATGGAGGGAATCACTTGGTAGCTATCTCATGACAAGTTCTAAACTCCGTAGAAAAGGGGGATCAGGCACCAAGGGCAGGATCTGATTTAGGGGGGATTCAATACCTTGATGCCCAGCAGTACCAGGTCTTTAAAGGCCCTGGTGTCAATAAAGGCCTTGAAATAAAGAAGTAAGGAAGTTAAGCATTCTTTCCACTTCTGCATGGTTCCAGAGGGAAGATCAAGTGTTCAACAATGCAGTAAACATAGTTCAGACACTTCCAAGAACACCGTTCCAGGTGCCCTGATTATCCTGTGCATTTGGAGAAAGAAAGTTTTTATTAGGGATGGTAGTAGCTATCACAATTGGAGACTTGCCAGTGTGGGGTGGGACTCAGCATCTGAACCAGCCTCCAGAGACAGCACAGGAGGGATCCCACCAGGGCAATGAGAAGAAGTCTTGGTATGGGAGCAGAGTTTAGTTTCCAGCTGCAGATAACTCGAGTACAGGGAGCTACTCAAAGAGTAGAGGCCTAGTCATGGGAACTTGGTGAGTGGATTATACCAAGAGAGAATGAAGTAATATCCAGGCCCAGAAGAAATAGTATAGAGTAGAAATCCAAGATATAGCTCAGAAAGGTATGAGGAAGAGCCAAAGAAAATTCAAAATGGCTGTATAAGGCAACTAGGGCTATCTCCAGTTCCTGGAAATAGCCTTGAGAGTGACTGGCCTAAGCCTCTTTTTAGTTCCTCTTCCTTAAATGTGTCTGAAAACCCAGATGGAGATAAACACACTGTTTATTAACTAAACAGGCAAGTGGGCAGCAGGGACAGGGAGTGAAGCAGGTCTTTACTGCTGAAATATCAATAAGCTGCAGGTGCCTGAATCTACTAACAAGGAAGCAGGCCCTAAAGGGTTAAAGCCTATTGTAATGGGCCTTCTAAGAGAAGACTGCTGTTGTTTCTGTCTGTCTAGCACCCCTTCTCCTCTTCTTCTGCCAACAGAACTGGTTTTTAATGAGGACACCTGACTTCTCAGAGAAGTGAGTATGTGCCCTTCGCCCAGTCAGTCAGAGTGTTTCCTTCCTTTAGCTTGGGGATAGGCAGGAAACCAAGAAAGACCAATCAGATTCTTCCTTGAGATTTGCCATGTATGTGCTTAGAAAGGGAGGAGAGTTCTCACTCAGCCTTGGGATCGCAAGCTGTAAAGATGATGGAAAGTGAAGTTGCTTTCTGTCACCCTTCCTGGATGCATAGGGAAAGCCACCTGCAGTAAGAGACAATGAGTCCAAATTAAGGGAAAATCAGAAATGAAGAGAGATGGGTAGAGAGAGACAGGGTCCTAAGGACATTACTTAGGCTCTGAATCCAGTCATGCCCCAAGCAAAGCCATCCTTGTTGTACCATGAGCTAGTAAGTACTCTTTATTTCAGTCAATTTCAAGCCAATTTCCTCTGGGTTCCTGTCATTTTCCATGTAAGGAAATCATACCAATGCATTTATTCATTTACTGCTTCACAGCAGTACTTATTTATTGTCTCCATCCATAAATGGAGTTTAGAGTTGGGACTAAAAACACCTCTTCAAGTCTGGCCCCCATTGCATTTCATGAGGACACGTGGCCATTTGGGTGAGCATATAGCCAATGTTTCTTGTCTGGAAAAATCTCAATAATGCCAGATCTGTGTCATTGTCTGGCAGTGCTTTTTGACATGCGCTTGTTCTTTGGAGCTCTCCTTCCTCTCTGCTCTTGATCTTCTCTGACTGTGGATGGAATCCTGATCCTTTTCCACTATGAATCTTTCTTTTTGCCCATGAGTTCCAAAGTAGAGCTCAAATCCTGACCTTTCTTCTGAAACCAGGTACATGCCTTTGATTTCTATTTGTGGGTTCAATGATCAGCTCACACTCAACAAGTCCAAAACAGAACTCAGCACTCTCCTAGTACTGTTGATGACACCCCCAATGTTCTGGCCACCTGCCCCTGACAATCCTGAAATTATCTGGGTTGCCTTTCTCTCTCCAACCTCCATGTGCTCTGAGTCATGGAGCAAAATCCCTTTCCTTCATGACGTCTGCATATGCCAGGAGCTGTGTGAGATGCTTCAGGTAGAAGAAAAATCAAGACATGGTCCTTGGCTTGATGAGTTTGCATCATTCCATAGGAGGAGCAATCCAAAGCAGAAAGTACCGAGTGCTACAGCAGCAGAGAAAGGACCAGGGAAGCCTGATGGAAGGCTGCATTCCTATCACTTATTGGGGATCAGGGAAGAGTCATGGGAGAATTTCCACAGTCCACGAAGGGAGAAGGGAAACAGAACAACTGACTGAGTGCTCTTGGCATGATGACTTTGGTTTACTGGTGCATTGGGAAGAAGCACTGGGGAAAGCAGTGGGAACCCATATTGAGGTCAGTGCTGTAAATGGTGTGTACCAAGGCCAGTCACAGCCCCACCGGCTCTTGTTTTCTCATATTATGGAGCTGGAAAAGCAAAACACCAGCTTTCTCAGCTTGCCTTGCTTGACCAGCTTCTGGCCAAAGAGAATGAAGAAGATGTAACCTGGTGGCCGTCCTGGGAAGCATTTATAAAGTCACAGGCTGCGCTGGCATGCTTTTCTTGGGTTTCCTCATCTCCCCCTTCTTCCTATGTAGGGGCCCTTGTGATTGCTTATGTTCTTAACAGTCATCCTGGCACCACGAGACCCCCAAGAATGGGGATATATTAGTAAGATAGAAGAGGGGAAGGATAGGACAATTCTGGTTCTCTGAGGACATCATCTGGCTCCAGTGAAGCCATGGACTGCTTTTTCCTACATGCACTGGCCATGAAAAAAATCCATATTTGAGTAAAAATCATTGTCAGACTTTCTGCTGCTTTGCAGCTAAATAAAATGTTAACTGATAAAGCCATATGTTAGAAATACTGAATTCCATTCTACAGAAATTAAAGTTTATTCCATAAGCATGAAAGATGCAGAGAGCTCTCCACTTAAAGGTTATGCTATTACCAGAAAACCTTCTCCCTACCCTTCAAAGCTCAGGTCAGTCTCCCCTGTTTATGGCGGCTTCTGTCTCTTGTCTTGCCGACTTATCATCCCTCACTGTTAGGCAATGACCACATATAGGTTTATGATATGCATTGTTACTAATTGTTTATGGACTTATGTTACATATCCCAATAGGACTATAAGTGCCTTGTAGGTAAGAGCCATATTTTTATAAGTACGTTTTCTCTCTCTCTTGAAGTATCCAGGCTGGAAAGAATGGCATAGTGGGCCAGTCAGTGCTCAGGCACTAGAGTATTGGGTTTGAATTCTGACTCCTTCACAAAATATTTGTGGATCTTAGACACATTAAAATATTTTATTGTTTATGCTATTATAGTTGTCCAATTTTTCCTCTCCTTTCTCCTCCACCCAGCCTGCACGCCACTTCCATAGTCAGTCCCCGCACTGTTGTCCACGTCCATGGGCCCTTCATATATGTTCTTTGACTAGTCCCTTCACCTTTTTTCAATCAGTCCCCTCCTCCCCCTGCCCTCTTACAGCTGTCAGTCTGTTCCATGTTTCTACACCTCTAGTCCTATTCTGCTCATTAGCTTATTTTGTTCGTTAGATTCCACTTATATGTGAGATCACATTTTTAAACTTTTCCAGGCCTCAATTTCTTCGTCGGGGGAACACAGATTGGATTCATCTGGGCACTAAAATTTTGGATTCACTAGTCTCACAAGTTTATTGTGACACTCAAATGAAATTTTTAGCACTGTTTTAGTTACCATTATGCATATAGCACATTGAATGCACTAATGACCTTCCTATATCCATGTGCTTTTCTTTTTCACTTATTTCTTTATTTTTATTGTTGTTCAAGTACAGTTGTCTGCACCTCCCTCCCACTCCCCACTGCCATCCCCACCTCCCTGCACCTCCCTCTAATTCCACTCTCTCCCTTGTCCATGTGTCCTTTATACTTGTTCCTGAAGTCCCTTCCCCTTTCCCCCTTCATCCCCTCCCACTTCCCTTCTGGTTACTGTCAGATTGTTCTTTATTTCAATGCCTCTGGTTATATTTTGCTTATTTGCTTTGTTGATTAGGTTCCACTTAAAGGTGAGATCCTATGGTATTTATCTTTCACTGTCTGGCTTACTTAGCATGATGCTCTCCAATTCTATCCATGCTGTCCAAAGGGCAGGAGCTCCTACTTTCTTTCTGCTGCTAATCAGTGAATTTGGCAAAACAGTAGGACACAAAGTCAATATTCAGAAATCAAAGGCATTTTTGTATACCAACAGTGAAATGTCAGAAACAGAAATACAGAAAAAAATCCCATTTGATATAGCAACAAGAAAAAAAGTACCTAGGAACAAACCTAATGCATATGGTTTTCAATGTGACCTTGTAGCTCTTCCTATCACAAGGAGGACTCCATTCCCCTACCCTTGAATATGACTGATCTTATAACATTCTTTGGTCAACAGAATGTGGCAGATGTGGTGCTGTGCTAGTTCTTCATCTGGTCCAAAGGCCTGGCACAGTTCCATTCTCTCTAGGGACTCCTGCCTTTACGATACAAACAAGCCCAGGAGAGCTATTGGAGGATGAATGACCTTGTGGAGCAGGACAGAATCTTCCCATGGAAGGCCTCTGCTAGTTGTCTATAGATACATGAGAGAATCCAGCTAAGATCAGAAAACCTACTCAGGAAGCTTATACATTATAAGCAACAATAAATACTAATTGTTTTAAGCCCATAAATTTTGGAGAGGTTTGTTATATAGCAATAGCTAAATGATATAAGTTACCTAAGAGAGAGGAGGGACTTTGCCTGTTTCATTCTCTGCCCTATACCCAGTGGCTAGAACAGTAACACACACAGGTGCTCAATATGTGTTGAGTGAGTTCCCAGATACAATTATGATTGTTATCATCTTAAAGGGTTGTAGTGACAAGTAAATGAGGTAATGCAGAGAAAGCACTTAGCATTGTTTCTAGAACATAGTGACTTCTTAATAAATGTTAGCTATTAATAGGGTGATTGATGGTGACTGGTTAATTGATAAGCACACTTTAATTATGTAAGACTAGGTGAATAATAATGCTGTTCCAAGGCTAGTGAATGAAGGATTTCTTTGTCTTTCAGGAGACCTAAACCTAACCACAGTTGAGTTTTCATTTATAACGTTAAAGAGATAGATATATAGACAGACAGATCACAGAGGAACTGCCCTAGGAAATTTTAAGAATGTTTTGTAAGAATTATTCATGGGAGGACTTCCTCCAAGATGGAGGCATAGGAGGAAACACTGTGCCTTCTCCCACAACCAAGTTTGAATACAACAAAGGTTTGGAGAACTAGGACACATCCAAAGACCAGAAAATGGAATTATACGGAAGTCCGACAACTACGAACTGTTCAACGGGGATGGTAAGAGAGGCAGAGCCAGCAGCAGAGCTGGGTCGGGCAGGACAGATCCCTAACCTAGGCGCGCAGGCAGCCCAGAACCAGTCGGGGTGTGGGGCAGACTGACCATGGTCGCACATTCGCACACAGTGAGACGGACCACTCAGGCCCCAGGGGGCGAACCCAGTGGTGGAGGGCTGAGGGCTGTGGCACACTCACGTGCAGTGGAACTAAACACATGGGCCTGGTGACAGTGGTGGCTGTGGCGCCAGTGGGGGACGCGGTGGCAGGCAGCAGACGGGAAGCCATTGTCCCTCTTTGACCCCGCCCCCACATACAACATCACAACCTAGCGACTTAGTTGCCCTGCTCTAGTGAACACTTTAGGGCTCCGATCCTGCTATGGAACAGGCATGAACAGCCCAAAAGATGGCGCAAGAAGAACTCAAAGTCCCAGAGCCAATAACTCTAAGCGACCGAGAAATTGCCAGCCTCTCAGAAGCACAATTCAAGACACTATTTATCAGGATGCTCACAGAACTGGTAGATTATAGTCACAAATTAGAGGAACATATGAAGGCTAAACTAATTGAAATGAAGGGAGATGTCCAGGAAACCAATAGCGATGGAAAGGAAACTGGGACTCAAATCAATGGAATGGACCAGAAGGAAGAACGAAACATCCAACCAGAAAGGAATGAAGAAATGAGAATTCAAAAAAATGAGGAGAGGCTTAGGAACCTCCAGGACATCTTGAAACGTTCCAACATCCGAATTATAGGGGTACCAGAAGGGGGAAAGAAACAGCCACGAGTGGAAAACTTATTTGAACAAATAATAAAGGAGAACTTCCCCAGTCTGGCAAAGGAAATAGACTTCCAGGAAATCCAGGAAGCTCAGAGAGTCCCAAAGAAGTTGGACCCAAGAAGGAACACACCAAGGCACATCATAATTACATTAGCCAAGACCAAAATGAAGGAGAGAATCCTAGAAGCAGCAAGGGATAAGGGGACAGTCACCTACAAAGGAGTACCCATCAGACTGTCAGCGGATTTCTCAAAAGAGACCTTACAGGCAAGAAGGGGCTGGAAAGAAGTATTCCAAGTCATGAAATCCAAAGACCTACAGCCAAGATTGCTTTATCCAGCAAAGCTTTCATTTAGAATGGAAGGACAGATAAAGTGCTTCTCAGATAAGGTCAAGTTCAAGGAGTTCATCATCACCAAGCCCTTATTATATGAAATGCTAAAGGGACTTATCTAAGAAAAAGAAGATGAAAAATATGAACAGTGAAAGGACAGCAAACACACAGTTATTAACAACCACATCTAAAACAAAAGCAAACTAAGAGGACAGCTAGATCAGGAGCAGAGCCATAGAAATGAAGAACACATGGAGGGTTAGAAACCAGGGGGTGGGAGGGGAGAAGGGGGGAGAAGGTACAGAAAATAGCATAGAGGGTAGGTAGAAAATAGATAGGGGGGAGGGCAAGAATAGTAGGGGAAATATAGAATCTAAAGAACTTGAGACACGTGGTTATAAACTAAGTGGGGGAGAATGGTGGGGGAGGGAGTGTGCGGGTGGAGGGGAATGAAGGGGGAATAGAACAACTGTAATGGTATAATCAATAAAATATATTTTAAAAAAAGAATTATTCATGGAACCATGGAGCTTAGAGCTAAGGCATCAACTTCCTCTTTACTCCCTCCCCCTGGTTTCCTCCCCTTTGCCATTTTCCCAGCACCAGGCCACTGTGTGTTGAGCTCCCAAGTCCTCCCAGTACACTGCCTCTTCCCCGCCTAGAGTAGGGAAGCCTCTCCTCAGTGGCACTGCCATTGACCATGGGGGTAGCTGATTTGTGTGGGAATGAAGCCTGGAGTAATTCCTGTGTAACTGCATTTTTTTAGCTGATTCTGCTTGCTATCTGTGCTTTACTCTAGTGAAGAGAGGCCTTTTCATCCTCACCAAGTAGAAGACTCATACTTTGTAATCTCTCAGTGACCTCATTACTTCCCAAATCACATTTGGCTCCTAGAAAGATGAACACATAGTACCCTCACCATGGGACTCATTATTTCCATTCTGGAAACTGTCATTTATGCAATTCTCATTTTCTTTGATTTTTGTGTTTACACTAGGTAAAACAAAGAATAGTGTAATTATCTGCGATATTTTGAAAACACTTGTCACAAACAGAGGCCAAATGCTGATTAATGGTAAGTGTTTTGAAGAACCAAGCTTTGGCTCATTAACTGGACTTAAATGGCATTACCCATGAGCTTCAAGTTCTGATGACTGCTTATCATAGATTGGTGTTAATTTAGTAATAATGGTGCTGACAGATTTGTATGTTTTCCTCACATTGAACACTATGCACATATAAAGACTAGTATGAATGCCAGACCTGGATGTAGACCTGGTCCCAGATTTGCCACAGTGTGACCTTGGGCAAATCAACTAACCTTTCTCAGTCTCCATTTCTTTCCGTAAAATACAAGGCTTAGATGAGATGATATTTAATATCTTTCTTTACCAAGACCCTGTAATGTTAATGTTATGTAGTTTTACCTTGAGTGATAATAAGCACAGATTCATTTTGGGAAAGGCACGAACATTGGGCAGAACTAATATACATGGAATACAAGCAAGAATGCCAATTTATTTTCTTCCTTCTCTGCCATCTTTTCTATATTAAGAGGAAAAGAAAGGTTTCCTGATGGGCTAGCAGGATAAGCCCCTAATCAAATGTTACATGCCATCTGTTTGAGACAGTATTTGGTAAGTCAAATTTAAGTAGCTATAATCACTGTGGAATCTGAAACTGTTTCCTGTTATCCTGTCTATTTTCTGAAGCAGACAGGATGTAGTCTAGCTTCTTAAGCTGGCACCAAACAGTAGTATTCCAAGGAAGAAAGACATTTGTTTTGAGGCTCATACTTTGAAACTGCTTATTGAATTTGCCTTTTCTTTTTCCCCCAGACAGTCTGCCATTAATTTATACTCTACTGCTTCTCCCCCCACCCCTGCCCTGCCACCGTTCTGTGTCAAAGTTACCTACTCCCTCAACACTGTTTGCTGCCTTCCGCTCCATTCCATTCCTTGGCATAATCCTTGGGGATTTTGACATATGTGTTGATAATTCTCACCCTGGCATTAGAAGAGAGTCAGGCCTAGAGATATTAATGATTGGCTCAAGGTAGTAGCACTGGTTCATGCCAGAGGATGATAGATTGTCATGAGGATTAATTCAGACAGTGTATACTGAGGGCCTCACAGAGTGAGCTCACAAGCCACTTCCCAACAGCCTTTAGAGTCACAGAAATACAGAGCTTACTCAGGCTGAAGGTCCTGCTGACTGTAACCCTCAGATCTGGTCATTTATTTTTCTAGTTTGAAGACTACGGAAAGAGCTTCAAGAACTGCTGTGTTTTTTCTTCCAATGTTAAACACGTTTACTTAAAGGCCTCCTTCCTCTTCAACTGGCTGGGTCACACACCACCTTTTTGTATTTGAAAGCCTCGGGTCATCCTCCGGAGCCCTCGGCCATTTCCCGTGGGCTGGGGAGGTGGTGCCAGCAGAGCACATGGCAGAGGTTGTCTTGAGTTCACTTTTGGTCCAAGGCCATGGGGTTGGGTTACTAGGATGTGGGCATCCTCGTATGTTAAATGCCTTCCAGGATATTAAGTGTCATGTAAACATAGCTCCTCCACCACTGCCCCATGAGTGTGTGTTGTCACCTATCACAAGGTAATGCCACGAACTGTCCACTTGATGTGGAGATAAGCCATCACTTCCTCCCAAAGCCTTTCGAGTTCTTCCGTTCTGATCCTGGATAGCTGTGGGGTTGCAATATCTGGAGCTACTAAAGAACATCGGAGGAGAATGTGGGGTTGTTGGGGACACGACCTCCTGAGATTCACCTTGCACATTTGGGTTTGACACAGATAGGTAGAGGTTTTGTGTCTGGAGGTACAGATTGCTTTTCCATGGTTAGGAAAAGGTACTGGGGCTGGAGGCAACCTAATGGTCTGGTCTCCTCTACCAATCCCTGTGATGTGCAGGGGGAATGTGACCCTCTGTGCTAGTGCCTGCTCCAAGGCTATGTTAGTTCTACTTGAAGAACCAGCTTAAAATACAAGATGTCAGGCAGACATGGTTACCCGCACTCCAAAGACAGGAACAGAGAAGTCAGGGGTGTAGACCAAGGTCACCCTGCAAGGTGACCTTCAGGCAGAAGTAGAATTCGAGCCTTGGCTACTGATGAAGCTCTCATTGCTTCTCCCAGTGTGCCATGGCTAAAGTTACATGATGAGGTATTTAAACCTGAGAGCCAAGTTCTGAGTGCAGATGACATCTTTCTGATCTTTAACCTGTCCTCCCACTGCTGGGTCCGAGGAGCTCCTTTTTCTGAACTATTAGGGTTTTTTTTTTTTTAAGAGCAGAGTGAGTTACCACACTTCCTAGTTCTGGCCTCCGGTGGAGTGTGGGACCTGATGCTGGCTTTTGGATCCTACTTGACTCAAGTGATGGCTCCATACTATGAGAGTAGGTGTTCGACTCTTTGTCTTATAACCCTACCAAGCAGAACTGGTCTCTAATGCATGGTTTGCAATAATGGAGGTGATTCAGACCACCATCTGCTGTCATAGGTCCCTGACAGTTTAGGACCTAAACTTTGAGGGCAGTCTAACCCCTAGATTTAAACCCTGACTCCACTGTTTCCTGGCTGTGTGGATTTGGGCAAGTCCACTAACTTCTCTGTAGCTCAATTTCATGGTCTACCAAATGGGTACAAGGAATTCCTTAGGTTAAGATAATCTTCGCAAAGTCCCTGCTACATAGAGGATATTTAGGAAATAATGTTTTTTTCTTCAGTCCTCTCTCTCCATGCATGTTGAACAAAGTAACTATGTTTTGAATATCACATTAAAAGAATAAATATTGTGCTTAGGTAAGTGGAGTTAGTAAAACTTAGGTCCTCAGGGTTAGCTATGCCACATGCCATGCATAAATTCCTCTTAATGGGCTTTAATGATATTAATAAGATAATGTTTGTGCTCCTCAGATGGAAGCACAATGCAAAACTCTGTGCCACTGGTACCAGGAGGAAGTGCTGAGACAGATGGGTCCCTGCACGTTGTGCATTGTGAGTAGAGCGGAGTAAACCCTAAAGTAAAGAGTGAGTAAACCCTCACTCTTCTTACACACCCAGGGCGTGCGATCCAAAGTGGGGGAAAATCTTCATATAAAGATGTGCAATTGTATACCACACCCAGTAAGAAATTTAAAAGTATTAAATGCCATAGGATAGACTGTTACCGTTAAGTGTAATCAGTTTCATATAACTTTAATCTTTTTAAAAAATTTGTGATCATTACATTCTGCTATAATTCTTTTTTTCCCCCACCCCAAGTCAAAAAGCAGATTTGTCTTACTCACTTTCTGGGTAAGATACTAGATAAATTTAATTAAAGCCCCTTTATTTGTAACACACTTAGATTGGCAGTGGGCAAAGGAGTCTGATACAAAGCTACATGGCCTAATCTTGTCTCAAAGAACTTATGCTCCGGCCCATCTCTAAGTGGGTACTACCCCAAGTAACCTGGCCAAAGTAACGGAATGAAAGTGTGCTGTTCTCTCTCGGTCCCTATCTCCTGGTGTCTCTTTTTATGTCAAGTAGAACAGGTGAAGAGCATTGAAGAGTCAACTTATGTTCACTCTAAAATCAAGTTGTAGTTATTGAAAATAACTAAGCTTTTTGCCAAAAGGTCAGAAAAGGAATGAAAGTGTCAATTATTATTTTTGAATTTTGTCTATTAGAAAAAATAGCTTAAGTTCTAAATAATCATTACACATACATTTCAGGTACAAAACATGTAGATTTTCCCTTCTATATCTACTGGGAAAGTAGCACTGCCCTTTCTGGCTGTGACATTCCAACTTCACACGTGTTCACTGGCAGACACAGTGCCCTTCCAGTTCTGAGTGTGGACGGTGATGGTGTGCCCATGACTGTGTTGATGGATGGGCTAAACATCTGGGTATATGCAAGTGACAGGCATTCCTGCCAGCCATGTTACCCAGATTATGTTAATCAAATATTTCATGAGAGAGGGAGAGAAGGTGTTCCCAATACACTGTCCATAAGGAATGAACTCCAACTTGTATTTATTTTACCCATTTACTCACTCACTCATTCATTCATTCACTTACTCTTCTGACCAAAATGCATCTAATGTAACCAAGCTCTATACTATGTACTGAGTGAGGATCAGAGATGAGTGTGATGCCATAGCAGCCTTAGATGAACTAACAGTCTAAACAAGAATCCTTGCTCTGTGGTCATAGATTCTCAATGGATCTGAACTTGGGCTTTAGAGAATCAAGAAATCTCTTAAAACTTAACGTAATCATTGGTCCAAATATGTGTCAGTCGTACTATGCTTAATGATGGAATTATGTTCTGAGAAATACATCATTAGGTGATTTCATCTTTGTGTGAACATCACAAACCTGGGTGCTATAGCCCCCTGCACACCTGGGCTGTGTGGCGCAGCCTATGGTCCCCAGGCCATAAGCCTGTACAGCGTATTCCTGTACTGAATACTATAGGCGACTGTAACACAATGGTACTTGTGCATCTAAAGCCATCTAAACATAGAAAAAGCACAGTAAAATCTGGTATAAAAGATTAAAAAATGGCACGCCTGTATAAGGCCCATACCATGAATGGAGCTTGCAGGACCAGAAACTGCTGTGGATGAGTGAGCGAGTGGTGAGTGAATTGAGAAGGCCTGGGACATTACTGTACACTGCTATAGCCTTTGTAAATACTGTACACTTAGGCTATACTGAATTTATAAAACAACACAGGATTACAGCAGCACAAAAGAAAATGATGCAGTCAAAAGACCCAGTAAATGCCCTGGCTGGCATAGCTCAGTGGATCGAGCACGGGCCTGCAAACCAAAGGATCATGCTTCGATTCCCAGTCAGGGCACATGCCTGGGTTACAGGCCAGTTCCCAGCAGAGGATACATGAGAGGCAACCATACACTGATATTTCTCTCCCTCTCTCCTTCCCTTCCTCTCTAAAGATAAATAAATAAAACTTAAAACAAAAAAGACTCAGTAAACCCGAGATGCATGAGGCTGCTGCCAGCATAACACAGCATACTGTTTTACAGCACACTTTTCAAAATAAGTAAAAAAGGTACACTCTAAAATAATGACAAAAAGTATAGTATAGTAAGTATATAAGCCAAAAGAAGTTACTGATTATTGAGTATTATGTTTTGTATGTAATTGTAAGTGCTGTACTTGTACATGACTGGCTATGCAGCAGATTTGTTTACACCAGCATCACCACAAACACATGACCAATGCATTGTGTGACCAGTTTACCACAGCTATGACCTCACCAGGATGTGCCATCTGATGGTGATGGGAATACTGTTATGCAGTGCATGACCTTATATATATGGCTCTGTCACATCAGCTGAAACCCAGGCAGAAGCTTTCCCATGGTCCCTGCTCTGAAGTTCTACCATCAGTGTGTCTTGTCTTTGAGTCTCTCTACTCACTCTCTTCCCTTCTATCTTCACTTTGAACTCTGATGAAGAACATTTGATTGCCTTATATAGTCTCATCATTTCTGGGGGACCCAGGCTTCTTGCTGGGGTACCTCAAAGGTTTGGGGCTACCCATCGACAGCCTTTGGGTCAAGCACCAACCTGGCTCTCATCAGTTATGCCAGTTTCAGGGGTGGTGTTGCTGGGAGCTGATCATGGTCACTGCCCTGCAAGGCCTTGTCCAGGAACCCTCCTAAGAGAGCCTGTAGGGTTAGGATCTTTCCTTAGAAGTGGGTTCTGGGTGTGATGGTCCCCGCTCCCAAGTAAGGATGGGTGGATTTAGGGGAATAAGGTAGACCAAGCTGTCCATTAATTTGCCAGATTCTTCTGGGGATGAGTTAGTAAGATGACTGGTTATGTTTAGAAACCCTTGTGTGGCCATGGACTGAAAGGAAGCTACTGTCCCAAGCCTCTTTAAAACTGGCAACTTTGCTCTAATCAGTATTAGCTCACCCCAACTAACTGGTAATAGTGACTGCAAAAAGCATGGACAGTAAAATGAAAATTCTTTATTTCCAGTCTGCCATAAACACTTACTTGTCCCAAGTCACATACCAGGGACCCAAAGACAAATAAGACCTGCAACCTGTCCATGCAGAGATCATGTGAGAACAGAAGTTATATTGTTTGATGTCAGTAATAGCTGAATTGAAATGGCAATGGGCTGGGAGCCAGAGGGCTGGAATTCTGGTGCTGACTCGGCCATGTACTGGCTGTGTAAGCTTGGCTCTGTTATTTGAATGCTCTGAACCATAGTTTCCTTAATTGAAAATTGGGATAATAAAATTCACTCTACTTGGTTTTATGGTTGTCCGAGAAACAAAATAAGATAATATATGTGAAAATGTTTTAAATTGCTAAAGCAAAACAAGGCTTTGAAAAAGTGTTGCCTTAGTTTTGGCTATTTTTGGCAGACTGAACCATTCATTACTGGCGCCATGGTAGTTCCTATCATTAAATGCATTCTTTGCCCTCCCGAGGTCTTTGTGAATAGGTTTAAGAGAAATATGATCACGCTGGAAACATGTGTATTTTATTGGTATGCATTTGATTTCAAAGAACATCTGATAAAGGCTTTAAAAGTTTAAAAGTACAAGCTGAATATTAAGAGTACCCATTAGAAGTTAATGAAGCAAGGCCCATCAGGAAAGAGGCTGTTTGCTCAAGGGGAGACAATGCCTCTGTCTTCGGCAAGAAGTTTCTAACTCTCAGGACTATGCTAAAGATTGCCAGAGGAATTGATTGGTACAATACCTATAGTCTTGTTCAGTTTTATATACAACTTTTGACTCTGTGCACTCAAAGTTCCTGAACAATTATAATTTTAAATGATTTATTTATTCTGAGGAAAGTATATGAACAAGTTTCTTTTGATTTTAGTCTGGTAAGATGAGGTCTGTGAGTTGGCCATTCACATAATAGAGTAGCAAGGGCTTTCTTTTGAGGTCTTTTGATTCTTTGCATGACTTTAGTTCGGTCTGGGCTATTAAGGGCTTAAATTGTTTATGTTCTCGAGTATTACAGAATCTTCTGTCTCCAGGCTCCTGGGGCAAGCATAAGACCCTTGGCAATAGGAAGTGTGTTATATTTCTAAAAATACTTATAATACTATAATGAATATTGCATTGAGATGGCATAAGCCACATCAAGGCAGAATTCTGGACAGGGATGGTTATCTTTTTTTTCCCCTTTCTGTGTTCCAGAATCTAGCTGATAATAGGTATGGTGTACTGGTTCAAGTGTCTGTATGTAACAGCACTTGAAATGATTCGCTGACTTCAGATTTTATGGAACTAACAAAAGGATCTGTTGAAAATGACTAAGTCTGCCCATTGGCACGAGAATCATACCTACTTTACTAACCACATTTAGAAACAAGGAAATGAAAAATGTCCATCGTGGTTTTCACCACCAGTTAGTTACCCTCCCTTGACTGGGGAGTTGTCCTTCACGCTCTGGTGGCATTGCAATAAGGAGCTTAGGCTCTGGAGTCAAGCAGACCTCAGTTTGAGTTTCAGCTCCACCATTAATTGGCTGTGGTATTGGTCAACTTTACTCATTCCTCTAAGCTTTTGTGGTGTTGTCAGTAAAATAGAACACTCATAGTATGTTCTTGACAGGTCTGTAGGGGAGATTGCATGAGGTCAGAAATGCTAAGTTGCATAGCAGAGTGCCTGGCACAATGAGAGTGCCCATCTAATTCGCCCTAATTGTCCTTGTCTCAAGGGCTCTGTGATCAGTCCTCTGTTCTTGCCTCTTGTTTTATTAGTGACTACAGGTTATTCTCTTTGTGTTTAAACCCTGGGAATGGCTGTAGAATGAAGGTCCTATCCCTACCCTGAGTTAGACTTGGGCCTGTCCTACTTACTCACGGTGCAGGCGCAGCGTGAGTCTGCCTGCTGCAGTGAAGGGAGAAGGATTTAAATCCCTCCAGGCTGACAGGAGTCACCTTCTGCTGGGAATGTAAACTGCGAACAGATTCCTTATCATCTCAGGGCTTATGGTGCATAGCAGTATTAAATAGTCAGAAGCCAAGGCTCTGGGCATCATAGTTTAATCACTTTATGCCCAAGGCTACATGGCAGAAAGCAACTTCATGCTGGATACTGAAACTGTTCCATTAAATGAATGCCTTTTAAATGAACAATCATTAGCAGTACACAGACGCTGACTTCAAGTATGGGCTTGAAGGGAGAAGTGAAATCCAGAATGCTCTTTTAAGCTCTTTATTTTAGGTGTAGGCCTCTGTCTGAATTGACATCTCTTAAACTAGCCCAAAATGAGTGTGTTTTTGACATTAAGGATTATTTACCTCGTAAAAACATTGGTTTCTATTGGGTTTGTGTGCATTGCTGCTAGCTGGGTGTCAGAGACTCACTGTGGACTCTGAGGTTCGTGCCGGGTCTGGCTAGTTTGGTCAGGGAGACTGTAAGTGAGGGGCTGTGAATCATTCCAGATAAGCTTCCAATGCCTTGATGCAGCTCTGTAACAGGAAAAGCCCCAGGAACCTCGCATCTTACCTTAGCTTAGGACTGGTGAGCTAGAGGAATGTAGAGCTTTCTTTCCGTGAATTTATGACCACTCTTTGCTGAAGGTCCAGACTTCCATCACACTGAGGGCTTCTAGACTCAGATCTAGGACTCTAGTTCCTTCTTGCCCATTAGGTTAGTATTACAAATGCATGAGCTAATCAGAACCCTCAAACACTGAAGAATGGTGATGGTCCCTGAGTAATTTACTACACTTTGAAAATTAACATAGTTTGTAGCATCGTCAAATGGTCTCCAGCCTAGTTCCCACTCAAATGAAAGTTCTTTGAAAGTGGGAATGGCTTTCTGTGTTTGTATCTGCCACATCTGGTCAACGGCAGACCCACAACATGTTTGCTGAATGCATGAATCAATGAATGGATGGAGAAACATTTGCGATGGGCTTCTGAAGGTACTATAGCTCATGTCTGCTGGAAAAGGCAGCATGAAAGGGAATGAAATACTTGTGGGGACCGTAAGTATCAACAAAGCAACATGGAAGTATTAAGGGAAGGTGAAGAGAAGACAGTGAAGCCAACAATAAGAATAAGAGTTAGGTAAAACAGAAAGTCATGAGTAAAGACTGAGGCAAAGCTTTTCTTTTTTTAAAAAAAATATTTTATTTATTTATTTTTAGAGGGGAAGGGAAGGAGAGAAGGAGAGAAATAACAATGTATGGTTACTTCTCATGAGTCCCCTGCTGGGAACTGGCCTGCAACCCAGGCATGTGCCCTGACTGGGAATTGAACCGTGATCGTGTGGTTCGCAGGCCCGCACTCAATCCACTGAGCTACACCAGCCAGGGTTTGGCAAAGCTTTTCTTTAAACAAAAAGAAAGCCTATTCACCTGAAACTGCTACACAATAGTATTGAGTGCAAACTGTAATTGAAAATAATTTATTTAAATTTTTAAATGTGTTAATTTAAAATTTGGATGCACTATTACCAAACCCTTAGCCAGTATCATACTTAATGGTGAAAAACTGAAATCTTTCCCTCTAAAGTCAGAACAAGACAAGGATGCCCACTCTTACCACTCTTATTTAACATAATTCTGGAAGTCCTAGCCAGAGCAATCAGGTAAGAGAAAGAAATAAAAGGCGTCCAAATTGGGAAGGAAGATGTAAAAGTGTTGTTTTCTTCAGATGACATAGAAAACCCTGACGACTCCACCAGAAAGCTAATAGAAACAATAAACAAATACAGTCAAGTTGTAGAATACAAAATCAATGTGCAAAAATCCACTGCTTTTCTATATGCTGACAATGAAACTTCAGAAAAAGAAATAAAATACACAATTCCTTTTGCAATTGCAACCAAAAGAATAAAATATCTAGGAATAAAGTTAACAAAGGGTACAAAGGACCCATATACTGAAAACCACAAGCATTATTAAGAGACTGAAAAAGACCCATTGAGATGAATAGATATTTAATTTTCATAGATTGGAAAAATTAACATAACTAAAATGGCATATTACCCAGAGAAATATACAGATTTAATGCAATCCCCATCAAAATCCCAATATCATCTTTCATAGAAATAGAACAAAAATCGTCAGATTTGTATAGAATCACAAAAGACCTCAAAAAGCCAAAGCAATCCTAAAAAAAAGACAAACTCACAGGTATCACACTACCTGACTTCAAATTCACAACAGAGCTATGCTAATCAAAATAGCATGGTATTGGCAGAACAGACACACAGACCAATGGTGCAGAACTGAGAGCATAGAAATAAAACCACAGGTGTATGGACAAATAATTTTTGACAAAGGAGCCAAAAACACACAGTGGAGAAAAGAAAGCCTCTTCAGTAAAGGATGCTGGGAGAACTGGAAAGCCACATGCAAAGGAATAAAACTAGATTACAGTTTTTCCCCTGTATAAAAATTAATTCAAAATGGATTAAAGACCTAAAAATAAGAGCTGAAACAATGAAGTATGTAGAAAAAAACCTGGGTACTAAACTTATGGACCTTGTTTGCAGAGAATATTTTATGAATTTGACCCCAAAGGCAAAGGGTCAAACTAGAAAGCTTCTGCACAGCAAAAGAAACTGGCAACAAAACAAAAACTGGATGAGAGATGATATTTGCAAACAATATCAGCTCCAGCAAGGGGTTAATCTCTAAAATATATAAAGAACTCATATAGCTCAACACCAAGCAAACAAACAATCCAATTAAAAATGAGCAGAGGACATGAACAGACACCTCTGGTAAAAAGACATACAAATGGCCAACAGACACATGAAAAGATGTTCAACTTCACTAGCTATAAAGGAAATACAAATCAAAACTTTGAGATATTACTTCACATCTGTTTGAATGGCTATTATCAACAAGACAGGTAATGACAAATGTCAGAGAGGTTCTGGAGAAAAGGGAACCCTCATTCACTGCTGGTGGGAATGTACACTGGTACAGCCACTGTGGAAAACGGTAAGGCAGGTCTTCAAAACACTAAAAATAGAGTTGCCACATGACCCAGCATTTACGCACCCTTATGTTCATTGCAGCACTATTCACAGTGGCCAACACACAGAGATAATCAAAGTGTCTTTCAGTAGAGGACTGGATAAAGAAGATATGGCACATATATACTAAGGAATACTTCTCAGCCATAAGAAAAGATGAAGTACTGCCATTTGTGACAAAATGGATGGACCTTGAGAATATTATGCTAAGTGAAATAAGTCAGTCAGAAAAAGCTAAGAACCATATGACTTCATTCACGTGTGGGATATAAAACTGCAACTCCTAGACACAGACAGCAGTGTGGTGGTCCCCAGAGCAAAAAGAGAGTGTAGGGGCGGAGTGGCAAAGGGTGAAGGGGGCCAAATGCATGCTGACAGAAGATGATTTGACTGTGGGTGGTGGGCATGCAGGGCAAGTCATGTATCATAGAAATAGACACTGGAAACTTATATGAACCTATTAACCAATGTTACACCAATAAATTTAATAAAAATTTTCAAATGTGCTATTGGTACCTTTAAAAAGGAAAAACTTATTCTTTTTTTAAAGATTTTCTCCAACAACATTTGATGATTCTTTCTTGAGTCAAAATGTCTTTGTCTCCACTTCAAGACCGTCCCTTTATTTCTATACTATATTTTGAGCCATTTTTATCTTTCTGTGAAGGCAGTGGCAGAGAAAAATGTTCTTTCAGGAGACAACTACTTGTCTTTTCTCATTTGTTCATTAGAAGCAGGATTTCCAAAGTGACATATATGGACCACCCCATAATTGATTTTACCTGGGAGCAAGTATGCAAATAAAGGTTTGAGGTGAATTCAGTCCTTGAATCCCACAAGCTCTGAAGTTCATTATGGTGAAATATTTCACTACACTAGTAAAATCCCTCTGTTTTCCTAGGCTGGAAGATAACATAAATTTCCTCTTCTCTTTCAGCAACTTCTCTAAGAATACAACATAAATTAGACTTTAATATATTTATGGTGGCTACTGAAGATTTAGGGTTTTTTCCCCAATTTTTTAATTTAATTATTTTTCAAGTACAGTTTTCTGTCTATTACTCCCATCCCATCCCACCCCCATGAAGATTTAGTTTTAAAACCATCCATTACTCTCAGCTCCACCTTACAAGTATTAAGTGAAAACTATCATTCAAAGTTATAATTAGAAATTGAAAATGCTGGCCAGGAAGTTCATAGATTAGATTCAAAATGTCCCCAGGAGCCTGCTCCATTTAAAAAGGCTGTTGAGAGAACATAATTAAAGTCAACAGGGGGGAAAATAACATAAGAATTTCAGAGGGGGTGAAGGATGGCATCCAGAAGGAATTGTAACTAGGAGGTTGCCCTGCCACTTTCTTACGAGACCGTCAATGAAAACTACTGGAACATAAGGTTGACTGACATCTAGAGTTTCTTTCCATATCAAACCTTTTAGATGCAGACTTAAGAAGCTTCATTCTATCATGTGGTGGAGCGGAAGACTAGTTAGTGCCCACATGGGAATTATTTCATGGTGTGAAGAATTAGAGAGCAGGGCCCAAGCACATCCCTAAGAACCCATGGAAAAGTTGCTACAGCTTGATAAGGTGATATAGTTTCTGTCACCTTGAATAAGAGGTCTGTGATTTTTTTTGTTTTAGCACATTAGGTTGATAACTTCTTAAACACACAAATGGTTATAGAAGACCTACTGAGTGCTAGGCACCATGGTGGCACAGGAGCGCAATTGTGGCCTTGCCCTCAAGAAGCTCACAGTCTAATGGAAAGAGAGAGATAAGTTAATAGGAAAGTGATTCGGATGAATGTAAGCTGTGTGAGATTGGAGGAGAGGGTTGGATACAGAGAGGTAGAGAGAGATGTTTCTGTTTGTGGGGAAAGTGGCTGCCTGCCTGGTGCATGTAAGGCTGCGCAGGTTTGGTCAGGCTCTTCTGACATGGATGGTAAGGCTAAGCAGAGAGCTGGCATGAATGAAAGTTTTACCTCCTTTGTTTCTCAGTGTCTCTCTCTAGTGGGAATGGCAAAAAGCCAAGAAAACTGTATTGACTTCTAAAAAGTATATTTGCTGATAGTGATGTCAAAAATTTTGTCTGTTTAAGCAAGATCATGACATTTCTGTACTGCAACACTGAAGGGAAGGAAAGCCAACACCAGCACAAAGGTTTTGACTTAATACCTAGGGTTTACAGTAAGGAGCAATTGGCAGCAATATTTTCAAGATTTTGTTGATAGCAAAAACCATCAAACTAAACCTGAAATAATATACTTGGTCACATGCAACATCCCTGAGAGAGGCCTCCTTCATGCCTTACTTCTTAATTCTTCATCTAGAGCTCGGCACCAGGATTGGGAGTGCTGCTTATTGGGTTGTATTGGGAAGAATGGTAGCATTCAGTGGGAGAAGAGTGTAGTGATTGATTAATGATGTCTGCTAATGGTGTGGGGAGGGGTGGGTGAAGCACATGTGCTATGTATTTGCTAAGCCTGGAGCAGGTCATACTCTCAGTAAGCTATGTCTGCCGTGTAACTGTAGCACATAAAGCTAAAATTCATTCAACTGTAACTTCTCTGGCATGAGATAATAGTAGTTTTAGTGACATACATTGGAGATTTTCCAGACTTTTCCAGCACTTTTTAACTATGGCAGACGCTGTGGTGGATACAATTGTTTTGGGATTAGATAGATAGAGTCCACCATGGAACAGAGACAGTTTGTTTGGATCTTTCAAGACCTTTAAGTTACCTCTGTTGTGGTATGATGTTCAACAAATACTCTTCTCACTGTTAATCCGATTCTTTGCTTCTGGGAAGGAAGAATCCTCCTTAACTGAAAGTAGTGTTATTGCTACTGGAAGGCTACTTCTCCAATTGGGATGATAGTAGTATCTCCTTGATACTAAGTTGGCATTTGAGGTTATATGCCCATTCTGTGTAAGTGTATATTTTGGAGGGATTGGTTACTCTTGGGGGATTGGTTAATTACTTTTCTCAGTTTGGTCACCCTGTCCCATCTTAAGAATACTCTCTCCCGTAGAACTCTACTTCAACAGTAATGGGGTGATTGTTGATGAATGAAAGTTGACTAAGTGTTTCCAACAACGTTGATAACAAAGTTGGTCACCGTGTTTTTAAGTACGTAATCTTACAGTTGCTGGCAGCAATGTTTAGTTACATTGATAGAAATATATCCTTCTTGGTAATATATATTTTAGTTCATAAGCCTTTTTGGTTAAAGATGTGATTGCAGAAAGAGTCAGATTTGGGGCATAGCCAAAATTTGTTGCTATTTAACTTTATGGTCCCTCAAAAACATTTTTAATGACTAAACATCATTATTAATGCTAGAAATTAGTACCTTTCTGTGCTTAGCAGCATGGCAATAAAAATGTAGAAGCAGCTTCATACTGAAGAGCAGCAGTTTCGGCTGGTGTGCTGTGGCAGGCACACTGGTACGCCACAAGAATTTAAAAACATGCCATACCTGATATTTAGTTAGGGGCACTGACCTCTTTTCCCTTAGACTATAAAAAAAATGACAACAACCAATATGATGATAGCTATCCAGTGTGAATGAATCAAAATTATAACAATTTTCTTTGTCACATTGGCAAAACATATCTTTTTTGGTGTGCTGCAGACTTTTAGTAATTAGTTTATGTGTGTCATGAGATAAAAAGGTTGAAAATCATTATTCTAGAGTGTATAATCTAGTTGAGGATATAAAAGACGAAAATAATAATAATAATACAAGAAAGTATACACAGGCTTATAAAAGTCAATCACTACATTTCCTAGAGTTTTGCAAAGTGGTTACTAAACACAGGCATTATTAAAAATTAAATTAAATAATAATTCAACAAATTATATTAAAACAAAGGAAACTGAAAAACTTACCATTCTGAATAATTTTACTACATTTTACCATTGTCTCTGACCTCGAGCCGATTTGCCCGTCAGACCCGTGTGGCAGGGGCCCCGAGTGGGGGGGCCCGTGCGGCTCTTCCCGGCTGTGCTCGGTGTGGTGCTCTGGTGGCTCGAAACCAGCCGTGACGAGCGTATTTATGCCACAGAAGCGTCCAACTCTGCAAACCAGGACTTCTTCCTCAATGCCTAGTTCTGTCAGGGAAATTTAACAAAACAGAGAATGAAACCTTCTGATAAGAAAATATGGTGTCTTTGTTTAGATAGTGTTTTTCTCTCTCCATAATAGATTAAATGAAGGCATGTCTTTTGATCATTGGCACCTTAGATTCAGCAAAATACAGCTTAATTTTCTGTTTATGTACCTAAATGTACTGTTTATAAATTTGTCCCATTAATACAGTGTTGGTTTTTCTCACATAATACCTTTGTGGAACTAAAAATGTGTAAGTTGGGATGATGAAAATGATCGCCCAGGACTTCCGCCAAGATGGAGGCATAGGTGGAAACACTGTGCCTTCTCCCACAACCAAGTTTGAATACAACAAAGATTTGGAGAACAAAGACACAACCAAAGGACAGAAAAACTGAATTATAAGGAAGTCCGACAATAACTAACCATTCAACCGGGACGGTAAGAGGGGCAGAGCCAGCAGCAGAGCAGGGTCGGGCAGGCAGCCTGGACACAGTCAGGGTGTGGGGCAGACTGACCGCGGTCCCACATTCGCGCACAGTGAGACGGACCGCGCAGGCCCCAGCGGCAAACCCAGTGGTGGAGGGCTGACAGCGGTGGCACATTCGCGTGCAGTGGGATGAAACGCACGGGTCCCGGTGACGGTGGCAGCTGTGGCACCTGTGGCGGTGGTGGTGAGAGGCGGCAGACGTGACCACCATTGTTCCTCTTTGGCCCCGCCCCCACATACAGGGTCACAACCCAGACACTGAGTTGCCCTGCTCTAGTGAACACCTGCTCTAGGGCTCCACTCCTGCTACGTAACAGGCACAAACAGTCCAAAACATGGCTCAAGAAGAACTCAAAGCCCCAGAGCCAATAACTCTAAGCAAAAAAGAAATAGCGAACCTCCCAGATGCACAGTTCAAAATACTGGTGATCAGGATGTTCACAGAGCTGGTTGATTATAGTCACAAATTAGAGGAACTTATGAAGGCTAAACTAATTGAACTGAAGGGAAATGCACAGGAAACCAATAGTGATGGAAAGGAAACTGGGACTCAAATCAATGGAATGGACCAGAAGGAAGAACAAAACATCCAACCAGAAAAGAATAAAGAAACAAGAATTCAAAAAAATGAGGAGAGGCTTAGGAACCTCCAGGACATCTTTAAACATTCCAACATCTGAATTATAGGGGTACCAGAAGGGGGAAAGAAACAGCCACGAGGGGAAAACTTATTTGAACAAATACTAAAGGAGAACTTCCCCAGTCTGGCAAAGGAAATAGACTTCCAGGAAATCCAGGAAGCTCAGAGATTCCCAAAGAAGTTGGACCCAAGCAGGAACACACCAAGGCACATCATAATTACATTAGCCAAGATTAAAATGAGGGAGAGAATCCTAGAAGCAGCAAGAGATAAGGAGACAGTCACCTACAAAGGAGTTCCCATCAGACTGTCAGCTGATTTCTCAAAAGAGACCTTCCAGGCAAGAAGGGGCTGGAAAGAAGTATTCCAAGTCATGAAATCCAAAGACCTACAGCCAAGATTGCTCTATCCAGCAAAATTTTCATTTAGAATGGAAGGACAGATAAAGTGCTTCTCAGATAAGATCAAATTCAAGGAGTTCATCATCACCAAGCCCTTATTATATGAAATGTTAAAGGGACTTATCTAAGAAAAAGAAGATGAAAAATATGAATGGTGAAAGGACAGCAAACACACAGTTACTAACAACCACACCTAAAACAAAAGCAAACCAAGAGGACAGCTAAATCAGGAGTGGAACCATAGAAATGAAGAACACATGGAGGGTTAGCAACAGGGGAGTGGGAGGAGGAGCAGGGGGGAGAAGGCACAGAAAATAGCATAGATGGTAGGTAGAAAATAGATAAGGGGGAGGGCAAGAATAGTAGGGGAAATATAGAATCTAAAGAACTTGAGACACGTGGTTATAAACTAAGAGGGGGGAGAATGGTGGGGGAGGGAGTATGTGGGTGGAGGGGAATGAAGGGGGAATAGAACAACTGTAATGGTATAATCAATAAAATATATATTTAAAAAAATGATCGCCTGGAGGTCATTATTCTGTGTTCAGAACTGGCCAACCATTTACTCAGTTTGGTCATTTATTGCTATTAATGTGTGTCCAAATAGGAGCTATTTTGGCTTGGTACTAAAAGTTTAATTACACATAGATGGGTGAGTTTCTGGGTTTTTTTCTTAGCATCCAAAAGTGAAGCCACTCACTGTGGCCAGGTGGCTCTGCGCAGTTGCAGCAGCATCCCCTGCACCAAGAGGTTGCAGGTTCCACTCCCGGTCAGGGCACAGGTACCTATGTTGCACATTCTGTCTCTGGTTGGGGTGTGTATGGAAGCAACCGATTGATGTTTCTCTCTCACACCAATGTGTCGTTCTCTTTCTCTCCCCACCCTCTCTAGAATCCATAAACATATCCTTGGGTGAGAATTTTGAGAAAAAGAACTGAGCTACTCTGTCATCTAGCCTCTTTGTGGCAGTGAACTGCCTGCCAGTCACTATATCAGACCAGAGTGGACAGCTGGGAAAAATCACCTGCATTTATTATCATCTCCAAAATGGCTCTGCAAGCTGAGTGCATGAAATGCATGAAGTCGTCAGGATGAGAAAGGAAAAACTGTGTGTGGGAGATAGGGGATGGATCATTTGTCTGGAGTGAATTGGGCTTGTAGAAGAGAAGGGTTACAGGTAAAGATGGTGAGTTCGACTGGCATGTATGGGGACAGGTCAGACTCTGCACACAACACACACTGACAGGCACACACCACCAACATACACTCAACCTTTTGTTACGTGAAATGAGCAGGCTGATGAGGGAAGAGAGAGCCGCCAGGCAGCGATGCAAAACTTCTTGGCAACCTTTGTCAAAGGTGAGGCTTTCTATTCCTGGTGAAAAGTTGTGGGACATAATCCATTTTACAGCTGGTGGCCTGTTTTATTTTTCAGATGGGGTTAGAAAGAGGGAGGCGGGAGACCTGTCCTCTAATGGCACCGCAGAGGCGGGAGTGGGAAGAAAGGGATCCAGCTCATTTATTTCCCTTTCATTAGTCCTCTGAAAAAATAAAGACTGAAGATTTAATCGCACTGTTTGCTTCTATCCCCAGAAAAGCCAAATTAGTAATTGCATTAACTTGTTACTATGCTTTGCTCTTTTGGGGTAATACAATTTTAACTACCGCTTCCTAATTATAGGGTTTTCATTATTCTGAAAACAGCATTCAGTATGTGTTCCATTTTCATTTTTATGAAGTACTTTGTGGAAAAAAACGGGGCTGCATCTTTGAAAGATCCAAGCTGAGGTGAAGATGTGTCTTGCCCAAAGCCATTACCTACTGTGAAAAGTAGGGTGCTACTGCGATTTTTATCCTCCTTTGATGAATAATACTATTGGCAAAGACCATATGCTCTGTCACACGCTGGAGTTTGATGGCCCTGCACAATAGAAGGGTAATCACACAAGTCGGTGATGATTTTTATTGGGTATCATAATGACAGAAGTAATGACAGTCATTAAAATCATGCTGCAAATGGCCTTGAGCCTCCAGAACACAGTTAACTCAGGATATGGCAAGGACAAGTCACCCCCAAAAGTTTTCAGGAGGGGGTTGCCCATCATTCCTGGTTCTTCTAAGGAGACCTTTGTGTTTGAGAATTAGAGCTAGCAGAAGGTACCAGCAGGCCGTGGATCCTTGCCATCTCTTGCATCGACATCGGAGCTTTTGACATTTCCAAAAGATCTTTCTTAGGTGAGAATCTAAGTGGAACTAGACAAAACTAAGTTCTTTCTTCAAAAGGTAGCAGGAAATATTATTGGGGTGTTTTTCTCTAATTCAACAACTTTGGCAATAGCTGGCTATATACACATTGCTAAAGGCTATGTGAGATTTGGAGCACAAAATGGTTACCGTTCCATGGGACATAGTCTCTGTGGAGGAAGGAATCTGTTCACAAGAAACTCCATAATGAAGGGCAGCATGTGGTGTTACGGGTGCATTATAAGAGAGCTGGACTGGTGAGGGGTTCAGACTACCATGATTTGAGAAGATATACCTGGCATACCGGGGGAAGAGTACAGGGTTTAAACTTTTTCACAAATTCCACAAAGGTGCTCTGAACAAATCATTTAATCCTCGTTAGTCACTTTCATCATCTTTGATGATGCAGGGCCACATGCGCGTGCCCTTTCTTTATGAGGATAATCTTTAGAGAGATTATCCTCTTCGTCTGAGACAGAACCTTTAAAATGTTAAGAAATGCCAAGACAGAGGAGAGTTATTTCTTAGGTTATACCTGCAAAACACTTGCACAACGAGGGGGAAATGGCAAACAGATAACTCAGAGTTACGGACGCATAGAGAGAGTCCTGATGGGATGATGATTCAGACAAATTGGAAATATATAGCTCTTACCTTAACTAGGGAAGATATTGTTTATCACAAATAATCTAAGTGCCCCAAAACAAAATTTATAGTCTGGTCCCAACCCGCAGGGGCACATACACTTGTAAAAGATTATAGAAAAATAAGATTTCTCACAAAAACTAGACTAAGATTTTATTAATGATCTCAGTGTACATTTATTTATTGCTTTATAGTTTACAGAGTGCTTTCTCACTATCTAATTTCCTGCTCACAAGAGCCAGGGGGAAGAGCATTTCTGATCTTGCTCTACCTATTTTCCTGACGTGGAACTGAATTTCCAAGAAATTATGTGACTTGCTATAAATTTTGCACCTCAGTGCTAGAATTAGAACTTGAAGTTTGGCCTCACTCCAGAGTTCTTTCTAGTACACTATGTTGTCTTAAGATAATGCAGTCAGTGCACTTTACATATGTATGTATGTATGTATGTATTTATTTATGTATTTGTTGGAAACAGGTCTAGAGGATTGAAGTGATACTTTCAAGATCACAGAGTTGGTGGCTGCATTGGACCTTGAACCTGAATTTTCTAACTTCTTGTCCAGAGTTATTTTCCTAATGCAAGGCTAGAAGGAACACAAGCTTGAATGAAAAGCACTATAGACTCCTTCAATGTGGTATAAATCCCATAGAAAAATGTCATTGTAAAGACCACATGGCAAAATTTCTATAGGTAACTTCGAGGAAAATAAGTAAATAAAAAGCTAAAATGTATGATATGCTACTGTGCATTGGGCTCTTTAATTACATGAATTAGCCCATTTAATCCTTCCAAATACCCTATGATGTAATTGTGATTATTATTTTTATTTTATTTTTAAGGCAACTACAGTACAGAGAGGGTAAGTAAGCTGCCCAGAGACACCCAGCCAGAAGACGGTAGGCTGGGATACAAACCTAAGTAGTAAGGCCCCGGAACTTGAACCTTAGGTGCTCGGCATTAAACTCAAATATACCAATATTTGGAATTCAAAACAGATGTGGAAATGAAGTAACATTTGCCTAGGAAACCCTTTAAACAAACTGAGTAAATTAATAATGCAAAAAGTAGTGTAGGTTCAATGTTCAGACCAATTAAGCATACACATAACTAATGTCAATTATACATCATATTTTCTCGTCGCTAGCTAAGTGCATCTGCTACTTGGTTTCTAAAATCATAGCAGGTTTGGAAATGATATGCCATTGCATTTTGAAAAGCACAGTCTATGCTTTGAATTTCTGCTCATTCAGATCAGCATTTCTATTATTAGTCTGACGTACTGGAGTTTCCTCTCCATTACATTTCTGTCTTCATAATCACATGGTAGTGATATCCCAAGATATCACTGGATTATTCTCAAGACCCTGGATTATTTTACTTACTTTTCTGACATATCAGAACTGATAAGAGTGCATGGACTCTCAGAGATGCACTCTAAGAGTGCATCTCTGTTAGAGATGGGGAAACTGAGTGAAGGAGTTTCGGACACCTTGGAGTGACATGGTCAGGGGACAGAACCAGGGCAATTGCTTCTGCCTTTGGAATGCTGTTCCGGGCTTCAGTCCAAGAGCAGAGGGTGCACTGCCTCTGGAGTCAGTCAGGCATCTGGCTATGTTATCTTCTGCTCCCCAGAATGGGAATAGCCACTGTCTATAGATTCGGTAGCCAGTACAAACACTTAAGGAGTTCCTCTGGGCATTGGGTGTTTGAGGCTGAAGAGACTCCAGCTTCCCCTTGCTAGAAAATTTTACTGTCACAGCTGAGATTATCCCAGTGACTGGACAGAGTCTCCATAAAGCACTGCATTTCCATGGCACACACCATCCTGGAAACCTCTCAGCATTTGTGAGGTAGCTTTGTCTGGGCAGCTTGCAGAGAGCTGAGTACGCAGGAGTCCTTGGGGGAGTGCAAATAGAGAGCTCCCTAGAATCGCAACAAAGCAAAGAAGCCCTTGTTTTCTTTGTTGTTGCTCCCTTATTCTATAATTTCAAATTCTACCCACAACTTCACTAGTTTAGTAGTTCATGAATTACAGGAAAGCTAAAAGCCATTTATGTTGCTTATTACTGATAAAAGCAGTAAAAAAAACTAGGGAATGTCAAAATTTGCTAGCTCTACATGTCTTTTAAAATAAATAAAAATGGGTAATGATACCAATAGGTTATCTCTCACTTAGTTTTGGGGATGTGGCAGGTGCTAAAGAATTGTGTTCTCTGCACTCCGCACCGCAATCACAGGAAGTGGACTTCCCCAGCCTGAGATTCATGACGATGGCTCTCAACATGACACAGCTATTTGGATTTAGAACTTAGACCATTTGTGCCAATGTGACTTAGTTACTTGTTCTGTGAAAACCTTGCCTGGGAAAGATAAGACTGTGGAGCAATAAATGACTTCTGTTTGCATCAGGAAATTGCTGCAGGTCAATTTATTTGAGATAATAGTCTGCTCACCCTGGCCAAACTTCTTGGTCTCATCAAACTAGTTACCCATCAATCCTTGCTTTAAGACGCTCACTTTGCTGTATCCACTAAACCTAAACTATTATGTCAGGATCTTAACCCAATTCTACGCAGTTCCCTCTTTGAAGTCGCTTGGACCTAAACCCCCCAAAACCCTATATCTATCTTCACCTGACCTCCCTTTTCTGAGCTGGTCTAAAGACTTTGTCAAGGTGGTATCTCCTATGGTCAACTGTGTGGTGATATTTTGGGGCGTTCAGTAATTCTCATTTTACAAATGAACAAAGAAAAGCCGAGAGTTTCGGTGATTTGTTCTGGTTCACCCAGTTAATCAGGGGTTTTTACCCAGGACTGTTTGACCCCATCTCATGCTCTTCTTTGCTCTGCTACTCTGCATTTCAGTTGGATTCAGGTCCAATTTATGTAGTTTTATTCCTGAATGGAATTGATTTTCTAAAATTAAAAAAATGGTACATGTCAATTTTACCTCAATTTTAACAATGTTTATTTTCAAAAGATGATAGAAAACTAAGTCACTATCTTGGTAAGTGCTAAATAAAAAAAATATTAGGCAAAAAAATCAAATGATGGTCTAGCTTACAGTNTTCTGGTTCACCCAGTTAATCAGGGGTTTTTACCCAGGACTGTTTGACCCCATTTCATGTTCTTCTTTGCTCTGCTACTCTGCATTTCAGTTGGATTCAGTTGGATTCAGTTGGGATTCAGTTGAATTTATGTAGTTTTATTCCTGAATGGAATTGATTTTCTAAAATTAAAAAAATGGTACATGTCAATTTTACCTCAATTTTAACAATGTTTATTTTCAAAAGATGATAGAAAACTAAGTCACTATCTTGGTAAGTGCTAAATAAAAAAAATATTAGGCAAAAAAATCAAATGATGGTCTAGCTTACAGTTCTGTGAAAGGCAGTTGTCATGTGACTTATGCATTTATTTAGCCATAGAAATTTAACTATTTGTTTCACAATATACCTTGGCAATGCCAACTCATCAACATTCTTTAAATGAAAGATATAAGTAAAAAAAATCAATAACTGGTGTTGGAAAAATGAAACCTTACACAAAACACAAGAATAAATTCAAATGGATCAAGGACTTTATTTAATGTTAGACCCCCAAACCATGAAAATCCTAGAAGAAAACATGGGCAGGAAAATCTTGGACATTGCTTGTAGAAATTTTTTATTGGATATATCTCCCCAGGCAAAGAAAAAATAAACAAATGGACTTCATCAAACTAAAAAGCTTTTGCACGGCAAAAGAAAAACATCAACAAAATAAAAAGATAACCCACAGAATGGGAGAATATATTTGCTGATACACCTGACAAGGGGTTAATATCCAAACTTTATAAAATACTTACAAAACTCAACACCAAAAAAACAAATCACTCAATTAAAAAATAGGCAAAGGACCTGAACAGACACTTCTCCAAAAAGGGTATACAGATGGCCAGCAGACATATGAAAAGATGTTCAATGTCACTAATCATCAGAGAAATGCAAATAAAAACCACAATGAGATACCTTCTCACACCTGCCAGAATGGTTATCTTCAATAAATCAACAATCAACAAGTTCTGGCAAGATGTGGAGAAAGGGGAACAGTTCTGCACTGTTGGTGGGAATGCAGACTGGTGCTGCCACTCTGGAGAGCAATATGGAGATACCTCAAAGAATTAAAAATGGATCTGCCTTCCAATCCAGCAATCCCACTTCTGGGAATATATTCAAAGAAACCAAAAACACGTATTTGAAAGAACATAAGCATCCCTATGTTCATTGCAGTGCTATTTACAATTGCCAAGATATGGAAGCAGCCCAAGTGTCCATCGATAGATGAGTAGTAGATAGAACAACTATGGGGCATTTACACAAGGGAATACCACTCAGCCATAAAAAAAGAAGAAAGTTTTAGCCTTTGTGACAGTATGGATGAACCTGGAGAACATTATGCTAAGGGAAAAAGCCAGTTAGAGAAAGGCAAATACCATATGATTTCACTCATGTGTGGAATCTAATGAACAAACTGAACTAACATGGAAAATGGGGACAGACTCATAGATGGAGAGCAGGCTGACAGAGGGTGGAGGGACTGAGCAAAAAGGAAAAAGGATTCATGAACATGGACAACAGGGTGGTGATTTGATGGGGGAAGGAGTGTAAGGGGACTAAATGGTAATGGAAAAATATAATAAAGATTATATATTAAAAAATTAAAATTAAAATATATAAATAAATAAACAAACAAATACATAAAGGATGTAAGTTAAGAGCCAGAAAAACTAAAGTTATAATTGGTGTGACTTTATTTATTTATTTATTTAATTCTTTTAAGACAGTTTTATTTGTAGGTTATAGGAGTAAGATGTGCTTGTTACTTAAAAGTTTTCAGATTGTTCAGAGGTGTATTAAATAGAAAGATTAAGGTTTCATCCTGTCATTTCAATACAAGGTATAACTTTTCTTAATTTTCAAAAATCAATGTCTTAAGTAGTCTGTTTTTCAGCTGATGGTGCGGCCCACGTGGGAGAATGTGTTGGCAGAGATGCACACGGAGATGCGCGTTTATACAGGTGACCCCTGGACAAGGTAGGTTTGAACTGTGCAGGTGTACTTATACTTGGATTTTTTCATTATTCAATCACAGTTTACTTTCTATATTATTTTGTACTCATTTAAACTACACGTAAATTATTCAGCTGCTATATTAGTTTGCTAGGGTTGCAATACAAATTACTGCTGTGCTGTTGGCTGAAAGCAAAGGTAATTTATTCTCTCACAGTCCTGAAGACCACACATCTGGGATCCAGGTGCGGGCAGGGCCAGGCTCCCTCTGCTCACTCCGAGGCAGAAGCCCGTCCACGCTGCTCTCCCAGCATCTCCTGGTTCCTGGAAACCCTCAGCATTCTTTATTTGGGGGCCTCATAATTCCATAATCTATGTCTGTCTTCACGTGGCTTTCTCTCTGTCTTCTCTTTTTCTGTCTCTTATAAGAACACTTGCCATTGATTTAAGGCCCACCCTACTACAGGATGGCCTCCTCTTAAGACCTGTAGCTTAGTTATATCTGCAAAGTCCCATATTCCAAATAAAGTCACATCTGAGGTTCCAAGTGGTTGGATCTTTGGGAGGCCAGAATTTAAACCATCACTGCTGGTAACATTTATTACCAACCCTGTATAATTATCACCAACATCCTTATAGCTAAAAATAGAAATGCCAATAAAATATAATATAAATAATAATGTAATAATATCTCTTTTTAAAAATATGCAGTCTTTGAAAAAAGTAGATATTTAAGCACTATCTATGGGGTATTCCAGTGATCATACGATGTTTGATTATGGAAATGTATATATGGAATTTGAAGTACCTCACTCTTATTATTGATTGCAATGCAGGTACCATGACTCTGAAAACAGATAATTTTTCAGAAATGTGTCAAACTTTTGCCTAGAGGCTTTGATGTTTCAGGAACTGGGGAGCTTCCTGAATGACCGTAAAGCAGTACCGTAAAGTCTGTTGCTTTTTATATTGAAATAGTAATTTGGTGATGAGAACCAACTTAAAACTATCAGTGGAAGGGCATTTTAAGTCTGCAAATATATAATTTCTATAGATGTTAGTAAAACTACTTATACTCTACTGTTTTCTTCCTTTTTCATCCTCATGTTAACAGTATACCAGAGTAATTTCTGAACTACAGAGTTCAGTTAACCAGAATTTTCACCGTTTTTTGACCCAGTGTTTATACATTTTACATGATGATCCAGTGTATGTATCACTAGAATAAAAAGCTTCACAAAACAATATTTTTCCTAGAAGAACAATGCCTTCTATTTTCTATTCCATTGTATTTCATTAGGGATCTGAGTTGAAAATTCACTAATGTATAACCACAGCTCATTAAAAAGCATTACCCACTCCTCACCATATTGACCCAACACACATATATTAACAAGATTTTGTAATGAGTTAGCATCTTGCCTTTTGTGCAGTAAATATTTAGACATAGTCTCATTCATATGACTTTGGTAGAGATTCTATCTATAGGGACTTTAAAGATACAGTTCAATATTTGGGAAAATCACATTAGTTTATTTTACATTAGCTTGTATATTGTTAGAATGCATCTTTCTTGAATATATTACAGCCTTTACAAGATTAATACATGATACTTTGCATCTGTTCCCTCTCCTCCAGACCAATACAGCTTCAGCATGCTCAGGGTTTTGGGTTACTACAGCACTGACTTGGGTACCTCTGCCCAATCCTAGAATTCTTGAGCCCTCCTTTGGTTCAGTCACTCTGTGTCTGTGGCTCCATTCCAAATTCTCAGCAGAGAGCCTCTGGTTCGTTCGGTTTGGTCAGCTGCTCATGCCTGGTCTAGTCATCAGTGACCTGAGCGAGCAGGCTCACACAGGATACATGGTTGTCTCCCCACAGGTCTCTCAGAGGGTAGGCAGCAGTCAGGGGACCAGCAGAAATACATGACACACTGAAATTGGGAAAATCGGAGATTTTAATAAAAAGACACTTTATGAAGGTCTGGGTGGGGCATAAGGAACCACCAGGGAGAGGAGCACAGTATCTTTCTTTGGGTTGGTAATCGTGGGGCACCATGACCACTCCCAAGCCCAAACAGACAGTGGGAGGGAACAATTGGCAGAAGTTGGGCAAAGACAGCTGGGTGGAGAGGCCTGCTCCAGAGCAGTGTGAACTTGGTTGTGGAGCACAGCCAGTCCTCCTGGACCCCTCAGGACAGGCACCAAGGAAGCGCATACCTCAACTTCCCTCTTTCCTTCCTCCAATTTCCCACTGGTTCTCTCCACTGCATTGACTCAGCACCCCTGCCAGAAAGTCAGAGGGCCCACAGAGCAGTCCTGAGAGCAGAAAGTAGACAGAATGGGGATGTGGAGAAGCAAATACAAAGTCTCTTGAAGCATAGGAGGTATGGACAATGACTGGCAGGAAAGCTTTCTAGTGGTGTCTTTGGTTTTACATACTGCTGCTAAAGACCTGGGGATACCTTACATGCCAGGCACTGTTCCAAGTGAGTTATCTGTTCTAACTCACTGAATGCCAAAATACCCTTCCCAGGAAGATGTCACTGTCAGCCTCATTTTTCAGGGGCATGGGGGATGCTACTTTTTATTGAAGTCAAATGTGTGAACAGAAATGTTACAGTTAAGCTCAATGATTTTCACAAATGCAGCCCACTCAAGCCACCAACCCCCAGACCAAGAGCCAGAACATGACCAGCACCCCCAGAAGTCCCTTTCCAGTCTCAGCCTCCCTCAGTGGTACTTGGTGTCCTACTTTCCAGCGATATTCTTTTCTGAACGTTGCTTGCAACAACAGCTTTATTTTTTAAAATTATGGTAAAATATACAGAACTTCAAATTTACCATTTAAACCATTTTTTTCCAACTTTATTGAGTTATATGTGACAAGTAAAAATTTGCATATATTTAAAGTGTATAATGTATTCATTGTGAAATAATTACCACAATCAAACCAATTAACATATCCATGACCTCACATAGTTACCATTTTCTTTTTTCATTTTAACTACTTTTAGTAGCATTAAATGCATACAAAATGTTGTACAACCATCACCACTATCCATATCCACAGCTTTTTTGTCATCCTAAACAGAAACTCTACCCATTAAATAATAAGTCCCTATTCTCTCCTCCTCCCCCCCCCCAGCCCCTGGTAAGCTTTATTCTACTTTCTGTCTCTGAATTTGCCTATCCTAGGTACCTCATATTAGTGGAATCATACAATATCAGTCTTTGGTATCTGGGTGTTTTTTGTACTTGAGCGTAATGTTTTCCAGGTTAAAACTGCCATTCATTTCACAGGTGAAGAAATTGAGGAGCAGAATCATAAAAGGAAGCAAGTGGTGAACCCAGGATCTGAACCCAGGCAGTCTGGCTCCAAGGCCTGAGCCTGTAAGTGCTTCACCACGCTGTTTGTTAATGGGCCTTAACAAAAATCCTTGAAGACTATTTAAATCTTGGGCCAGCTGGATGGCTCTGACTATTTTCCAGTCTTACCACCCCACTGTTTTTCCGTCTCACCATCCCAGAGTCAGATGACTGGAATTCCACATTTGCCCTCCCCTGTTGCAAAAGGAAGAGTTTCCCTTGTTTTCCTGTACCCGACAAAACAGGCTGACTTTGCTTTCTAATTGCAGACTCTTCCTTGACTGTTTCTAGGGTCACTCAGCTCTCCTTGCGGAGACTGGCTTCCCACCCCAGAGCCACCGTTTGGTTGTCTCAGTGCCTTGTGAGGAAGAACTCCTCATCCCACCACTGCTAAATCTGCACAATTTGCTCAGATTATCAGTTCATTGCAGAGCTTCTGTTGACATGGGAACCATCCGCCTCAGAGCCAAAGGTGCCAGTCTGGCTGCTGTTGAGAATGGGAAGCCTGGGCGGCAGACATCAATCTGTCTCATTCGTAGTGAATTCAGGGGCCAACAGAAGGAGCCTGAGTGCGGGCTCCATTTTTGAGCAATGAAACCACAGAGAGCTTGTGCACATTTACAAACAGTTTGCACATGTCTGATTCTTCCAGGCCCAAACCCCTCAATTCTTGCCTCTCAGGAAGCTGGGTGCCAGCAAAAGGCAGGCAGCCTTCACTCTCTCAGATGGCCTGACCCAGGGGCATTGGAGCTCCAGCAGAGAGGCACTGTCCTTTGAACGCAGGAATAATGCAGCTATACCACATCATAAGCAAATTTTTTAATTTTCAAACATAAGGAAAGTTTTGAGAATTTTCAAACAGTTGCTACCATCCAGTTTTTAAAAATCAAAATTCTGCTGAAAGATTTTCTTCCTGCAATGTAATGAATTTACTTTATCTTTCTGGGCTCATTTGTCATCAAAGACAACAAACAGGCAGTCTACCAAAGTTTTGTTCTCTGTTGGATCTTTAATGATTACAGTGTTTTGTGGCTCAGTGCTCCTCTCCACCTACTGTTTGATCTCATCCAGGGGTGAGGCTTCCAATGCCATTTGTTCTTGTCAGAAATCACTTGGCTGTGAGTAACAGAACCTCAACTCAACTACTTGAAGCAAAAATGGAGGTTTATTGGTTCAGGTAATTGTGGAGTTAGTTTCGGGAATGACAGTGTTAAGGGCCTCCGCGCTGCATCCGCACATTGCCTCTCTCCTGTGGTCTCTTGAACCTGTTTCTGCAGTGCTGACCTCATTCTCAACACGTTATGGCCCCAAAGTAGTTTAAAAACAAAGAGCCCTGGAGCTCTAAAATTGTACCAGTTTAGCAATTCTTCCAGAATGAGAATTCTTTTCTTTTGGCTAATTCTCATGGCGTTGACCTAATTCATTTGAGCACCCCTTTCTTTGGCTAAGAAACACTGTGACTGGATAGATGGTATCTGCTGGCTGTCCAGTCCTGAAATCCCTACTTGGGCAGAGGGGGGCTTGGCACTCCGATTAACAGCCCCGTCAAGGTTACTAGCTGAGAAGGAGAAATATTTCACCGAAAAAGATTCAGGGTGTTTTTAGCGAAAGACATGGGGCATTATACTAGACACTAATATAACATCTACGTGTTGGTAACTACCAGATTGATTCCTCCCCAGACCTTAACCCTGAACTCCAGGTGCATATATTCAGCAGCCTCCTTTATGTATCTCACAGGCATCTCAAACTTGACCTGTTTAAGATGTATCTCTTGGTTTTGAGTAGTCTTTCCCTACCTAATCTTTAACCTGTACACTTTGGTTATAAGCAACAAGAACTGGCATTGGCTAATTAAGGTAGAAAGAATGAACTAGAAGGCTTTGGTACTCACAGAATTGATGGGAGGTTGAAATCCTGAACTTGGGAAGTAGAAAGCACAGCAATTGCCTTATATAAAAAAATTTTATGAGTAAGGTCCCTGGAGGGGCTGAATTTTGTCCTTCTTTTCAAGATTCACATTTCAGAGAGGAAATAGAGAATAGGAACAATTCAGTACACTACCTCTTGGCTTGACTGTAACCCAAAAGAGGTGTTCTCCAACAAGAAACTGGGGTGTTGTTAGGGCAATAAATGCTAGACATTCAAACACCCAACACATAGCCCTTCTATACCCTGCTGTTCCCCAGCTTGGTAAACATGCTCTCCACCAAACAAATTGCTCAGATCAAATACCTGAAAGTGAACCTGAATTGCTCTCCTCCTCCCAACCCATGACAAAATTGTCAAGACCTTAGAGCTCTACTTTGAAAAGGCATCCCAAGGATGTCTATTTTTGTGTCTCCTCACCATCACCTCCCTTATCCACACCATCATTATCTCTCACCACCTAGACTCTCGCAATGGCCTTCAACTTGTCTCTCTGCCTCTCCTTTTGCTCCACGCATCCACCGTTATGAGCATCTCAGAATATAAAACAAGTTCTCCATCATGTTGCTTAATGCCCTTCAATGAAATCTCATTCCTTTTAGAATAAAATCTAAACCCCTGAACACAGGCTGAGTGTATAGCAGTGTGGTTGTGAACTCAGACCCTGGCTCCAAACTTCCTGGGTTTAAATCTAAGCTCTACCACATACCAGCCAACCTTCTTGGGGAAGTTACATAACCACTCTGGGCAACAGTCTCCTCATCTGCAAAGTGGGGTAATAATAGTATTTTTGTTGTAGGATTTATTGCGATGATTATATTATTAATACCTATAAATTGCTTGAATAGTGTCTGACACATAGTAAGTGGTCAATAAACATTAGCTATCATTACTATAAGACCCATCTGGTCTCCTGTCTAACTACATTTCTCCCTACTCTCCAACCTTTGTCTCCATGGTCCCATCAGATGACATCCTGCTCTTCCTAGAACATTGTAGTTCTTTCTACTTCACGGCCTTCGCATGTGCTGTTCCACACATGTTCTTTCACTAGGTTACATGGCTGGTACCTTTTCAACTTTAGGTTTCCAGAGAAGCTTTACACTATCCAAAGGCACCTTCCCTCTCCCCACCTTGTTACTCTATCCCTCAGCCCATTTATACACTTGAGAGTATGTATAACATCGAAATTCTCCAATTTATTTTTTTCCCCTTTACTGTCTGTCTTCTTCTCTGGAATTTATATATATATATATATATATATATATATATATATATATATATTTTTTATATATNTATATATATATTATTTATTTATTTATTTATCTTTAGAGAGGAAGGGAAGGAGAGAAGGGGAGAAATATCAATGTATGGCTGCCTCTCGTGAGTCCCCTGCTGGGAACTGGCCTGCAACCCAGGAATGTGCCCTGACTGGGAATCGAACCACGATTGTGTGGTTCACAGGCCCACGCTCAATCCACTGAGCTACACCAGCCAGGGCCTTCTCTGGAATTTGAGTGCCATGAGAACAGGAACCTTGGCAGTCTTGTTCACAGACCTTAAAAATGAGTTGGTATCTAATATGAGTTCAACAAATAATTGTTCAGTGAATAAATGGTGACTTACTGAAGGGATGAAATGTTTTCTTAGTCAATAAGACTGACTTTTATCAAGTAAGCACACACATTTCCACTCCAAGAGTTCCCAGCAGTGTCTGTGGAGCTGTCACTATTAAAAGAACAACTGGGGTGGTAACTCCCAGAAACAAATCCTTTCCCAGATATAGTTCTGCCTGCTTTAGGTTTTTATAGACTTCTATTTTTGCTCTTCTGAGTCTGAGGCCACTGTGGGGCCCAGGAAGTGTGATGGACTCAGAGTCAAGAATCTCAACTTCCCATGCAGGATCAGCTACTTTTAGTAGCTGTGTAACTGTGAGCAAGTCATCATTTCTCTGAACCTCAGTTTTCTGACTAATGTGGAGATTAAAAAATTAGTATCTTCTGAGGATGTAGAAAAATTGGAATTCTTGTGCATTGCTGGAGAAAGTATAAAACGGAAGAGTTACCATAGAAGAAACTATGAAGATTCCTCAAAAAATTAAAAATATAATTAGCATATAATCCAGCAATCCCATTTTTAGATACACGCCCTAAAGAACTGAAAGTAGAAGCTCAAACAGATACTCGTACACCAATGTTTATAGTAGCATTACTCACAATAGCCAAAAGATGGAAGCAACCCTAATATCCATCAACAGATGAATGAACAAACAAACCATGTTATATACATGTGGTGGAGTGTTATTCAGCCTTAAAAATGAAGAAAATTATGAAACATGCTATAATACAACATGGATGAACCTTAAAAACATTATGTTGAGTAAACTAAGCCAGACACAAGAGGAGAAATGTTATGTAATTCCACTGACTGAGGGGCCTAGAAAAGGCAAATTCTCAGAGACATAAAGTAAAATAGTGGCTGTCAGAACCTGGGGAGGTGGGTGGGGGGTTATTGTTTAATAAGCACAGGGCTGTAGTTTGGGAGATCAAACATTTCTGGAACTGGATGGTGGTAATGGTCATACAACAATATGAAAATGTTTAATGTCACTGGATTATACACTCAAAAAGTATTAAAATAGTAAATTTTATATAATGTATCTTTCACCACAGTAAAAAATAACAATACCTTTCTCACAAAGGTAGTTTTAAACATTAAATGAGATGGTGTATATCATCACACACCATAGTTACTATTATTCAGTTAACTTGGTGTAAAATTATTTACACACAAGGAAAACCCTTTATCCCCAAAACATTTCTCAGCGGGGACATTACATGCACAGAAGACACAATCAAAGTCACCCCAGTCAAAAGCACTGATGGACGAGCTGTGCACTCGGCAGCCTTCACCACTGTTCCATGTGACCTCAGCCTGACCTGGGTTGAGTGGGGAGGAAACTTCTCCCGAGAGCACATCGGGTCATTCTCACTGTTATACTTTAAAGCAGGCCAATAGGCCTGGGAGGTAAACTCAGGTTAAGAATGGTGACAAAATGCTAGCTCTCTCTCTTCCCCCTGCCACACTCACCAACTGGGGCCTTCACCATTGTCCTGTATGGGTCCTGTTGCACGCAGGGTCAGGAGCTTCTTCCGTGCCACTGTGAAAAGAGAAAGGAAAAGGAAGTCCACTGATTTCCAGCAGTTGGCAAAAATACTAGAGACGCTCAAGGAAAACCTTGAGGAATCACTGTTTTAAAAACTGGAAAGAGGCTCATCCCAGCTGGAATTTTCTCCCTCCCATCTGTCTTTCTGCTCCTTCCTCATGTGTTGGCCTAATTCTCTCCTACTGCAGATGGCATAGCCTTTTTTCCATAGCAAGGAGCAGGTCTGCTGGAAGTGGCACATGTCGTTTCTGTTCTTGTTCCAGTGATGTGGTGATGCTGAACTGCAAGGGAGGCTGTGAGCCAGGAAGGAGGGACATGGATCTTGGAGACCACTTATCAGTCTCCACCACAGACACTCTTACACCTCCCAATCACTCCCTGGCTTCTGACACCATATTTTCTCACTGCACTCAACCCCCAGGAAAGTGGTTGCTTTTCCCATGGGCGGTAGCCTCCTCCTCATCACCCACTTCCAAATCCTGACGAACACAATTCTCTCATTATCTACTCCATTATCTATTCATGTCCTCCAAGTGCCCTTGGTTTACTTTTTATACTGAAGACTGTAAGTGTTCCACAGGGCAGGTTGTATCCCTTGGTAATGCTCCTCCCTCAATCCCCATAAGCCTCCTCTCCTTAGAGCCTTTCCAGTTGGGCAACTTTCCAACACTCTCTTCTTCTCCTCTCTTAAGTTAAGACACAGAACTCACAGAGACACACTCACACCCTGTCCCCTACTCCTGAAGATTTTCTTCCTCTTGACTATGCTTAACACATGCAAGTTCCATGAGTTTCTCCTAATTTTTATTTTTAGTATGTTCTGTTTGAGCTAATTGCTTTCTACTGCTGATTTTAAGGTTCCAATCAGAAGGAAATTTAAGCAGAAGTCTTTGCACATGGTTTAAAAGGTAATGCTTACATATTAGGCGTTGAGTAAATTCTCCCCTCCTTTTCTCCCTCCTTTCCTCCCTCCCTTCTCCCTGTGGCAGAGAGAGCTACTGGACTACCAAAGGCTCGTGCTCTCTTTCTCTTTCACCTGTATGAGTTCTTGCCCCACCAACCTTCTTCCTGGCTTGTCACTAAGTGATGCCATGCAACCATTTGGGCATATGGAATGGGGACAGAAGTCATTTATGTCACTTTGGGCCAAGATAGTAACTTTACCATTCCTTGCTTCCTGTTTGTAGTCACCACATGTTGAAGATGGCAGTGCCACAAGTTGGAGGAAAGCTGGATTCCTGAGTTAATACTTGGAGGAGAACTGCCCAACCAAGCAGGCTTTGCATGTCTTGGCATAAACTGGGCTTGTTTGTTATTGGGCTTGCATTTAACCTATTCTCACTAATATACTCCTCTTCCTACTATTTGTGAATCACTAAGCTAGACATTAAGGATGCAAAGATAAATAGAACACAGTCCCTACACTCAATGGCCTCACAACCTAGGGGGAGAAATAGATGTATACTCACATATTTTGTTGCAATGTGTTAAGGACTACTTTATAGGTAGGTACAGAATATTATGGAAAGTAGAATAGGGTGCTGAAGCCAGCCTGCATGAGGATGAGGGTAGGAGTAGAAAGGATGATTAGAAGTCACTAGGTGGCAGGATTCCAAAGAGATGGGCATAAACAAAGGTGGAAGCGAGGGAAAGCAAATTCATGGACATATATGTGCGGTGGGGTGAGAAAATGGAGAAAGAGCATAACAAACTAGGATATTTAATTAGAGTGATGCTATGGGGAGGTTTACTCAGGAGAGACAATTATAACAAAATCTCAAGTGTAATTAAAGCTCTACTTAAAAGTATTAGCTGTCCTGTGGGACCTGAATACCTCTGACTCTCCATGGGAAAATTTTACTGGGACTCAGCTTTAAAGGTTTATTTTCATATAATCCCTAAACTCTAATGAGCTCTTGATTCCAATGGCGCATGACTCTACTTAAAGGGAGATAAATTACTATTTCAGAGAAAGACAATTGCATATGTTTTTCACTTCCAGTTTACTTAGCAAATATGCTCTTTATGGTGTATTGCCTGTTTGTGCTGCTTTCCAGGGCCTTCTGGTAGCCACTGGACAAAAGGCCTACTTTAAGTCCTAGCTCTACTGATGGCATTACATAGAACCATGTGAGATGGTCATTATTCGACTGTTTGTACCTGACGGATGGCAATTTTGTAAGGTTCTACCTGGTATAATTATAGGTAGTAGATTGAATTCTTGGCACCAACTGCTTAGTCTCTGCAGTATTACACACTCAACCCTTGTCCTGCCCCTATCATGGGAGCAGTACCTTCCTCACCCCTTGACTACAGCTTCGCCATTATCATGGAATTTCCTTTGGGCAATGGAATGTAAACAGAGTCTTGAAACATGCTTGTGCTATTGACATTTCTTGTGCTTTTGTATCACTAAGACAAGTACATGCTCCCAAGTGCCTTTCTGTTGGGCCTAGAAGGAGGGAAGTTTCATCTTGATTCTAGAAGGGACCCAAGCCAGGGATAGTTCTCTTCTACTTCTCCTGATTATCATCACATGTTGTCTGGATCTGGGGCAGCCATCTTGCAACCATCACAGGAACCTGCCTTAAAAACAAGCCATTGCCCAGAGGATGGCAAAGAGGCAGGAGAGGAGAAATATCTGTTCAGATAATGTCACCGAGCTGCTGAATTAACCAATTAATCAATGCTGGTACCACCCAGTCGGCATGCTTCTTGCTATAGGAGATAGAAACATTCCTATTTTTAAAACCACTTTGTTGGGGTTTTCAATTTCTAGTTGTTATTAGCATCTCAATGGATCACTCAAGAATCGTGTGATGACTTTTAGTTGCTAGAAACGGTTAAGTCTAGAAAAAGTCCTAGTGAAAAAATGGAATCATTATCCCCACTGTACAGGTGAAGGTTGATGACACTGGAAAAGGTCCTTTGAGGGTTGGATCTAGTACTTCTTTTGGCTTGAACCAATCATTTTGGTTCATCATCAAATTCTGTTGTGTTATTATTTTTACTTTTTTTAAAAGTTCAGTTTCTTTAAAGGAAAGGAAACAGGTCTAAAGGGCTGTTTAAAGGAAAGGAAACAGGTCTAAGAAAGTTGTATATGATATATTTTGTTGGTCTGGGGCTAACAAGTGAGACTAATTCATGATTAATTTCCATGCATAGCTCCTACCACTAGGGAAAAAGTAACACTGCACATTGAAGGAGCAGTTCAACTTGGAGTTCATCAGTTCTGAGTTTAAGTCCTGGCTAGCCAGAGTGATCTTATGCAAATCGCTTCATGTCTGTAAGCCTCAGTGTCCTCACCTGCAAAATGGGGATATTAGTATGGGCTTCAAGTTTTGGTAGTGAAGTACAAAGTATCTGGCACATAACATGTGCTCTGTACATAATTGTTGTCTTCCTTCCCATTTCCCAGGACAAAATAGATCTTTGATTATAAAGAGGACGAGGCTGAAAATCATGATTGGCTGGGCTAGGAAAAACCCAGGCTTACTGATAAAGTCAGTAACAATAATTTTTTAAGCAAGGAGCAAGACAGCACTATCCTCCTAGAAAGTACTATGTGTTCTCAGGAAGAAAGACAGCACAGTAACAGAAGGAAATACTATAGCTACCCTCATCTCTCTTCCCCAAGTCTTGTATCTGATTTTATTGTTTTTTTTTTAAATATATTTTATCGATTATACCATTACAGTTGTTCTATTTCCCCCTTCAGTCCCCTCCACCCTGCATACCCCCTCCCCCACCCTTCCCCCCCTTAGTTTATGACCACGTGTTTCAAGTTCTTTAGATTCTATATTTCCCCTACTATTCTTGCCCTCCCCCCCTATCTATTTTCTACCTACTGTCTATGCTATTTTCTGTACCTTCTCCTCCCTTCTCCCCCTCCCACTCCCCTGTTGCTAACCCTCCATGTGTTCTTCATTTCTATGGTTCCACTCCTGATCTAGCTGTCCTCTTGGTTTGCTTTTGTTTTAGGTGTGGTTGTTAATAACTATGAGTTTTCTGTCCTTTCACTGTTCATATTTTTTAACTCCTTTTTCTTAGATAAGTCCCTTTAACATTTCATATAATAAGGGCTTGGTGATGATGAACTCCTTGAACTTGACCTTATCTAAGAAGCACTTTATCTTTCCTTTCATTCTAAATGAAAATTTTGCTGGATAGAGCAATCTTGGCTGTAGGTCTTTGGATTTCATGACTTGGAATACTTCTTTCCAGCCCCTTCTTGCCTGGAAGGTCTCTTTTGAGAAATCAGCTGACAGTCTGATGGGAACTCCTTTGTAGGTGACTGTCTCCTTATCTCTTGCTGCTTCTAGGATTCTCTCCCTCATTTTAATCTTGGCTAATGTAATAATGATGTGCCTTGGTGTGTTCCTTCTTGGGTCCAACTTCTTTGGGACTCTCTGAGCTTCCTGGATTTCCTGGAAGTCTATTTCCTTTGCCAGACTGGGGAAGTTCTCCTTTATTATTTGTTCAAATAAGTTTTCCCCTCATGGCTGTTCCTTTCCCCCTTCTGGTACCCCTATAATTCGGATGTTGGAACGTTTAAAGATGTCCTGGAGGTTCCTAAGCCTGTCCTCATTTTTTTGAATTCTTGTTTCTTTATTCTTTTCTGGTTGGGTGTTTCGTTCTTCCTTCTGGTCCACTCCCTTGATTTGAGTCCCAGTTTCCTTTCCATCACTATTGGTTTCCTGTGCATTTCCCTTCATTTCAATTAGTTTAGCCTTCATAAGTTCCTCTAATCTGTGACTATAATCAACCAGTTCTGTGAGCATCCTGATCACCAGTGTTTTGAACTGTGCATTTGAGAGGTTTGCTATTTCTTTTTTGCTTAGAGTTATTGGCTCTGGGACTTTGAGTTCTTCTTGACCCATATTTTGGAATGTTCATACCTGTTACATATGAGGAGCGGAGCCCTAGGTGTTCACCATGGCGGGGCAACTCAGTGTCTGGGTTGTGACCCTGTATGTGGGGGCGGGGTCAAAGGAAATCAGTGGCGGTCTCCTCTGCCTCCTCCCGCCACCAGGGCTGTGCAGTCTGTCTCACTGCTCACTCCTTTGCTGGTTTATCTGCACGCTTGGATGTGCAACCAAGGTCAGCCTGCCCTGCACCCTCACTGGGTCCGCGATTCTACCCCAGCTGATTCTACCCCAGCTGCCTGTGTGCCTGGGTCGCCTGGGCACCTGGGGTCAGGGGATATTTCCTGCCCAACCCTGCTCCGCTGCTGGCTCCACCCCTCTCAACCAACAATGGTTGGATGTTGTCAGACTTCCGTATAGTTCAATTTTCTGTTCTTTGGCTGCGTCTTTGTTCTCCAAACGTTTGTTGTATTCAGACTTGGTTGTGGGAGAAGGCACAGTGTTTCCACCAACGCCTCCATCTTGGCGGAAGTCCTTCTTGTATCTAATTTTAATGTAGAATATATGACAAGCTTGACATCTGTTAGTATAGCAAGTTAGTTTTAGATTCTTCTGTATGCAAACTTGGGAGGTATGCTTCTTTTTCTCTAACTATTCTAAATGTCTTTCCCCCTAGGATATCTCTCCCAGGTAGGATAAGATTGTTTTTTCAGTTGTCTGGAATCTGGTGATGTCAGTTCTTCCAGGCAGGGTCTGCATACACACAGGTGTACCCATACACACCATTCTTTTAATGGTGGGAATTCAAAGCTATCCAGAGGAATCCAAGCCCTGTGGACAAAATAGAAATTCCCTCTCCTCTATGTCATCCCTGACACTGACCTGCTGGTTTCTTTCTACCCTCTTCTGTCCCCCAACAGTGCCTGAAAATTAGGAATTGCCTTTGGGCTGCATGAGTTAATGTTGTGGCCCAACAAGCTGGGCAATTCATGATGTCAAGTGCATACTTCAGTAGCTGAAGTGGGGTCTCTGGCTGAGGAATAGGCTTGAGGCAGACTCACCAACTCACAGACTATTTTACAGAGTGGAAAATTAGGCATAAAGAGGCAAAAATGACTGCCTAGTCTCTAGCAAACTGGTGCCAGTGAAAGACAAGATGATTGTCAGGATCATATGACATCATCCATCACACATTGTCTGTGTCAATGGCCATTCTAGGCAATGTGGATTCAGCAGTGAGTAAAATCCTAACTTCCAGGAACTTACACTCTAGGGGAAAGAGATAGATGATAAATAAAGGAAATAAGTAACAGGTACAGTGTAAAGGCTTTGGAAAACAAAGAGGAAACAGTACTAGAAGTATGTGTGGGGAATTTTGCAACCTTAAATAGGGGTTGCTGAGAAAGACTCTCTGAGGCGATGTTTGAGAAAAGACTTGGAGTGAGATCTAAGGGAAAAGGATCCAAGGCAGAAGGAACAGCCAGTGCAATGGCCTTGAAGTGGGGGTATGCCTGAAATGCTCCAGAGAAAGCAAGGAGGCCTGTGAGGCTGAAATGTAGTGAGCAAATGGGTGTCATCAGACAGCATTAGGGAGAGAATTGTGTGGTCCAGATGGGTGGCTCTTTGCAACACTGTAGGACTTGACCTATTACTTCAAGTAAATAGAATGGAAGTTGTTAGTCCATTTAAACCAGTGAAGTGGCTCACATGTAGGTGGGGATGTTGAGTGGACAGCTACTTATATGTGTCTGGAGTTCAAAGGTCCTGAATGTGTCTGGAGTTCAAAGGTCCAAAGCACCCAGCCCAGTCCTCACAGCACAGTGCATGCCCAGTAAGTTCCCTTCCCTCTCCATGTCCCTGGCTTCAGATTTGGTTCATAAATACTGCACAGAAGAGAAGACCCCCAAGTCAGTAGTGATCATAACTTGTGACTACTTCTTGCCCATAATAGGCTGGAGCAGCTTTATAAAGAAAAAAAATGTCTTGATTCAATGACCATGATTGCTTTTTCAACCTTATCTTTAGAAAGAGGATGACGTAGTTATGGGCTCAGTTCCTTTCCCTGCCTTCCAAAGGAGTCGTCAGTAAAAACATTCCTCGCCCTTCCTCGGAGTTCTCTGTGCCTTCTCTCTCTAGCCCTCGAACACCCACCTTGTGCCAGGGGGATGACTTCCTGCCTGGAAACCCTCAAAACAGCTGTCCTTCACTTCTGCTGCCCCCCTTCTCCCAACCAACAGTCCCTTCTGCCTTGGAATAGTCTTCCTCATGGCCCTCTGTTTTCTCTAATGCCCCCCAATTCTTCCCCAGCCTCCCTCCAAGTCTTCTGCTCAGTCTCTATTTCCATAATCTTCCTTGGGTGTTGAGTCCTGGTTTTCTTGGACCAGGTGGTAAGGAGCTGATTTTTAAATTCTTCTAGAATTAGCTCCGCAAGGCACAGCTGCTGGAAGAGTATCAACTAGTCCAGTGGTCATTGGACATTTGCGTGATGAGGGTGGTTGTAGATTTTGTTTCAGTTCCCAGGCCCTGTGTGTGGCCCCACCCTGCGAGTCCTTTTGGTTTCCCATGAAGCAAGAGGAGGACATCATTTAGCTTAGAGAAAGCGTTTTGCCGGCATGTACTTTGGGATGGAAAGTTTTATCAGGAGGCCAGCTCCTCTGGAGTGTCAGGCTATGAAGGTGGTTCTGGAACTTTGGGGAAAATCTGACTAGTGGAGGAGGAGGTAAGGCGGGCACAGCTAGAGGCAGAGAAGCCTGCTTGCCTCCTGACTTCTCCTGTCTGCAAATAGGGGAGGTGCTGCAGAGAACCAAGGCCCGTGGCTCTTCTCCACTTTTCAATGCTTGCTGCTATCTCAGGGAAGTCCTTATTTCCCAGGGCCAGCTCTAAACAGGAGACACGTTATGTTTCCTAAATGGCTCATTGGCTTTTTACATGGCAGTTGTGTCTCATGGCAGGAAGAACAGCCGGAGCATGGCTGAGGCTTGTCAAGAGGGCTTCTCAGTTCAGTCTTCCCTTCTGTTTCAGCTGATCCTTGGCTCCGTGCTTGTGAGCATCTGCAAAGCCGGGCATGGAAGTAATCCCGCCTTCGGTTCGATAACTAGCAGACCCATAGGCAAGACAAGCCAGGAGCACAGCCAATTCCCTTAAGGAGCGTGGGCAGAGACCTTGCCAACGGGAGGAGAGGGGGCATGGGGCACTCAGCCCTGCCTCTCGCACACCAGGCCAAGCTGGCAGCCTCGGCATCTGGCAGGGGCTGAGTTTCTGACCCCCGTCTTATTCCATCCTTCCTGAGGATTTGTTATGAATGCTTAAGGGAACACAGAAGGCTTTTTATAGGCATCCTGGATCAGCCTCGATGGAGTTGCTGAAATAAAAATATTTCTGTAGTGGTAAGGCCTTTAGAAATGTCCTTGCCAAATTGTTTTATTTAGCTCTTCATCACGGGACATATTGATGTAAGATGGATCTTCCTAACACCTCCAGAGCTTGGAGGGTGTTGTACACATGAGATGTTTGTGTGGCGAGGAGACCAGAGGAGCCCCGGGGAGGGTGGCTGCTGGCTTTGGCTTTAACACTTGCACCCTGTGCAGGTTTCTAGAATCACCCAGCCAGGTCCTGTGGGGATCCTCGGCTTCACTCACTGTTTCCATGGAAATAATAGAAATTTCTGATTTAAAATAGGAGGTAACCTATGGACATCACCCTGAAAAAAAAAAAAAGATCTGGGTTTTATCTCTGCTTCTTGAGCTGGGGCCAGCTTTTCCTGCTGTCTCCTTTATGGAGTTTGGAATGAAGAGCGAAAGCAAAGTCCTAAAAGGGAAAAAGACTTCCTCTCCGGGCCCAGACAGGCCCGAGGAACTGGTTTCCTAGCAGCAGGTTTTAACTAGCAGCTGGGTTCATGACACTGAGACCCCACACCAAGACTGTTTTTAAGTGGGCCCCTGAGATTGTCTTCCTGTTTTCCGGTGTAACTGTCTGGACGTCTAAATTACAGGGGGAACAGTCCCAGAACAGAAAAGCTGCTCCCATCTGCTTTCGGGCCTGCGCAAACCAGAGAGAGAAGCTGTGAGTGAGTATCTTGAGATCCCTAGAGTGGCCCCTTAGACCAGCTGGTTGGAATCATACTGATGAGATAAGGAGGAAGGGCACAGGAGCACTTGGAAGCACTGGGTGGAGTCTTTGTCCCTCTCCTGTTCATCAGCCTGTCCCTGTCACTCCTGATAATTCAAGCGTGTCAGCTTTTCCACTACCTCAGTCCCTGCCATTGAGAGCACGTTGTAATGGAAGGAACACCCCGCAGCTGGGGTCAGGGTCCCAGGTTCTGGTTCTGATTCTGCCTCAGTGGCTGTGTGACCTTGGGTGAGCTGGTTACCTTCTCTGGGCTTCACTTTGCTAATCAGTAAAGAGAGAGGAGGGGAAATACTAGATGATTATTAAATTTTTTTATCATGGTAAAAAACAGTGTAACATTTATCACTGTAACCATTTTAAACTGTACTGTCCAGTGGTGTTAGTGTAGTCACATTGTTGTGAAACAGAGCTCCAGAACTTTCTCATTTTGCAAAACTGGAATTCTACACCCATCAAACAACTCCCAGCCCCATATCCTCTTCTACTTTCTGTTTCTATGAATTTGACTGCTTTAGATGCCTCATATAAATGGAATCATACTGTTTGCCATTTTGTGACTGGCTGTTTCACTCAACACAATGCCTTCAAGTTTCATCTATGTCGTAGCAGGTGTCAGAATTTCCTTTCTTTTTTTAGGAAGGTTTTATTAACTATTTTAGAGATAGGGGAAAGGAGGGAAAAAGAGAGGGAGAGAACTATCAATGTGCAAGAGATACATTGATTGGTTGCCTCTCATATGCACCTAGCTGGGGACCTGGTCTGCAACCCAGGAATGTGCCCTGACTGGGAACAAAGCAGTGACCTTTTGGTTCGTAGGCTTGCACTTAATCCATTGAGACACACCAGCTAGGGGTGAATTTCCTTTCTTTTAAAGGCTGAATAATATTCTTTTGTATGTATATATCACATTTTGTTGGTCCAATCATCTGCTGGTGGACATTTGAGTTGTTTCCAATTCTTGGCTATGGTGAGTAATGCTGCTATAAACATTGGTGCACAAGTACAGTACTTGCTTAGGTCCTTGCTTTTGATTCTAGAAGTAGGATGCTGGATCATATGGTAATTCTATTTTTAATTCTGTGAGAAACTACCATAACTTTGCCAAGGTGGCTGTACCATTTTACATTCCTACCAAAAGACCACAAGAGTTTAAATTTTCCCTCCTTCCTTCCTTCCTTCCTTTTTTCCTTCCTTCCTTCCTCTCTCTCTCTGTCTCTCTCTGGATAGTAGCCATCTTAATGGGTATGGGGTGATAACCCCACACCCATTAGTGACATTGAGCATCATTTCATGTGCTTATTGGCCATCTGTAGGTCATCTTTGGAAAAATGTCTATTCAAGTTCTTTGCCCATATTTTAGTCCAGTTATTTGATTTCTCTGCTGTTGTTGAGTTTATACTAGATGACTCTACTGACTGTCCATCTTCAACATTTATAACTCTAGATTCTTACCATCTGCAACCAACTTGTTCATCTCTCTTTCCTCCCAAGGAAGAGATATTGGTGAAATACCACAGGATATATTTGCAAGAAATTGAATCTGCCATTGACTCTGACAGACCTTTTTCTTTTCCTTTTTTTGTATGCTGGCTTTTTTTGCTGCACATAAGTGACAGGAAGTGGAGGCACATTGTTCAGAGTTTAACACAATTGAATGTCCATCAGGTGAGAGTGTGTGGGGTGGAGTGGGAGTCTTTTCCCTTCTAAAACAAGGGCTTCTTCAGGACTAACTATATGCTGATCAATGTTCTAAGTACTCTATATGTATTAATATTAACACATTTAATCCACAAGCAACAACCTTATGGGGCAATTACTAGTGGCATCCTCATTTAGAATGACAGGACTGAGCCAGAGAGAGCAAAGAACTCCCCTAAGGGCACACACAGTCGAGACCAGAGGCCTCCCGGCCTCCTGTCCCTCACACCTTCAGCCACTGACTTGGATGCAGACCCTTTTAGTCTTTTTTCTGTTGCATGATATCATCCCAGGATGCTTTTCATCTCTTATCTCCCTCCCTCACATTTCAACTGCACTCTCCGAAAATTGTTAGCATTTCTACTAAATGTTTTCTCTATCTTCTCCATGAACTAAGACCTTAGTCTCCCCTGAGGTTCCTGCTTCCCTTGTATCCTTCTCAAGGGAAAGGGCCCCTTCTCACAGGGCCTCTGGCCCTGAGACTGGAAGGTGGGGATTAGTGTCTCTCTCACTCTCTAAAGCTGTTTTCAGGCCACTGTTCCACCTTCTCAGGTAACATTCTCTTTGGCTTTGAGGCTCACATCTCATTGCTATGCCATGCCTGTCATATGTCAACCTTCTGATCAGCCTCTGCATTCAGGAAAGATTTTGGCAGCAGGCTCATGGACTTGCCCCCAAACGTTGCAAACTGTCAGCCGGGGTGACTTCAGTGTCCAGACACTGACCCTCCTGACCCACTGGCTCTTCTGGTCTTGACCTTCAAGTCTAGTGTTTTTACTTGGCCACTACTTTGCCATGCTGGACTTTTAACAGCCCTGCCCTTTGGTGTCATCACAGAATTGTCTCATCCCAGAATTTTAAATTCCAATGTCCCTCCAGTTTATTTACGCCCTCACCTCCATGAATTAGTTCATGGAGTGTTCAGGTCCTAGATTCTCCCACGCTCACCCAGTCTCTATTCCCCTCTTCACTTAGCCATCTTTTTTGGTTCCATTACCTAAATTGTTTCTTTCTTTAATATCCTCAGTAGTGTTTATCCCTCTCTACCTTTTCCTCATGTTTTGCAAAATGAAGTGTCTCTCTTTCCTTCAGAGGCAATTTGTGCCACACCCCCCTTTCTCTGGGGTCTCGCTCTGTCAATCCTCCCCGCTCTGCTCTGTATGTGTACCCTCTTCCTAGTTCCCTATGAACATGCTCGACTCTCTGCGTTCTCCATCCACCCCTTGACGCTGCCCCCTTATCCCAGCTTCTGGGATAGAAAGAGAGGCACTATTTACTTATCTTTTTTAAATCTCTCAATCCACTAAAATGTGGCTTCTCTTCACAGAGAATTTAGGTACATGTGAGGCTGACTTAGAAACTTGAGTAGTGTGTGGCTGGTTACTTGTACTGACTCAGTGAAGGAGAAGGCCAGGTTGTCCACCAAGAATACAGGGTAAGGAGCTGGGTGAACTCAAGTAAGTCCACCCATTGCCTGGTAACATTTGCAATGTGTCTGAGGGGAAAGAGATTGGAAGAGAATGATCAAGCACCACCCTCTGCAACCCAATTGAAGGTTAACTTGCACAGTGCCGGGAACATAGAAGATATTCAGCCAAGGAGTTTCTCCTCCCTCATTCCCTCTCTTTGGAGCTCAAGTTTTTTCTTTGTACAGCACAGGGTTAGAGCAAATGATCACCAAATTCCTTCCAGCTCTGTCTTCCTACAACAGAGTTTCCCCTAGCAATATCTTGAGTTTGTAACTGCCTTGGAGACAAGCTTTTCAAAAACTGTACAAAAAGGCTCTGTGGAAACAGAGCATTCCAAACAAATATCAACAACAACAAAAAAAGTGTTTAACGGACATTGAAACTCATGACATAATGGCCTGTTACTTCACTGCATAATAGCTTGTTATCTCTTCTTGAGTTGTCTAAACCAATGTGTGTGTGGTGATGATGGTGTTATGAGGATTAAAGCGATGATGTGATCTCCATTCAAGTTAGTATATGTGTGTTTCAAAGGGGTTTTTAGGATTTAACACATCGACCTGAAGGAGTAGCTACAATTTGGACAAATTTTGGACTAAATTACAAAAAGTGGATGGTTTTTAGACAGATGGGGACTTTTGTAGACAAAACTGGACAAGAAGAATATGAAAATAATGCAGAATTCAATCAAACAGTAAAGACATTAGCTGAATGCAGCCTAAGCTAGGGGTTGCTGAACTCCATCCACCCAAATTAAGCTTCTCTAAAAAAGGCCCGTATGTTTGCTATTTTCAGAGACTGTATAATGATTTGGACCCTAAAAGATTTTCTTGTGATTTCAATATAAAATGGGTAACATTTTAATCTTGAGATTTTCGTTGAAAAATCTAAGAGATCTTGATTAGTTTGTAAAGAATGGAAATATTTAACAGGATACCTATTTTTATAATAGTTTTAAGTTTATTTGATTAGAATTGCAACAGAAGAGCTTTAAATGTTAGGAAAGTTTTTGCTTGTTATAGTCATAAATTTGTCCTATGAAACATTGAAGGCATGTAAAATAAATTCAAGTATATTACATTTATAAATGCAAATTACAATTAAGACTATTTAATCAACTAAATTTGTATATGGGGCTGACTGAGCAATTTAGTCTGTCACCTAGTATTTCCAAAAAAAATCATCAAAGAAAATTGGAAAGTGATATTCTGATTTTACTTGTTTTATACAAACGGTCGCAATTTGGACTGAAAGTGATGAAAACCAGGTTTTGAAATTTGTGACTTTGCTAGTTGGAATGTTCATTTAAGAGCCAGGTAACTAAAAATCCTTTCTGTTGACCAGGCCACCAGCAGGAACACAAAAAGCCGAGATGGGCATGGGGACGTCTGGGTGCCCAGACACTGGGCACTGGGCAGCTGCGGGGCCCAGGATGTGACGGCAGGTACACGGGGGCACTGGAGTGTACTCAGAATATTTTCTCTTACATCGTTATAATGCGAACACTTTCAAAATGCATAAGTCCTTCTCTTTATCTTTGCATGTCCTGATTTTACAAGAAACAGATCAGGGCTAAACCAGAACAAGGTAACATCCAAAACTGGTTGACACATCAGCTGGCTGGGGAGTATTGATTGGTTTCTCAGCAGTCGATGTGCAATGCTATCTCTCTGTCAATTGGGTTTCTTTTTTGGACTCTTCTAAAAATTAGGGACCAATGAGAGGTAAAGAAGAAATGAACAAAGTTCTTAAATAATTTGGAAAGTCAGATCCATATTTATTTCTGGCTCTCTCAATCAACTTGGACAAAGCAGTGACATAGCAGAAGCAACTGTCTTTGAGATGCCCCAGGTTTCCCGTTCTCTCTGCCCACGTCAAGGCATGCCTTAGTCTACTCCACTCATCAGATTCCACTCTCGGGGAGAATCTGGCTATTGGTTGGCATTTTAATGTGAATTTAAGTTGAAGGGGTAGTTTTTCTCTAAGTCTTGTCTTCCTTCACACAATGGAAGTAAGATACCCGGCCATTCTTCGTGGGGTGAACTAAGTGGCTGTCACCTTTACTGAGGCTCTTCAGGGTGGGAGGATGTGATGTTTGTTTCTGCTGAGAGATTGGTGTATGAGCAGGGGGTTCTCATAACAATTAGTCTGGGACTATCTTGGTGGATGGGATAGATGGTGGTCCTATGTATAGACTAGTAGTTCTAAACTTGACTAGCCATTATAATCACTTGAAGAGATGTTTTAAAAACATTCTAGGCCTGACAATCCACATTCAAATCCTGATTCAGTTGCTGTGGGGTGCTGTTCATGGTCAGCCCCACTGGGGGACGCTGTTGTAAGTAAGACCAGTGATAAGTGATTAGTACTGACCTGTCCTAACCAGGATAGTAAAGAAGTAGTGTAGCAGGGTGCAGCCAAGAAGGGGGCCCCAAATAGGGATTTGCAATGGGGTCCAGAAGAGCTTGGGGCTGATTGGCTCCACACCACAGGGCCACACCTGTCCGGAATGCTGGCAGCTGCCGCCAACTGTGGGAGGAGCTGGAACTGAGGCTGCGGAGGAAGAGTGATGCTGGCATTTAAACTCAGTCACAGCAGCCATTTGCCGTCTTTTCAGGGCCATTCAGCTTTGGCTTTGGCAGAGTGAGGACCACTCAGCTTGGGGAAGAGTCAGGAGCAGGCAGCTTTGGAAGTGCTTCCTTTTGCCACGTAAATGGTGCCAGGAGCCTGAATCACAGACTTCTATTCCTTTCCTGAGATACAGTCCCCCAGAGCGGGCGGAGGGAGGAGGAGGAAGGGCTGTGTGTGTGGGGGTGTTCTAAAGAACTTCAGTCTGTACAACTTTTAAATAAGTAATAACTTTTTTCCTTTTCACCAATCTCTGGAATTGAGAGACGTCTTTCTTCTGGTAGCAGGCAAAGTGACCCTGGTATGGGGGGGAACCCCCAGAGAAAAAGGGGGGGTCCTTCTGGCAATAGTGTATCGTTCACCGCCCGCTCTGCTCTGTAACAGTAGGTGTGTATTTATTTTCAGCTCTTTATTATTACACAATTACGATTTAGGGGTACAGATTTCCTCCACTCTTAACAAGTAAGCAGAAGCCCTAATTACTATAGTTTCTAATGAGTTTTTAAAAATTTGTCTTACAATTTCCCTCTACATCTGTCTGTCTGATCATTTTATTCTTCCTCTCCATATTTCTCAGGCTGTCTCAAGCTTTTTTTTTTTTTTTTTACTAACTATCTGTTCATATTGTTTTTATATTCTTTAGAAAAAGTAAAACTCAATATATCCCAATTAGTTATCAAGAACAAAGTGCTAATACTCTCTCTTCCCATCCTGGATAAAGTGATAGAAATATCTTCTTTATGCCAGACAGAAGGCTAGCAGTTTTGCAGGTGTTCTGCTTCATTTCATCAACCCTGAAAGGTTGGAGCTTGACTTGGAAAGGTTAACTGTATTGCCTAGAATGAATCTGCCCGACACTGACTAATTTTAGTTATTTTCATCACCAGCAAATATTGATTGAGTGCCTAGCCCAGGCAGGGCACCGAGCCTCGTGTGGGCAGTCCTGAGCCTGCTAATTACATCACACTGCTCTTTCCTTGGTACATTGTGTCTGGTGGTATCGATTAAAACCAACGCATTAAAAACAAGCCTTGAAAACTTCAGATCTTTGTTTACCTTTTAAAAAATATTGTATTCTCTTTAATCCCACAAGTCATAAAAGTTGAAAACTGAAAAAAAGCGTGAAGGAGAATCTAAAGCTCATCAATGATTTGTTAATCAGAGAAAATCACTCTCAACTGTTTCATGTATCTCTGATGACTTGCTTTTAGATCAATGCACATACTTAAAGCATTCCTACACATTAAAGACACATATGTGACCATTCCACATTTATTCACCATTTTCTATGTTTTCACAGTGGGTGTAGCATGTACAATGGCTGTATGGACCATGATTTCATTTTTTTTTCTTTTTTTTTTAAATTTTTTAATTTAATTATTTTTCAAGTACAGTTTTCTGTCTATTACTCCCATCCCATATCATTTTTTAACTGAAAATAATTTATTTAACCATCCCCTGATTATTGATTACTTGGACTGTTTCTATTTCCACTTTTGAAAACAAGGTTGCATTAGAGAGCAGATTTGTGGTTGACAGGGTGTTGGGAAACTGGGTGAGGGAGGTGAAAGGATTAAGAAGTACAGATTGGTAGTTACAAAGTTGTCATGGGGACATAAAGTACAGCATAGGGGGTATAGTCAGTAATATTCTAATAACTACGTGTGATGCCAGGTGGGTACTGGAAATAGCAGGGAGAACACTTTGTAAAGTAGATGATTGTCTAACCACGATGATGTACACCTGAAACTAATACAAAATAATAATAAAGGTAAACTGTTATTAAAAAAGAAAAAGAAAAATGAATAAAAATGAGGCTATGTTATCTATCCCAGCTGTCCTTTAAATATTAAGGCTATAGGCAAACAGTTTTAAACATGCAAAAGGACAAACATATGTCATCACGGTCCTGTCCTGAGATGACTGCGTCCCACCGGAGATGACCTAGGAACGGCAGCAAAAACCCGGATGGTGAGCACTAATTATTCCCAACTCTAGGTCTAAGACTTAAAGATGGAGAAAGGTAGAAGAAAAGCGGACAAATATTAAATGTTCTCATGAATTAGAAATAACACCACTGAAAACATTGGAGAAGAGAAAAGGAAGAAAGAAAGTAAAATCAGAGCATCGATTGGCAAGCGGGTAGTGCATAATAACAAGCGAGATTCAGAAGATGCCATTTAAAGGCTAGATCAGTGGGAAGGGAAAGGGGGGTTGTGACCGCTAAAAAAAAATATTAGTGTAAAGGTAAACAGCATAGGAAAATGAAAACGGTCTTAAATATTCAAGTATATAGTCATAATAAAAACTGTCTTATATTTTCAAAAATCAACATATTAAGGGTAATCTACAAACTCATAGAAATAGCCACCTAAGAGGGCTGGAGGTAATAAAGGTAGAAAGAATAGAAATAGGCCAGAGATTTAACTGAGTTTACTATTTTATACAGTTTTGACTTTTGAACTATGTAAAAATTATACATAGTTTAAAAAGTGAAATCCAAAGAATAAAAGGGGCAAACATTAAAATTGATTGTAAATGGAAACAGATAAACCTATACCTATCAAATTGTATATCAAGTATAACTACATAGAAAATGGAATTAGTTCAAGTATATTTTTAATACACCTTCATAGAATATATTCGATGAATAGAAAGAACTTTAAAGAAATATTTCATTGTACTTAGGTTTTATTTGATAGTAAGTGATGCTGAGATTATTTTGTGTATTGGAGCATACAGACAATACAGATCGAAGTATACCAAAGCTCATAGAAAATGAGAAAATACCTTAAACTCTTGGGAGACTAGAGTTCTCAGGGTGGGAGAAAATAAGATATGTAAAATGAAAGAAAGAGAAGAAGATTTCTATAATATTGGGTTTGAATTCAAGGCATAAACTTATGATTTTTTCAAAAAATTTTTTTTGTCTCTGTGTGCTGACTCTAGAAATAGTGACATCTGCCAGCAATGAGCATAGCTAGAAGCCAGATCTTGGTTTCTAGATTCATTTTTCACTGACAATGACAAGGCTCCTGGAAGAAATAGCTGATTCTAAGCCTGAGATGGGAAAACTACAAGGTGAGCCTAGAATCACTTGTTCCAGGAAGTAAAGAAGTATTCGAAGACTAATGGAATGATGATGAAATTATGTAGAAAGCAGACTAACAGGGCTCCCATTGGACAAGTTTGAGTCTATTTAAGCATCTAAAAGAATAATAACAATAATGGGAAAGAAGAATTTTTTTAAATGCCAGCTGGTAAATGTGGAAATAAGGATAGAAATAGAAAGTTACCAGACATGATAACACTGCAGTGCATATACCTTGATAGGGCCCTGCATTTAAAATACATATAGAGACCATCCTGGGGCCAATTTGGAACATTTTCATTGAATTCTGTATTAGATAGCATTGAATCAATGCTAAATGTATTAAGTGGAGTGTTTGTGGCTATGAGGAGAATGTTCTTGTCGCTAGGGCAGAGTCTCAAGTATTTAAAGTATAGTGACTATAGCATAGTTAGAATGGAACAGCAAAAATAAGCCTATAATATGAGAGTGATAAAGTAAATGTGGCAAAATTTTAGCAATTGGTGAATCTAGGTGAAGGTGTACAGGTGGGTGTTCATTATATAGCATGGGGCAAATGGAGGTCTATAGCTGTTCATGTGGAAAACAGTGCAATCGTCCAAGAACAAACTGTGTTTCATGGACTCACAACTGGAAAGCTACATTGGCCCCACTCTGTATTGTAACTGACATTTTTGAAAACAAAAAGCAGTGTGGTGAGCAAAAGCTGTTTCATTACAGAAGAAACAGATCTAATAAGATAGTCAGGTATTATAAAATTATACAATTACAACATCACCATTTTTAAATCTCTAGTCACATAATAAATGTAGGCAATGATTGTCAAATCACTGGTAAAAACAGCAGGTGAAAAGGTGATGAGAACACGTAAAACTGAAGGATAAGACTGAGGACACTCGAACCCACTCAGCAGTGTAAACGTCACTCAAGTCAACAGGCCTTCAGCACATTTGAAGTGATTTACTTCAAATATGAGGCAAATACAAAGCACCCAGAGCCTCCCATAGAGCATCCTGGCCCCGCCCCCGAAACCTGCCCCGAATCAAGACTGTAGCTCTATCAGTTTACAGGGGGTACAGGACGTCATAAATGACAAAAGAAAAGAACAAGCAGCCAAATCCAGAATATGAGCAATTCTGCAGGACAAAATAACCTGATTTTTTCAACAAATAAGTGCATAATGAAGAAATTGTTACAGATTACAGAAACTTAAGAGAAATAACAATTAAATTCAACATACAGAACTTTTTGGGTCCAGATGTAAATAATGCATAAAAGTAATTTTTGACATTTTGAAATTGCACATAAAGGGATATCAGATGATATTAAGTAATGATTTACAACTTGGATGCTAAAAGAAGGACATGAAGGTAATGTTAACTTAAAAAATTTTTATCCTCCAGTGATTTAAACTGAAGAATTTGAGCCAAATGACAAGATGGCTGGTATTTGCCTTAAAAGATTTCAGCAAAAACCACAATGGGGTTAATGAACAAGAACTTGGCAGAGTATTGATAAACAATAAAGCTGGGTGGTGGACACATGGTGGATCACTACATTATTCTCTTTTCTTTTATATATGTTTGAAATTTTACATTCTAAAGGTATTTGGAAGCTGTAACAAAGTTTGAAATACATATGTTTTTGTATATCTTTCTGATTATTAATTAGATAAATTCCTGGAAGGGGAATTGTGAGGTCAAAGAGTATACATGTTTTGAGAAATTTTGCTATCTATTGCTTAATTGCAAAAAAGCTGTTTTTAATTAAAGTTTTATAATTATATAGTAGTGTTTTCAGAAACATTTCATTCCTATCAAGGAAACCTCAAGCATTAATGAGCACATGGAGTAATGTTTGTTCATTTTGTTACTTGCCAAGGGACAATAGTCAATGTCTCTCGTGGTGAGGGTCCTCCTTCTCACAGGATTCTCCCTCATTACTGCCTTGTGGACACCAAACTGGCCACAGGTCTGAGCAGGTGCTTTCACCAAACAACACTTCAGTTTACATTTGGACTAAGGGCTGAGTGGGCTTCTGCTATTCTACCTTTTTAGTTCAGAGAATTAAGGCTTTTATTTCTTACATTAGGTGCATCAGAGGGAAGGTCTATACTGTCTGAGGATCACTGACCCGTGGTTCCTTTCCTGAGGGAAGCTGTAAAGACTCAACACAGGTGGAAGTTATGCCTGGGGAGAAACAAGAGGATCAAAGCAGTAAGAGGCTACTGTCTCAGGCAAAGTACAGACAGTGGGAACTCTAAGGAATAGGGAAGTGGGGGGAAAGCGGTTCTTCCTTAGTGCCCACGTGTTAATGATTTGCCAACTTTGGCCAACATGAAAGTTATCTTAGTTGCAAGAGAGAAAAACACACAATTCTCAATGACTTTCCTGCCCACTCCACTACTGTCCATCTCTACCTGCCCCTCACCTGCCAGGGCTGCCCTTTTATGGTTAAATTGGCAGTTTTGGAAAAGTGTCATTCGGATTTGTTCAGGCACTGTTGTGCAGTAAGTGTGTCAAAGTGCCAGTCAACATGCTCTGCTTAACAGCCATAAGGTACCAAGTGAGAAAAAAACCATGCATATAGGGAAACAGTTTTGTCACAAAATTTAAGTTCAAAGGTTGTGTGAATACTCACTGATTAATGTGATTTTGAAAGGCAGTTTGTACCTTCTGTTTATAGACCCAAAATGTTGTGTGGAGAATCTCTTCAAGGCATAGAAGGGTTGTAGATTCCCCAGATATTCCCCCTATTATTTGAGCTGGTAGTTTCTATCTCCTAGTTTCTTTTGGGGGATCTTTGTTATAAGGAGACCTGTCGTCTGGCAGTGGATTCTCCATAGGAGCGTTGATGTCCCTGCAGACGGAGGCTGGAGCACCAAGGAAATCGGCTGGCAGCAGTTCCAACCTCAGAGCCTCTGAAATATCTGGCTCCACGCAAAGGTGTAGGTCCTCTCCCTTCACCTAAGGTCTTCAAAGACCTGGCTTTCTTGGAGTTGTCAGAGTATTTTCATTAGTCACCTCAACAGCCAACCCAGAGACAAATTTATTTGGATTCAAAATTCTGGTTGAAATGAATTAAAACCAATTAAAGGCAGCTTCCATAAAATTTTTGAAAAGGAAAAAAAAAGAAAGAGGAAAAGAAGGGAGAAGGGGAGGATGAGAGGAAGGCATTTTATAAGGATACAGAGTTTCTCACAAAGACCAAGGACACATCTGCATCTGAGCTTCTGGAAAGAATTGGGATCCAGGAGTTGGAAAGCAGGGGACTCACTCTTTTTCTCTCATCTGCTCCATTGGATTTTAGTAGACCATGCTTCTGAATTTACATGTATGGCCACCCTTAGAGATGGCCTTAAAATCTTAGTGCCAATCTCATTGGCTCAGCTTGAATCATGTGTTAACTTCTGGCCCAATCATTGATGGCCAGAGAGGAAAGTACATACAAATAGAGCCACCCCGTGTAGCTCCCAGAGAGGGAATAATAGTAATAAGCAGGGAAGAAGTATGGACTAAAAGTACTTTTACTCTTCTTGTGCTGTGTTATTATCTGGATGCGTTCACCCCCATGCTAGGCCATCCTTTTCCATTTGCCAACTGAGTACTAAGTACTTATGGTGGGCATGGCTATGAGTTGGATGCCACAGAGACACAGAGAAGAGTCAGATATGTCTCATCAACTTGAGAAAACAGGGCATTTAGAAATTAAAATAGAAACTATATGAGGTCTGTCCAGAAGGTATCCAGCCATATAAGATATAAAAAATATTGTACATAGGTCAGTGATGCCTCCGTCCCCTTCAAAGTAGTCACCTTGGGACCTCACACAGTTCTCCCAATCGCTGTCCCAATCAGCTTCCCCATTGTATTTCCCTGAATCTCACCAATGATCTGAACTCTCTTCCCTTTCAAAGGTGATTTTACTTTTAGGAAAAGCCAGAAGTCACAGAGAGGGCACCAAATCTTGGCTATAGCAGGGCTGAATCACCTGGGTAATTTGATGTTTTGCCAAAAAAACACTGTATGAGATGTGATGCAGGAGCAGGCACATTGTCATGATGAAGCTGCCAATCACCAGTTGCCCATAGCTGAAGCCCTCTGAATCACCCAAATAGTTTCCGTGGAGCAACGTTCAAGCTCAATGCAAAATTTGATGCAGATTCATTGCTCTACTTGCTCAATCATTTTGAATGTGACAACCACACAGTATACATACTCACTCAGTGGTACCTACCACCCCTACTGACTAGTAGGGGTGAAGCATTGTTCATGCTTGTGCACGCCAGTCCACTCTCCTTGCTGCCAGGTTACATCCATGTCTGTGCAAACCGTTTTTGTTATATTAACAATGGCTGAATTTTTTCTGGATAGACTTTCTATTACATTAATATATATATAGATTATTGATTACTCCTGGTGTATTGTGTTAGTGAAATAATTATATATTAATGATAATAATAGAATTAATAAAACCAAAATAGAAATTAAGTTAGAAATGAAATTGCCTTCCAAGGTGTTCAGCAGAAATGACCATGGTAAAAACCAGCACAAATCAGTTTGCAGAGGATGTGATTGGAGGATCACTGCATGTCTTACAGGTCATTTGCACAGCCTTCCTCTCAGTTGAGGAATCCCTTCTACAATATTGGTGGCGGACACTCAGCCCACAAGCCTCTGCTTGAGCACATTCAGAATGCTTTGTGAGGCAGAAAGCCCTTTTCACTGCTACTTAGTGTTACTCATTAGGTTGTTCTTCCTGGCAAGAAAACAAAATAAGCTCCTCATAATTTCTGATAATCAATTCTATGCCTGAGCATCCATTATGTATGATAGCCTAGCCAGTACTTGAAAATTTATGATGACTTCCCATCCTTTTTCTACCCCAGAGAGTTGACTATTTTCTACCCTAAAGCTTCCCAAATTATATAATTGTTACTTAGAAGATTTATATTTCTGTTTTGTATTTCTACTTATATTTCTCTTGAAACTTGTTCCCCTCATCTGAATCTTTTCATTCAGAGCCATCTATACCCTTCTTAAATTAGGGAGCCAGACCCAGATACTACAGAGGGCTTGGCCTGTGTAGATTATAGAGAGAATTCAATGTGGTGTTTCTATAATTGTGGGTAAGAAGTTGGATGGCTTTTTAGAGGCAGTGGATCTGTGTCTTACAGAACATCAGGGTGGTTTTTTTTTTAAAGCAGACTTCTGCCCAAATGATAGCTGAGCCTATGCTCTCTCATAAAATGCTGTTTGTAGACCACTTGCATCAAAGTTAACTGAGATTATTTGTAAAAATTAGGAATTAGGGCTCTTTATACCATTGAATCAGAGTCTCTGGGTGTGAAGTCTGGGAATCCACATTTTTACTCAACTCTCCTGATGTTTCTTACATACACTGAAATTTCAGAACCATCAATATGGTAATGAAGAATACAGGATTTCCCAACTTTAAGCTGTGTGACTGTGGGATTATGATTGGCCTAAAAGGATACAGGTGATTTCATTCCTTCTGCTGTTGATTGGTTTAGGCATGAGTAAGTGATTTGATCCTGGACAATGAAATGCAAGGGAAATCCATAGGGACCTTCTGGGTAGGGTTTTTTCCTAACCAATAGAAAGAGTGTAGGAAGTATATTTTTTTAGAGGTTGATGTCTCTGTGTGGTACCTGGAATTGCTGCAGCCATTTTGTAAGTACCAGGGGAGATGCCGTCCTCATGTTGAGAATGGCTCAGTCCTCTGTGATGTTGTTATGTTGCTCAGTGAGCCAACTCTGGACCAGCCAGTCCTCATCAACGGCTGTGAGACAGGAGGCCCCTGATACTTACGCCTGTTTTAGTTACATACTCTTACATGCAGCCGAAAGCATTCGAGTGGACCTAGCATGTACTGTCCCTAGCACAGTGCTTCAAACATAATATTTGCATAACTAATACAGCTGCCATTATCTTATCATTATTATTAACAGAAATAGTGGAGTTCTTGTCTATTAAATTTATGACAGAGATCATAGTGCCAATCCTATTATAAGACACATCTCAAAAATATTTGCTGAAAGTTTGCAGTGACTTTCCTCGGTTTCTACTATTTATTTAGGATTATTAGAATAATGGTGGTTCAATGTATATCATATCTTCCTAGCCTTGAGGTTCTCACAAACTTGAAAAAATTTTCAGCCTTTTAAGTTTTCACTTAAATTTGGCCTCCTTTAAAATATGGTTATGATTTGAACAGAAAGAGGTAGGCTTCCGTGTTGGTAGTCAGAACACACACCTCAAAATTGAGAATTATTCTGAGAACAAGACTAATTTCATGATTTGTCATGGGTGGTCCCAAGGTAAGCATTGTAAGGGCATTTGGAGGGCAGCGTGTGCATGTAGCAGTTGGAAATTTATCCCGTAAATTCCTGGAGATTTTTGTCTGGTGAGGCATCTGAGACAGTTTGCTGAAGTGAGGTGCCCTGCCCAAGGTCATTCAACTGTGGTATGACCAGAGAGGGATTAGAATTCATAGTCACAGTGCCTGGAATTCCTGTGCGTGACTAGACTCCACTTCGTGATGTTACTTGGGTGCAACAGTAATTATTGTGGCTACAATGTTTCCAGAGAACAAGGGGAGGGACAATAGTGGAGTCTGGCCCAACTCTTGTTTTAAAAAGGAGGAAATTGACATCCATAGAGGTCAAGTGACATGTCGAAAGTTACATGGCCTATAAGTGGCATATAAGGACTTCTGTCTTATGATGCTTGGCTTCTTTCTTTTTCCCCTGTAGCATCTCTGCTGACTTTATTTAAAACTTCTCTTTCTAGAATTTTATGACATGAGAGCTGCAAACATTTGACAAAATTGTAGACTGCATTCTCTTATTAGCTCCATTGCTTAATTTTCACTTTTTTCTACTGTCTAGTTGTATCAGAACTTCTTGTATTTCTTTTGAACTCCTAGCAGATGTGTGAGGCCAGTGCTTACTTTCATGGCTGGAGTATCAAGCCGTATTCATTCATTATGTCCATAATGCAGAAAAGCTGACTTTTCTGTGGCTCCAGGAACAAGTGTATTACTTATTCCTTGGAATTTACGTTATATTACTTGTTATATGTGAAATGAATATTACTGGATTGAAGAATCTTGCTTTATTTTAGGAGGTTCATTTCATTTCCCATTACTCCCATCTTCATATTCAAAGCACTGAGAATTCCAAGTAGAGTATAGTGGAGTAGACTCAGCTTCTTGGCATTATTTCTGTATTCAATTGTTGAATTCTTTTATAACTCTACTGAGTGTCTTTTAACTAAATTAACATGGCTTGCATGAATTGCCCTGTTCCTGTGAAAGTCATGTATGAGAACATGAGATATCTACCCTGGCTGATGTAGCTCAGTGGATTGAGCACGGGCCTGCGAACCAGAGGATCACGGTTTGGTTTCCAGCCAGGGTACATGCCTGCATTGCAGGCCAGTTCCCAACAGGGGACACATGAGGGGCCACCATACATTGATATTCTTTCCCTCTCTCCTTCCCTTCCCTTCTAAAGATAAATAAATAAAATCTTTAAAAAAACACTTAAAAAAAAAGAACATGAGATATCTTATTGTTTCATTCAATCCAACCAATGCGACCCTAAGCTAATATATAGAGGAACTTAAGAAGTACAAATTTACTACCACAGTAAGAGTATGTGAAGCAACTTATGACACCACTATTGAGGAGAAAGAAGGCATCCATGTTCTTGACTGGCCTTTTGATGATGGGGCACCACTATCCAAACAGATGGTTGATGACTGGTAAAGTCTTAATACAAAAATTAAGTTTTGCAAACAACCTGGTTGTTGTATTGCTGTTCATTGTGTTGCAGGCCCTGGGAGAGCCCTGGTGCTTGCTGCCCAAGCAATAATCGAAGGTGGAGTGAAATATGAAGTTGTGGTACAGTCCATAAGACAAAAGCAGCGTGGAGCTGTTAACAGCAACTTTTGTATTTGGAGAAGTATCATCCTAAAATGTGGCTGCACTTCAAAGACTCCAGTAGTCATACAAACAACTGCTGCATTCGATAAAACAGGCACCTGATGCCATGGCCTTGGAAGTGGAACTTGAGACAGGACCCCATTTGCCATGCACATTACCAACATGTTGGCATCGTGAATAAGTCTAATGAAGCTTTCACTGGAGTATTGAAAAGCAGTTTTACCAGGCCACAAGCTTGAAAGAATTGCAACCTCTATGTTTGGGTTACAATCAACTAATTTTGACACTCAGCAAAAGATGCTTACTGTTCAGCATTTATCATTTGTACCAATTGACTTTCCCTGAAATTATGCATTTTGAGTTATATCTTTAAATCTAAAAAAAAATCTATTCCCATGCCAGAATCTCATCAATATATAAAAATTTGGAAAGATTAGGTGCCAAAACACCCATCACAATTCTTGTATATTTTTAGTATCATCCAGAACTAATATTGCAGGAACCCTCAACCACCTGGACCTAATGCAGTTTATCCCTTCAGTCATTCCAAACATAGAAAGTAGAACCTATATGCTTATCCATCTGCTCACTTTATGTTCACATCTCCCACATTCATGCGAGTGTACATTAGGTTTGTTCAAGTTTTTCAAAAAATTTGTATAACAAGTCCTAGTGATTATTTAACGTCTTCTTATAAATCTCACTTTGTGCTGAATTACTGGACAGCTTCCATTTTGAAAATCTGGAGGCATTAAAGACACGTGCTTCTCACGCGTCTTTAACATCTCCAGACAAAAAGCCCATTGGTCATTTTTAATGTTTGCACCTGCAGGCAACTTACAGTAAGGCCCTGGGGAAAGAATGGGGGGCTGTTAAGTATTTTCAATACAGTGCTGCCTTTGTCTTGTGCAGAACATGTAAAATATGCTCTTTAATATAGTAAATATTTTTAAAGGGTAGAGATGCTTTATTATTGTTTCTTAAATAATTCTTAATCATAAACATTTTTAAATTTTTGTATGTTTATACTGTCTGAAGTTGTTTGCCAATTTATTTTTGTTTGAAGTGTGATTTTTTTCCTTTCTACTTTATCTTGCAAAAAATTTTCATTTTTGCTAGTGAACTGAGCAGATATCTTATGTCTTATATGCCTTTTGAGCTGTGTAACTTAATAGTTGGATACTTGATAATTTGTTTTATTAGTTGTAATTGATAATATGGTAACATGTATTAATGTTAGTTCAACCACATATTTATACCATTTGGGAATGTGTAGTTACAGGTCTGTGGGAGAAATAATTTGTCAGTGTTCATTCACCAGCTTATAAAAATCTAGTGCAAGAGCTTAAACATTTAAATAAATAATGAGATAAATTTGTCATTAAAAAGAGCTGAGGCAGTTTATGCTGCTCTGGCGGTTACAGATGAGGAAAGTGGGGGTCAAGGTCACACAGGTAAAAACTCCACAGCTGGGACTGGAGGCCAGGTCCATTTCAGTTGAGAGCCCTTGAAAGATTTGAATTAAAAAAGGGAATGCACTTTAAATCTACATAATCCTATTAACCAAAGTCACCCTAATAAGTTTAATTAAAATAAAATAAAATGATAAATTAAGAAAGAGGAATGGAACTTCTGATGAGTTTACTAATACAGAGAAAAAATCTGGGGCTTAAGGCTCAGATCACAGGGGATAGTACTGGGCATGAAGTCATCCGGGACAACTACAGAAGTATTGACGGCACTGGATTCTCAGAAAAACAATCACTAGAAATCAAGAGGTTGCCTATTACACAATATTGCCTAAAGGTGGCCCCATCGATGGATATCAGCCAAAAATAAGTTTGTTTTGGAAGGCAGCATGGCACTATCCACCAGCCAATTAGAGATGCCAACTGGGGGCTGAGGTCTTCAGACTGACATTTCACTCACGAGACAAACTGTGCTCTTGAATTCTGTGTCACGGGGAGAAGGAGCCCCACTCAGTTGCACAGATGCCATGTAGAGAGGGGTTTGGAGCAGAGGCTACGGATTTAGATTTGTTGTTTCTAGTCCTGGGCACTAGTTCCCAAATATGGGTCCTTTATCCAGTGACCTTCGTCTCCAAATTCTCCGAAATGGGATACTGATGGCACTTACCTCATAGCTCTGTTGTGAGCGTCCGGTGAGTTGGTGAGCACAACACACGGGGCACAGAGCCAGGGCACTCAGCAGATGCATGTTCACGGCTGTCACTGTCGTCAGGGCTGTTATTCCGGTGGCCCCTCCTGATAAATCAGGAGGCCAGGCCTACACTTTTGCACTTCCTCCACAGATCTGCATTCCATCCCTACTTTCTTCAGGAAGTCACACAAGTTTTCTGGACTTTCCTGTCATGATAGAAAGCCAACAAGAGAGTGTGTGTCCCTGTGCATTCCTGTGCCACATGGGAAATAGCAGGCATGAAGAGAGAATGCCTGGCCCCCGCCCTGGGCTGTGTGCTATGGTCACTCACTATACTTTTGTAAAAGTAGATTGGTCTCTGAGCCATGTGGAGGTGACTGAGTGATGGCACAGAGACGCCAATAGCACTGAAAGAAGAATTTATTACTATTACTCACACTTCTCTAGGGAGTGGGCATGCATGTCACGTCACACGGGCCACACGGGGAGCACCAGGTTTGGTCAGGAGGCAGAAAGGAATGAGAGGGAAGTGCAGGCCACAAGGCCTTCACTGGGTTTTCTACAGAAACGGCCAGGCAGAGTAAATAGCTAAAACTGGCGAGTGTCAAGAATTCTGGCTAGCTTTGGCCTACAGGGGTGGTCTCTAGTTGCCCAGTACGTGGCCCTGGGTTGATGCAGAGCAGAGGAGCTCTGCTGGGCATGTGAGAGTTAGACAAAGGAGGTGGTTGCAGGGTTCGGCTGAGGTTTGCATACATATGGTTTGCAGAGGAAAGGTGTGTTCATGGGGAAGACGTTATCCTCAGTAATTAGTTGGCCCTGGGAGGGGCCCTTTCTCCCCAGGCCTGGAAGGTCCGCAAAATATCAAAACACCATGAGACACAGAAAATTTTCATAAAACGTACTTAATGCACTCATTTATCTGGTCCCTACTATCATTCCTTGGCTCTCTGACCTTCAATGTTCCCTGAAAAGTTGGTGAAGTCATAGGCATCAAAGTCATGTACACAGGTCAAGCTGTTCCTGGTAGAAAAGCAAGACTTGTATGATCTGGTAGATGATGCAAAAAATAGCCTTCAATTATCTGTCAGGTTCTGTGGTGTCACACAATTTACAATCTGTTTATAGTCTATGAAGAAAAAAAAAGAAAAGAGAAGGACAATGACCACAACAAGCCTGGGGAAAAACCCAGTGCAGCCTACTGTATCTTTTGGTGGTGCTACCAGGCAGCCAGCAAGTTCCCATCAGCCCCACAGCTGTCTGTTGCTGATGTAGAATTTTCAGTTTGCAGTTTTAGAAAGGATTCTATGTTATAATTGCAGATTTCACCAGATAAAATGAGACAAAGGCAAACACTACCTCCCACCCACACAAGAGCGTATGTGTTTTGAATTATTCTCTGTATCTGATTTTCTTTTATGGCAGCTATTTTTGAGTAGGTGCAAAAGATTTTAAAAGCTGAATCAAATCTCATAGTGTTGTGTTTTACAGCTAGGTCTTAACTGATGCATGTATTCACAGGCCTTGAACTCACATATACTGAAATTATGGTTCATGCTTATCAGCACTTGTCAAGTAAACTGGAAACTCAGACTTTGGGCCTGTTTTATGACCATAGACTCATACCTGGTCTCCAAGACATTGTTCCTATTGCAATTTATCTTGCATATGTTTATGGGTGACTTGCTGATACAGGCCACTGGGGTTTTGGCACAGTAAAACAAATCTTGAGACCAGAGAGTCAAAAAGAATTGTATTTGTTCTCAGTACTGCACAAGAAAGATTTCATTCTTTCCAGCGATACTAGTCATATATGTTGCTTTGATCTGTCACACGATCTCTAACTATTTATTGAGTGTCTAATAGATTGTAAGCTCCTCAGGGCCTCTTCATATTTTCACGTCCTTCTCACAAGCAGTTAGCTGTGTTGGGCCGCACTGGAAGCTAACATTAGCAGTTGATTAAGTAATTGTCCTACTGCAGTGTTTCTTGAGGTGTCCTGCATGGTCTATCTAAGGTCAGAAAGGATGCATGTGTTGGGCATTGGATGAATAAATCAGACAATGTAAGGCCATTCTATTCTAGAGTTCCTAGATTGCCACTTTTACATACTGTGCCCTACCTTCTAGTAAATAAGTGAGCTTATTAAAGGTTTCTAAAATTAGGTATTTACATTTTTTGTCTTGCCAAGTATTCCACTAGAGAATTCTAAAGTATCTTGAGCATTCCACTGAGATGGTTTGCTCATGTGCAATCCTGTTGACACTGTGAAACCCCATTGCAACGTACATACACAGGCAGACAGCTGTCATCACTTCATCACAGATTCTACCTTGAACTGATCCTGATTTTCACTTGCTACTCTTCTTAAATTAGTTAATATTTTCAATTTTTTACCTTTGTAGTCTTTGTTATTATTGAGGTTTTTTAACTGGAAAGTAAAATTGGTGGAATGCAAGGACCACAGGAACTTTTGCCGTGCTACCTAAGCTGTGCTCAGTCAGAGAACACAGAGAGCTGCGGCTCCAGACCTGAGCGTGCACGCCATGCTTGACGTGGTCTGTCGTGAGGTACAGCGCAAACAACTCATTACCAGTGACAACCGAAATACCACATTGTGAAGAATTTATCTTTCTGTTATGCTATTCTTGCTTCCTGCTTTTGATACGCTTTCTTGAATGGGAGACAAAGGAGAGAGAATGATAAAACTGAAGACTGTATCAACCTAAAGCTGCCTGGTCAAAGCCACATCCTGCAGTGAGGGACTTGCTGGTATTCATAGTAGTGGCAGTTCCCAGTGGTCACAATGCTTATGAACTGTGACTTCACGGCTTGTTCAATTTTACTTTTTAAAATTTCTTTCTCCCTGAGTTTGAGGTGTGAGTTGTTGAGGGCTTTGAGAATGTTCCACTTCCCTGGTCCCCATGTTCTTTTACATTTTGTTAGATCATTTTCTGGAACTGTGGTCACAGTCACCAAACTAAGACCTCTGGAGCAAAGCTGTGCCTGAAAATTCACACCACTGTTTTTATTATTTATCAGAAATCTGTATGCTATAAATTTTCTATCTTAAACAAACAATGATTTATGCATGCTTATTCTTAACTAGAACTTATACCATTAGTTGATTTGACAAATATTTATGTGCTGGATGTAAAATGGTCAATAACATAAGCGTAGCTCGTGCCTCCTGAAGCTTGGGTGGGGAGTGAAGGTGATGAGGGTGGAGGGTGGAAGGGAGTGAGGGCTGGGGCCGGGGTAGAGAAAGGTAAACAGGCAATTAGAATGCATGGTGTTAGAGCCTCAGGGGGATAAGTTTGGAGTCACATGGCGGCACATTGGAAGGGGCACGTAACCTCAATCTGAGAGATTCACAGGGACATTTTTAAGAGGGGAGTTGTGTCCAAGTTTAGATGCAAAGAGTGAAAAACCAATCGACTTATGATATTGCCTATGGAAAACAAGTCCAGGAAAAAAAAACAATGTTATTTTTTTCAAAATATGGTATAGAATTTTAATTATGTTTGCTATGTTTTCTTATAAGGTATAGATATAGTCTCCCTTATAAGAGCTTTGGAACCTTTAAAAGTCCTATTTCATCACTCACATTTGTGAAATGTTTCTGAATTCCATTCTCCATTCCCATTTAAATCAAAATGGCCCAATATATTTTACCTGCCAGAAAATAAATTTTAAAACTTGCCATGATCTGTATATCTCCCATGGGAGAGCACCTTCATGAAAACAGCGCTGTCAAGTGCATCACAGTGAGAAAAGAAGATCAAGATTTGTTTATTTTACACCGACTATTGATTGAGCACCTACTATGTACCAGCTGTGTACTGGAGGCACAGCAGCAACCAAAGAAACGTTTCTGCCCTCATGGTCCTCACATTCTGCTGGGGAAGATGGATAAAATTATATGAATATACAGTATGTCAATTAGGGATGGGTATTATTTAAAAGTCAGGTAAAGAGTTCTGGAGTGGGAAGAGGCTATTTTAGGTGGGATAATTTTAGGTGGGAGAAGCTCTTATATTCAGGTAATAACTTAGATGAGATCTGAATGAAGTGGAGTGAGCCATACAGCTCTCTGCAGAAAGAGTATCCCAAGTGATGAGAACAGCAAGTGCAAAGGCTCTGAGGTAGGAATATGAGGTCTGTCCAGAAGGTATACAGCCATGTAATGTGAAAAAATAGACACATTCACTGAAGAAGACACAAGATACAAGAGACATTTTACATAGGACAATGACAACTCAGTCCCCTTCCAAAGTAGGTATCTTGGGACCTCACACAGTTCTCCCAATCACCATCAGCTGCCCCATCATATTTTCCCGAGTCTCATCGGCAGTTTGAAATCTCTTCCCTTTCAAAGGTGATTTTAGTTTGGGGAAAAAGCAGAAGTCACAGGACACCAATCTGGGCTGTAGAGAGGCTGAGTCACCTGGGTGATTGGATGTTTTGCCAAAACACTTGAGGAGAAGTGATGCGTGAGCGGGAGTGTTGTCATGCGAAGCTGCCAATCACCATCTGCCATAGCTGTGGCCTTCTGAATCATCCAAATAATTTCTATGGGTAAATGTTCCAGCTTAAAGTGAAATGTGATGCAGATTCATTGTTTTACTCAGTCATTTTGAATGCAATAGCCACACAGTACACATGCTCTCTCAATGGCATCTACAACCGACTAGTACAGTGAAGTCACCATTGTTCACACACACACATTCCAGTCCACTCTCCTTGGCTGCCAGGTTACATGGATGTCACACAAACTGATGTCATTGTATTAACAATGGCTGGGCTTTTTCTGGACAGACCTTGGATGCTCTATTTACAATTTTCTGCTGGAGGACAGGTAGAAAGTGATGTGGTGGTATGATGAATTAACATTTGAACCTGGCAATTTTAGAAGGGAAATGAGAAGAACTACTAGAAGGACTACTATCTGAGTAGTCTCTCAACTTTCAGATCTCTATAAAGGAGCTTAAAAATTACACTTTAGAAATAGTAACAGTTCTGCTTATAGTCTAGATCATTGGTTCATAAGCCCCACAGTATTTTTATTTCTGTTTCTAATATTTTATAGACCTAAAATAGTCCTCTATTGCCTTCACTTCTTCTGTTTGTTTAGATGGATGTCAGAACACAGAAGGCTGGGCATTTTTCTTGGGATCACTGCATTCCTCTTCATGTTGTCTACAAATATCTTAATCCTATGCAATGCGCCAGCCTCGCTGGTGTTCAGCACCACCTTCCTACACTTTCCATGGGCCATACACCCAGGCAGGATTCTACAGCATTCAGACAAGGAGGAAGGGGGAGGGGACACCTGTGCTCTCCACTGCCAAGAGGAAACATTTAAACGCTGGACATAGGAGGTGACCATCCAAAGCACACAAATCCGTTAGGCCAGTTTTATGAGTTATGAAATCCAAGTCCTTGTTTTTTTGCTCTGCTACAAAAAGAATAGAATCCACCACCCCATTTATAATCTGAGCCCTGCCAAAAAGTTTTTAGTATGATGGCTTCTCAAAAAATAAAATATAGAATGCCCATGACCGTGCAATTCTATTGCTGTGTATATACCCCACAGAACTGAAAGCAAGGACTTGGGTAGGTATTTGTACACCCATGTTCATGGTAACCAAGGGATAAGAGGAATTCCAGCGTTCACTGGCAGATGAAAGGATAAACAATGTGGTGAACACGAACGAGGGAAAGTTGTGTAGCCTTAAATAGGAAGGGAATTTTGAACCGTGCTACAATATGGATGAGTCTTGAGGACATCATGCTAAGTGAGATAAGTTCATCACAGAAAGATGAATACTGCACAATTCCACTTGTGTGAGGTACTTAGTGAGTCAAATCCACGGAACCGGGAAGTAGAACGTGGTTGCCAGGGCGGTGGGGGGAGGTGGGGCGGGAGGGAAGAAGCAGGAGTTGTCATTTGATGAGTAGAGTTTCAGTTTGCAAGACGAAAAAGTTCTGGAAATCTGTTTCACAATGATGTGAATACATTAGCACTACGGAGCTGTGTGCTTTAAAATGTACAGTAAATTTTGTATTATGTATATTTCACCACAATAAAAATAAAAATTTAAAAATGATCTTCCAGAATTGTGGTGCTTCAATGAGGGGAGAGAAGATGCCTGACTCTTAATTAGCTGATATTGTGAAAGTATAAAGAGAGGGATGATTGGCTGTCATGATTCAAATTCATTAGCAAAAGTGGGGTTCTTAAATTCAACTAAATATAATAATTGGGTCATTTTCACACACGGAGCCTCACTGCATGAGCGTTCATTTTTCACTGAAGGCTGAGGAGGCACAATTGATACTTGGTTGCTATCTGATACCCCCTACTTCTTTCTATATGTATTAACTATAGAAAGAAAGAAAAGCCTGCCTTTATTTTTAGCGTAGCAGTAGCTCTGCAGTTTTGTCTCCTTTAACTGTCTAGATCAGTGATTTTCAACCAGTGTGTTGTGGGCCACAAGAGTTTTTAAAACATGCAATACCAGGGGCACTGACCTCTTTTCCCTCAGATTGTCAAATTAAAAGCAAATTAAAAAATAACAGCCAATAGAACAGCCATCTGGTGTGAATTAATCAAAATTATTCCTATTCTTTTGTCAGATCAGCAAAAATCTATCTTTTGTGTTGTGCCACAGATTTTTAGTATTTAGTTTACATGTGCCATGAGATGAAAAAGGTTGGAAATCACTAGTCTCGATTCTTTACTCCCTCTAACGTTCTGTGTGTACTCAACATGAATTTATTCAAGTTTGTCTAGACCTGATGGTCCACGGTTCCATGTGAGTTGTTCTGGTGGCTCTTCTGGGTAGATCCACGCTCAGTCGTTCTCTGCCTTGTTCTCCGCTCCAGAAGGAGAGGGGCATGGACCGTGCTGCTCTCTGGCATCCAGCCGGGTTTGGCCACTGGGGGGCAGCAGCGGATCAGAAGGTGGGACAAGAGCAGTGGGGTGTTCCTCCTGCTCCCCTCCTCTCTGTGGATTTGGCAATGGCCAAAGCTTCAGCTCCCATGGGGCAGGCAGCTCCACACCCTCCGCCAGAGCTCTCACCGTGCCCGGAAGCAGCACTTTGCTTTGCCCATTCAAGTCTAGGGGAAGTAAGACCTCCCCACTGCTGTTAGTCACTGTGAGCAACTCAGTGTCCTCTTTTTTCTGGACCCTGCCCAAACCCTTTAATTATTGGTCCCTTCATATGCTTTCTTCAGTTAATCCTTTGACCATGCCACTATTTCTAAGACTGACTGGAATAGACACGCATGTGTCACCAATGCATATCTGAGGATCTTACGTCCCTAAAAACAATGATTTGCCCAGAGAGAAGCTGAAAGACCAGGTTCTTGGTGGCTTGATGTGAATTTCTCCTAAATATGCTGATTATGTACAAAGCATTTAGACTGCCCCCCCAATAAGCTCTCAGTAACAATAATAATTGTTGTATAATCATTTTAATACACAGAGAATGGCAACCATTATCCGTACTTATTATTAGAGAAATTAGACTTGTTTAATAACTGATGTTTTAACTTCATTCTTATGGTGGGCTTAATATGGGCCAGGTCATTAGTGATTTTATCTCATTTCATTTTCAAACAGTCCTGTGAGGTGCATACTACAGAGTTATTATCTCTGTCTTACTGATGGACATGCCCACCGTTCTGAAGCAGGAGTAATTGTCCTTATCACACAGAAAGTGAGTGACAGAGGTTTGATCTGAACGGAGGCTCCTGGCCCCAGAACCTGCGTTCTCATCCAGACGGGGTGAGATGAACTCGGCCCCTCTCTGCTTGCAGCTGGAGCAGGATTACAAACATGACATGTCTTACCAGGAGGACTTCATCTCATCCACAGAATGTGACACTTGAGCTGAGAACGGAGGGAGTGAATCAGATGTGGGAGATGCTGGTCAGGACTCTCCCCTGCAGATCTGAGAGCAGGTCAAAGCAGCCCTGTCTGCGTCTCACCTCGGGTTCCCCCAGCAGCGCCTAGCCTCGTGCCCTGAACAAAGTCTACATTCAACAAGCGTTTCTTGACTTGACTGAAATAAAGATATTTAATTTCTCCCCTATCACTGATTGCTTCTGATGGAAATCTTCCTTAATTGTTGTTTATAAGTCAAAGTCTTCACAGTGTCTTGTGAGGTCACAGCACCAAATTCTCCTCTGAGTTACCTGTGACACCCACTAATTTCATGGAAGCCACATGTATTTACTTGAAGGGAGAATTTGGTTGACAGGATATTGCAGAGTAATTGACAATTCTAGTCTCTTGAAATGCACACTTAGTATCTATAATCATTGTTTAAGAAGATTACGCACCACATGAATTAGAGGTTGTGCAGTCTGTGCCATTCTGATAGTTGAACATTCCTTATCCTGTTCTCTAGTTACTTTCCTTCTCAGATTAACAACAGGTTATTATTTTTTCCCCTGACATCTAGTATTCCAATTTTAAAAACAAGAACTACAGTTTAAAAGATTTTTTTTAAGATGAAAGTCCTCTATGAATTAAATTTTAGAGGGGAAAAAACCCCAGCCAAATATTGCTCCCTAGAGATCTTTCCAAACTGGAAAGACCATCAGTACAGAAAAGTTCAACAAAAGTCTGTCCGCTGCTGACCCCAGGGATCCATTCTGGCCTCATGCGTCTTTTCTCTATTTTCTTAGCACCATGCTCAGGAAGGAAATGTGGCTGTCTCCTGCTTAGGCTGTGGTTTTGGATCTGTGAATCATCTGGGTATTCCTCTGCATGTTAAAAAAAATTTTAAACAAAGAATAAACTTGCAAATGTTTAGTGGCTGGAAGTTACAAGGTATAAGCTGAGATGTATTAACTAACGCCTTTTAAAAAATCATGCTAACAATGCTCTTACCTAGCTCACTCTTCATTCATTTTTTTCTTCTTTCCTTTTCTCTTCTGTCTCCTCCACTCATACTGTAAGATGAAAAAATATTAATGAACAGTTTGGAAACTAAAGTTCTAGTGGCTTTTGACTAGTTCAGCTATTGGCTTTTACCCAGACACAAGTCACTCAGCTTCTCTTGGACCCAATTCCTTCTTTTGTTCAACAAATATTTGTTGAAAACCTAGCATAAGCATTGTCTTACTAGGGAGTCAGAGGTAAAGAAAATAAACTCAGTTCCTGCTCTTGTGAAGCTACATTCCGGTAGGAAAATGAGATGTGACCACAAAGAGACGGGAACCCAACCTCACAATGTGAAGTCAGAGAGATCGCCAGTGTTTCTCCATCTGTGGCTTCTTTGTCTATGGAATTGTACAGCATTACATGTGCTATACCTTTCAGACATAAAAGCATTATTAAAAATGGAGCACTGCAAAGGATCTGGACTGGTCAAAACATTTTTTAAAATGACAAATTTGAAGGACTTTTTAATCTGATGTTAGGACTTAACTTTAAAACCTATAGTAGTCAAGAAAGAATAGCACAGTGTAAGTTTAGACATGGATTAATGTCACAGAGTTCGGAGTCCAGACAGACCCACACTTAGGTGGTCAACTGAATTTTGATAAAGTTGCCAAGGTAAGCCTTTAATAAACCATGGAATGGTTTATTGGATACAATGGATAGCCTTCAATAAACCATGCTGGAGTGACTGGATATCTAGATTAAGAAAGGTATTTTGACCATTTCCTCACAGCAAACACAAAATTTAACCTAAATTGTATCATCAACCTAAATCTAAGGCTAACACTGTCAACTTTCTAAGAAAAAACTATGTGAAAATCTTGGAACCTTGGGTTAGGTCACAAGTTCTTATGTATGTGAAGTTTATTATGTGCAATACAAAAGATATAAATCATAAAAAGTGTTAGTAAGTTAGACATCATCATTATAAAAATAGCATGTCAAAAACACAATTAAGAAAATGAAAATGTAAGTTTTAGTTAAGAGAAAATATCTCTAAGGCACATATTTGAAAAAGGACTTGTATCTAGATGACAAGGACTTGTATCTTTAAACTCAATAATAGGAAAAGAATCTAATAAAATTAGAGAAAAAGATTTCAAAATAAAAATAAAAATTTTGTACTGTGTCTTTTCCATCATTTATCCCCCTTACACCCTCTTCCACCTCTACCCGCCCCCCTCCCCCACAATCACCACACTGTTGACTGTGCCCATCAGTCCTTTTTCTTTTTTGCTCAGTGCTTCCACCCTTTAATCCCTCGCCCCATAGCTGTCAGCTTGCTCTCTATGAGTCTGCCTCTGTCTTGCTTGTTACTTCAGTTTGTTCATTAGATTCCACGTGTGAGTGAAATCATATGTCTTTTTCTTACTGGCTTGTTTCACTCAGCATAATTTTCTCCAGGAAAAGGAAGAAGCTAATGAGCAATGGAGAAAGTTTTGAGATTCACCCAGGAAAAACTTCCATTCATAATGGAACCCCAGAAATCCTAGGGGATCTAGCACCTGACTTGTGACACCTTCTGAAAGCACAGGCAGAAATGTCAGGCCCCAGAAATAGCTTTCTTATCACCCACACAGAAATCTGTCAGGCCACAGGCTGCGGCCTCACTGCTTTATCTGGTGAGATAAACCCTTAAGCGTTTCTCCTCAGCTGCTCCCGGAGGCCTGGAGGTGAGAGGGTGGAATGGGTGGAGCAGCCGGCTTTCCTGGTCTGGGTTTGACTCCCTGACACATAATGTGTCCTCTTAACACTGCAGTGTCTGCCACCCTCCAGCCACTCACAGTGTTTCTGCTCGGAACATCAGGTTTCCTAGTTTCCCTGTCACTGCATGTTGTATCTGGGACTTTGATGTTTTCTCTGGTGCCGATTTCTTGAGAGCATCAGCATCTCAAGCAGTGGAGCCTCAAGGTTTTACTGGGTATAACTTAACACTGGCTCTGAGAAGACCCTCCAAACTTCAGTTCCCCGCTCTCCCCACTTCTTTCCTTTCAGCAGTTAGCCATTCTCTCTCCCAGGAAGTATTGGTGAGGAACATGATTTCCTCTCAAAACTCTCCCTGTTTGCACAAGCACCTTAGAAACCCACTCACTGCTTCCTTCCACGTACATAGATCCATAATATCACAAATGATTAGAATCTCAAAAGAATCTGCAGAAAATCTGGACCACTGTTGTCCAAAATGTCTTCCTCAGAACTGAGGGTTATTAACAGGACCTCAATGGAAAATAGGTTCCATGATCAGAGTTGTTCAGAGAATGGCCAGTGAACAGGTTGCTACTGGCTGTACGCCATGAGAAGGCTCAACAGTGTGTTCGCTTTGATAATGTGCATCAGGACATAGGATGGGCTGGGCGAGGTGTGGGGGTGGGGGCGCGATATGCAGTGTTTGATTAGAGACACACTTCCCCCTTTCAGATTCTGGAGCAGCAATGCCAAAGAGAAATGTCCTGAGAACCATATCTGTAATTACATATATAATTTGGAATGTTCTGGTAGCCATGTTATCAAAAGTAGAAAGAAACCCATGAGCCTGTTTTTCATGTGTGTTTATTTATCTGTCATTTTAGAGCCATTTTAGATTCACAGCAAAACTGATCAGAAAGTACCTATTAAGTCCCCGGCCACAGCATCCAGAGCTTCCCATGCTATCCTAATTTTGATAACATATTTTAGTTAACCTAATACATAAGACTATTACTTCAACATGAACCAATGTAAATTTATTCATGAGATACTTGATTTTTTCCCATATGCTATTCGTTTTTTCGTTTTAAAGTTTAGCCCTAGCTACATCTCAAGTGCTCGGCAGCACGATGTGGCCGGTGGTTCCCCTACGAAGGCAGAAGAGGTCCGAACTCTCTAAGAAAGGGCTGATCTGGCCACACCCACTCCCCACACAGATGCAGTTGTAGGGCCTGGAAGTTCGAAGTGAATTTCCTGACTTCAGACCCATTTAGAGTCAGACGTAAAATCAGCACACGGGTTTCCTGATTCTCACGGGGTAGTTCTTTCCACTACAGCATGAGTCAAACACAAATCTTTTCTTTTGTAGGAGGGAGAATTCCAGCTTCCTTCCTTTGCCCCGCAAGAGAACCCTCTCCTATTCCTTCTGAGTTGAATTAGAATGGGGCTTCGCCAGGGACAGGGAGGCCTGACTTGGCAGGGACTATCCAAAACCTTTCGTTCCACTGCGTGCTTCTTGGATTTCCATGTGCCTCTCCATCTTAGGGTTTACACAAATACATAAATATTTAGCATGTCAGATGGGAATAAGTGTTATTGAGAGAAGATTAAACAAAGGGAAAGGCAACTAAGGAATGGAGGTAGGTTGGGGAGTGAGGGATTCTTTTATTCATTAATTGTTAGGCTATTGATGAAAGCGGGAAATTGGTTTAAAGAAAACATTCTCATAAGTCTATGTTATTAACGTGTGTTGAAATTCCTTCAACACCTTTGTGAGCATTTGGGCCCTTTTAAGTAAATAATGAGAATATTTATTAACAGCTGCAGCACAAGCTATCCACCACTTATTGTGCAGAGCACATGACACAGGCTTAACACTTTAACTGGAAACTAAGGGTCTTTGCTATCTTAGTATTCACTTTCCAAGAGGTGTCGGGAAGACAAAACTGTCATAATGAGCTGGCCATTTGTTAAAATCAGTCTTCCATTAAATATCTTCTCCTGTGTTAGTCTAGCATCTATCCTGGTTGGTGCATCCGTCACATTTTTTGGTCATAGTAGCCTCATTGATGGTCAGATATTTAAAACATCAGACTGCCCAGTGGAAATACAAAGCAGATGAATCATAAAGGGAAGAAGCAGTTTGCCAAACACTGGATGTCATGAAGTTGATGAAGGCGATACAAGAAAAATGCTAGAATTACTTGCAAAGCCATTGGCAGGTGTGGACCGGGCGTGATTTTACCTGATGACAACTGAAGAAAACAATTATGGACATAATGACAAGTGTTTCAAAAGAAAGAATTCAATACAGAAGGAACAGGAAAGGTCCTTGGAAATCAATTAAGCCCCAGAATAGTTTTGCAAAATGCACATCCTGTTAATGTTCCTGTGAAGGTCAAATATGAAATGAAGGATGTTACATGATGGTGACATATAGTTTCATTTGAAAAATTTAACAAAAACATCCTAAGTAATTTATTGTTGTTTTCTGAAAATAGCTCTATAGTTTAAACTTTACACTAAATTTAGTTAAATGTAAGACAGCTTTATAACTTATATAATTTTTAGTCCATTTTTCAAGAAAATGTTTTAATAACAGTTTTTCAATAACATTTTGGTACATTCATTTTAAGCGGTCTTTTCAGCTACCAATTACTGTTGAATAACAGGAAATACCCTGCAGGCACTAAACTAAGATACAAAGAATTCAAATAATTTGCTCACAGTCACATACCTAGTGACATGTAGAGGCTCCTAGAAGGCTGGAAGCTGAGTTGAATCCAGACAGCTTTGCTACACAACACTGCCTCCTAGAGGGGCCACGTTGGTAACTCAGTCTGGACAAATCTCAAACTAAAAGCCTTTCGTGAAAAGGTGTGTGGTACCCATTTCTTGTGGACCTCACCGGTAGGAATGAGTCTACATTAAATATTGTGGCTGAAGGTGGTTTGAAGCAGTAAACGAGCATGTTGTCTATTGTCTCGCCATCACCGTTTACATAGTCTGAAAGGTTTGAAGTCTAAACCTCCCAACTGCTAGTTATAGTATATTATCTTTGTGTTTGCTGAACCTTTGCAGGACATATCAGAGAAGTTAAACATGTCTGTTATAAATGTCGGGTACCTAATTGCCTTACCTTGCAGCTCAGCCAGAAGGCAGACATCTAGAGAAAGAAAACCTCCCGGTTCACAATTACATACTGTCTTGGTACATCTTTCAGGCAGAAGAAAGACAATGGCCATGTATGAGTTTAGGCAAGACTGCTGATTTGCAGTCTCTTCAGGAAATTGTAGTGTTTCCGAGGACAATATCCCTAGTCAAAATAGATTAAGCCGGAGGCTAAAGTGATCACCACAGTCAAAGTTAATGATACTGTGTGTTTGGTTGGAAACAACTGGAGTAAAAATAAGTCATCATAGCAGACAGTCCACCCTGTAATTGCTTTTTATTCTCTAGTCCTGGTCACCAGTGGGATGGAAGGAAGTAGTTTTTTCTTTGAGTACTTTGTAGATAGGATAGAAAAATTCTTCACTGTGATGAAATAGAGTCTAGGGCAGGACTGTATAAGGAAAGTATATAAGGACTGTCCAGAAAAAAACTAGCCATTGTTAATATAACAAGAATGGTTTGCACAGACACAGATGTAACCTGGCAGCAAGGAGAGTGTACTGAAGTGCACATGCATGAACAATGATGACTTCACTGTACTAGTCAGTAGGGGTTGTAGACGCCTTTGAGCGTGCATGTGTACTGTGTGGTTGTCACATTCAAAATGACTGAGTGAGTAGAGCAATGAATCTGCACCAGATTTTGTGTTAAGTCTGAACATTCCTCCATGGAAACTATTTGGATGATTCAGAAAGCTTCAGCTCTGGGCAACTAGTGATTGGTACCTTCATCATGACAACTTGCCTGCTCATGTGTCACATTTCATGCAGAGTTTTTTGGTGAAACATCAAATCACCAAGGTGACTCAGCCCCACTATAGCTAAGATTTGGTGCCCTGTGACTTCTGGCTTTTCCTAAAACTAAAACCACCTTTGAAAGGGAAGACATTTCAGACTGTTGACGAGACTCAGAGAAATAGGACAGGGCAGTTGATGGCAATTGGGAGAACTGTGTGAGCTCCCAAGGTGGCTACTTTGAGGGGAACTGAGGCATCATTATCCTATGTACAAGGTTTCTTGTATCTTGTATCTTCTTCAGTAAGTGTCTTTATTTTTCACATTCCATGGCTGGATACCTCCTGGAGAGGCCTCATATTTTAGGGGAAGACTGTCTCTTTACTCACCCACTTTCGGCTTTTTGAAAAATGCAAGGCAATCGTATGACATTCTCCCCGGGAGAGGAGGGAGATGCTGTTCTGCTTTCAGGTGGCCACAACCACACCAGCTCCAGAGGGGAGACAGGAGAGTACAGCTTCCTAATGAAGACGGGGAACTGTCAAGATCCGCAGACCACCAGCAGCTCCACTTCTGGTGTGATTCACCAAGAGTATAAGCAGGAGCCGAAAGAGCTGTTTGTACATCACGTGCAGAGCAGCACTGCTCACAACAGCCAAGACAGGGACACAGCCCAAGTGTCCGCAGACAGAGAACGGGTACACGAAATGTGGAACACACGTACAGTGGGATACTATTCAGCCTTACGAAGGAAAGAAATTCTGACTTATATGACAACCTTGAGGACAGTGTGGTAAGTGAAATAAGCCAGTCACAAAAAGATAACACTGTATGATTCCACTCATTTGAGATACTGAGTGTAGTCAAATTAACAGAGACAGCGAGGAGAATAGTGGTGCCGGGGCCTGGGAGGTGGGGGAGAGACAGGGAGGGGCTGTTTAATGGGTGTGGGGTTTCAGTGGGGAGGGTGGAAATTTCCAGAGAGGCATGGTGGCAACGGGAACACACAAATGTGCGTGTACTTAGTGTCACCAAACCGTATACTCAAAAATGGTTACAATGGCACATTTTATGTTACTGTGTATATGTAATTATATACACATCTATGTATATGTCTATACCAAAGAGTGTTGAAGGTGGTGCTGTCAAAGGTGATGGTGGAGAAGGTGACCAGAAGGAGTAAAGAAACGGCTCTAACTAAGGTTTTCCAACCATGTTACAGCATGAACGTGATTTAAAAGTAAAGGGAAGTCTTGCCAGATGCTAGTAGCAATACTTTACTGAGTGTTTACTAATTGCCAAACATTACATTAGGGGTTACATTAACCCATTTATTCTTTACAATGACCCCATAAGGGCGGATACTACTGCTATACTATTTGAGATTTAGCAAAATTAACCACCTGCTTAAGCAATGGAGCCAGCAAGTGCCAACAGAGCTGGGATTTAAGGCCAGGATTTCGGATGAGCCCAGTGGTTCTCAGACGTTCGTGTGTATTGGAATCACCTGGACGGCTTGTTAAACCACGGATTTTTGGGCTCTACCATCCGAATCTCATCAAGTGTCGGAAGGGGCATGAAGACTTGCATTTTTAACAAGTTCCCAGATGATTCTCATGTTGTTGGCTGAGTACCACAATGTGAGAACCAGTAGACTACCCTATATTCTTAACCATTACAAGAAAACAGTAGAAGGACTTGCTGTATCTGAGAGGAACCTGGCAGAATGACACAAAGTAACCGCGTGTATGGAAAGGAGCTCAAGCAGGTGAGGGCATGATGAACAGAGCTCACCACTCCTTCTCAGCTGCTGAACTCTGCTATGCCCCAGGGGCAGCTGTTAACCTTCATCAGCAAGGGGTGAGCTTTGAGGTGTATTGCCCTAGAAGGAATGGACAAAGACTGATATGCATTCTCATCAGGCTCCTTCCTCTCACCTACCCAAATAGTCCACATCCTTCAAGCTCAAAATGAAATTCCATCCGAGGTTGATATCTTGGTTCCCACACCTCAGGCTGCATCTAGACTCAGTGTTACACCGGCTAGAGATTATTCATGTCTAATTGATTCATGTGTTTTTGTCTTTTTTTCCAGTTAGCTTAAAGGCTTTTTGAGGTCGAGGATGGTGGCTTGTATTTACCTTGGACTTCCAACATGGCCAGAACAGTCTTAGTCAAAGTAGCTGTATAATTAATGATTATTTTTAAAAAATGTTCAGTAAGTTAGAGATTACTGTTACATCAACATCAATAACAATACAAGTAAACATATAGTAAAAATATTGCAGAGTACTAATTGTTGGTTAGATGTTGGCAGTCCTATTGCTAGTTCAAACAATGACCTTGGAGGAAACAGAGGTACCTCTGGCTCAAAACGCTTTGCTGGCATCCGTACAAATGTAAGGAGCCTGCACGGGGGTGGTGCATCTTGGAGTTGTGCAATGAATAATTCACACAACTCTGAGAGGGGGGCCTGTGTATTGGGCGGGTTACACAGGTTCACTGCTCCCTTCCAAGGTGGGTGATGGTCTTCATAAATGTCAGTGCTAGCAGCTTCCCCATTGTTTATGGGGTATAATTCTTTAATTGCCCTTTACAATATCCTATACTACCCTAATCCCTAGTCTTTCTCTCCCATTAGATTTATAACAGGTGCCCTAAGGGTAAGGCCCATGTAAGGAAGTATCTGCATATAGTAGGTCCCGAAAAGAAATGTTTGTGGAACAAAGTAATGAGTAAATGAAACATAAATTGTCCTTTTTACATTGCTTAAAGTTCCAAATATGATGTCATATGGTAAAATGCTTTGAAATTGCTTGGAGAAATGTCAAGACAATAGGCAACATCAAGGCCAAAAAAAAAAAAAGAGGATTGAATGTGGGAGGTGGGGGTAGGTAGGGCAAGGGAGAGTAATGGTGGGAGGGGAGTAACAACAAAACACTTAAAAAAATTTAAAGAGCTAAAATAAAAACATGAATGGTGCCAGTTGGGGCAGTTTACCTTTGCAAAGCTCTGCGATGAGTCTCCTTGGCATCCCCACCAAAGACCCAGAATGGCAGATGGATCCACTCACCTTCCTCACAAGGAAACCACCCTCATCTCCATTATATAAACTCCACAGTTTTTTCACTAATATTTTTCCTTGGTCATTTTGTCAGGTCAGGACACCCATTTCCTTAAACGATTGTAATGTTCATGGTGAGGGCCTTCATGGGGAAATTTCAGTTGAGAAATGGGCATGAAAATGTAACAGAGCTCCGAAGTGCCTTATTTTCTTGAACATACTCCTTCATTTGACCTTGCAAATATACCTCCTGTTCACTTGGTCTTCCCGTTAGCAGTTGTAGTGCTTTTCGCCAGGCGTGGGCAGTGGACTACTCACCCTTACCAGCAAGATCCCACTTCCCTGTTCCCCGTGAAGCTAGGGGGCCATGTGACTCACTCTGGCCAGTGACCTGTGAGTAGGGGGATATGTGGCACTTCTCGGTGGACTCTTTAAGAGCCGGTGTGTGTTCCCTCCCTGATCTTCCCCACTGTGCTGGTGATGGGTCAAATTGAAGCCTCTATCAGCCTGAGATCACTGAGTAATTTCTATGAGTAATACATTCACATTTATTATTAATGAGAAGTCAAAATGATCAAAGGAAATGTTTCTCTGAAGAGCTTCTGTGAAATAACCGCCTAGACATGTATATTTCAGCGCCCCCCCTTTCCTCTGAAGACATTACTTCATAGCGCGCTCCAATCTGCGTGAGCAAGGATGGCTCCGAATGCGATGCAGGGTCAGCGCTTCTTGCCAGGAAACACAAGTCTAGTCAGGCTGGGCTTGATAAGAGCCCTTCACAGTCACCACCCCAGATTCACAGTCAGAATTACAAGTTTTGTTCAGAAGAAAGGCATTTATTCCTCAATCCAAAGAGTTATCTGAAAGTTTGTCTCTCTTCTAAGTCTTTCATCACTAGGTCACCCTACATCTTTTCCCTTCTTTTTTTTTTCTTTTTTTAAATTCTCACCTGAGGATATGCTTCTCGATTTTAGAGAGAGGAGTAAGTAGAGAGGGAGAGAGAAAAAGAAAGAGAGAAACATCCATGTGAGAGAGAAACATAGATCAGTTGCCCCTTGTATGTGCCCTGACTGGGGAACAAACCTGCAGCCTTGTGGTGAGGGAGCTAAAACCCCCTCACCCTGAACTGAGGCAGCAAGGGCTTACTGCAGCTTCCTAACATTTGAGCTAAACCCCCCAAGTATGGAGTGTGACCTGTTCAACCACTTTTCCCCTTGGTCTGCAACATCCTTCTCTTTGAAGTAATTAGCAACATTCTTTCCTTTATTTTCTGTAAAAGGCAATCCCCTGCAGTAACCTGTGCATAGTAAATGAGGACCATCCTTGGTGTAATGTGCCCAGAAAAGCAATAGAAGACTGTCCAGGCAGGGACTGAGCGCTCTGGCCCTCTCGCCCTCTCTCTCTCAGGGAGCGGCCATGCTGTCCTTTTTTCTCCACAGGACTTCTGTTGTCTGTGTGTATTTGTTCTCTAGCAGCCACGACATACATGGATCCTGCAGGCCAGGATCCACCACACTGGAGATCTTCAGGGCTTTTGAATCCAGCATTGCAAAAGTTTACTGGTTCCATTGGTGAACATGGGGGAGCAGGTGAACTTGAGACCCCTGGCAGAGCCGTCCAAGAGAGGCAGGACACCCAGCATTGTGTGGGAAACGTGGAGGCAGACGCATATCAAACCCGTCCAAGCTTCGGAAGAGCAGCCTCACTCTAGGGACTACTCTCTCCGTATTTAGAGCACGCTGTGAAACTCCATCTTGTTTGAGGTACCCAAGACTCTCACCTGGATACATTGGTGACCATTTATGGAGCATGCCTATTTCGCTAAGAGTTTTATCTACTTTATCTGATTTAATTTTCACAACAATCCCAAAGGTTGGTATCATTGTTCCCATTTTAAAGAGGCAAATCGAGGCTTAAGTAGATTCAACAACTACCAGAGATTCACATCCGTGGCTGCATGGTTGCAAAATCTCACAGCAGCGACCACCAAGAAAAATTCCTAACTTTATTCTGTTTTTATGTTAGGGTGTGTGAGTGTTTAAATATAAAATATCTTCCTTCATTTATGGTTCTCCTGAAAATGTTGCTTCCATTACTCCCTAGCCACACCCTTAAATCTCAAATGCTAGATACTCTGTGGACTGAGGCAGATAAATTTTAAGGTGGCCCCCATGATCTCTGCCTCATATAATCCCCTCCCCTTGGGTGTAATGAGGACCAGTGACTTGTTTCTAACCAATGGACTATGGCAAAGATGGCAGAGTGTCGCTTCCATGATTATGTTAGGTTATGTGACACTCATCTTGCCAATGGACTCATCCTCGACTCTCTCTCCATTGCTGACTTTGAAGATGTAAGTTACCATGAATTTCACAGTGGCAAGGAAATAGTGTAAATTCAATAGCTTGAGGGAGTTTGGAGGTAGGTCCTTCTATAGTCAAGTGTCTGATGAGACCTCAGCCCTGGGCAAACTTGTGAGGCTCTGAGCAGAGGACTCGGCTAAGCTGTGAGATGCCTGACACCCAAGAACTGTAAGATAATAAATATGTATTGTTTTAAGTCATTAAGTTTGGGGTAATTTGATACACAGCATAAAAAAAACTAATGTAGTCGTGCATGACTTAATGATGGGGTTACGTTCTAAGAAATGTGTTATAGGTAGTTTGGTTGCCATCTAGGTTTGTGTAATTATAATCTATGAGGTTCTCACAATGACTGAATCGCCTGGGGATCTATTCCTCTGAATGTACCTGCCCTTAAGTGACTTGGGAGGCCTAGCGCTCGAGCCCTGGGTGAAGCTGGGTGTTGGAGGGAGGGAATCAGGCCTCTTCCTTCTGCCAATCTGAGGGACACGAGGGGCAATGGCTTCCCTGGCATGGCTGCAGGTGAAGCATCCACAAGACACACACCTTTCTCTCACAGACGTTACTTCTGATCACGTATTTCTCTGCATTGTTACGCTAGGAGTTTCTCTTTCATTCCTCTGTTACCAAAGACCCCTTTCTATTACTTTAGTTGGTGTAAAAAAGGGTCTGAAGAAGTTGTGTTTTCAGCCCCAGCAATGAAGGAAAAGAAGAAAATTTTATCAGGCCTCACCTATTACCAGAAAAAAGGTTTGTATTACTGAGAGTAGGCAAACTGCAGGTTAAAAGGCTAAATTCTTTGGGATATAATGTAATAATAAAACTTGTCTTTATTTAAGGATCAAACAAAGCCATGTTTAAACCAATTGCATGTGCAAATACAATCACTGTCCCTCTTGCTGTGACATGTTTGTGCTGGCTGAAGCCTAAAATATTGAAAGACTGAAATGCATGGGGTTTGGGTGGAGAGCTGATCCTGAGCAGAGAGGGCAGGTGACCTACTGACTGCACATGGATTCCCTCCCTGCAAGCAAAACAATTGTGCTCTCATCATTCATCATGGGGCTCAGCTGAGGGGCAGGCAGAGAGCGTGTGTTTTGCCTGCTCGTTGCAAGGAGGAAAGGGAGGGCTGCTCCGTCCTGGATAAGGAGGCAAAGGTGATGTTCCTGTATTTTTGTTGGATCCCTTTGCATGAACAACCTCACCTGTCAAAACATGATGAAAAGTGGAAGTGGAACAAAGGAGAAAGAGGCCAGAACTGGGAGAAGATAGACTGAAGCAACTAGGGCCTTAAAACACAATGAATAAAATGTCTGATTGCAGTTCATTTTATAAGTGCTGAATTTACCATTTTTGGCTAAATTGTGTTTGTCTATGTATGTGTGTTTGTATATTTATCTGCTATGACTAACTGTAGAATCATATCTATGCCAATGAATATTCTAAAATAGTTGTGTGTGTAGATGTAATCATAAATAATTTCTAGATAATGAGGAACACACATATTAATTTGCTTTGTACAATGTCTTCCACTAGTACTTTATATGTAGTAATTTCAGCTTTGTAAGATACATTATTATAAACAAAGCGCTTTCACAGAGTTATGTCAGTTAGTGTCCTGAACATTTGCTCATCATCTTCTCTGAGGACGCCCCGCCCCAGGACTTCCTGTCTTACACTTTCTCCAGGCCCAGTCCAACAACTGTGGGTCCGTCGGAACATGTCCCAGTCTGTCTATCGCTTGGGCTCTGCTCCCCAGTGAAGCACAAAGCCTCTCCCCACTCCCAGCCCTCTGGGACTCAGAAGCTACCCTTCTGCCCCTCTCCCACTGATCAGCTCGTGCAACATTTTCTCCAAATATTTCCTTCACCTGTTTGCCTTAATAGAGACCTAGAAGTCTCCTGAGGACATTTCTTCCTCCAAAGCTTCTTGAAGGTTATGAAAGTGTTTTGTTTTATTTTTTTTCTTATGCCTTGAGGCTGAGATGTAGGAAAAGTGTATTCCTGGCTCCCTATTGCTGACTGCTAAGCATCTCTCTCCCTCCCACCTGAAACTGCTCCCTTTTGCCCCTACCTTGACCCTGTCATTTCCTTGACTTGTTCTGACTCCTGCTCATTCAAGGAATACGTGAGCCCCTGTCCCTGTGTTCCTCTCCGCCCCAGCCCTGCCATCATTCTGCGACCTCAGCTCTCACAGGTGACTGTCGCTACACCCTGACTTCCCAGTTTTCTAACCTTTCACTTCAACTCAGCCCCCACATTCGTGGTGGCCCCTGTACCTTTGTTCATGACACCGGGAACTGCTTCCTTTCTGAAATCTTTAACCCGTACCTTCTTCCTAGTAGTCAGCTGACTTGCTCTGTAACTGTACTTGTTTTACCTTATGAGTAGATTTTACCATTGAAAATGAATTATCCATAAGGTTCCTCTCATCTTCATTTTCTTCCTCGTTCAGCTCAGTGTCCCTATCCATTGACATCACTTCCCTAAAAATGTTCTCAGCTCACTGTGGGTATTTCTAGTAAAAAATAAACTTCACCTGAATCTCACACCTTATACAAACATTCGTTCAAAAGTGTATCATACATTTAAATGTAAAATGTAAAACTATAAAAATTCTAGAAGATGACACAGGGGAGAATCTTTGGGACACAGGTGTTAGTGAGTTCTTCGATGAGACAATGAAAGCATGACCCATAAAAGAGAATTTGAAGAATGGACATTCAACCTAATATAAATGTTTTTCTCTGCAAAAGACCCTGTTGGGGATGGAAAGACAGCTACATACTGGAAGAAATAACTGCAAATCACATATTTGACAAAAGACTAGCATATCAAATATATAAAGAACTCTCAAACTCAACATTAAAAAAATTCCGATAAGAAAATTGGCAAAAGGGACTTCCACCAAGATGGAGGCATAGGTGGAAACACTGTGCCTTCTCCCACAACCAAGTTTAAAGACAACAAAGGTTTAGTAAACAAAACTGCAGCCAAAACACAGAAAATTGAACTATACTGAAGTCCGACAACAACGAACCTTTCAACTGGACCGGTAAGAGGGGCGGAGCCAGCAGCAGAGCAGGGTTGGGCAGGAAAGATTCCCCAACCCAGGCAACCAGGTGGCCATGGATGGATCCCAGGTGTCAGGTAGCAATGGGCGGACCCAGTGAGGGTGCAAGGCAGCAGGCTGACCGCAGTAACACATTCGCGTGCAGTGAGACAGACCTCGCAGACCCCAGCGACAGGAAGCAGCAGAGGGGGCCGCCATTGCTTTCCTTTGACCCCGCCCCCACATACAGGGTCACAACCCAGAGACTGAGTTGCCCCGCCCTGCCGAACACCTAGGGCTCCTCTCCTCATACATAACGGGCACGAACAGTCCAAAATATGGCTCAAGAAGAACTCAAAGCCCCAGAGCCAATAACTCTAAGCAACAAAGAAATAGCGAACCTCTCAGATGCACATTTCAAAATACTGGTGATCAGGATGATCACAGAACTGGTTGATTATAGTCATAAATTAGAGGAACATATGAAGGCTAAACTAATTGAAATGAAGGGAAATGCATAGGAAACCAATAGTGATGGAAAGGAAACTGGGACTCAAATCAATGGAATGGACCAGAAGGAAGAACGAAACATCCAACCAGAAAAGAATAAAGAAACAAGAATTCAAAAAAATGAGGAGAGGCTTAGGAACCTCCAGGACATCTTTAAACATTCCAACATCTGAATTTAGGGGTACCAGAAGAGGAAAAGAAACAGCCATGAGTGGAAAACTTATTTGAACAAATAATAAAGGAGAACTTCCCCAGTTTGGCAAAGGAAATAGACTTCCAGGAAATCCAGGAAGCTCAGAGAGTCCCAAAGAAGGTGGACCCAAGAAGGAACACACCAAGGCACATCATAATTACATTGCCCAAGATTAAAATGAGGGAGAGAATCCTAGAAGCAGCAAGAGATAAGGAGATAGTCACCTAAAAAGGAGTACCCATCAGACTGTCAGTGGATTTCTCAAAAGAGACCTTACAGGCAAGCAGGAGCTGGAAAGAAGTATTCCAAGTGATGAAATCCAAAGACCTACATCCAACACTGCTTTATCCAGCAAAGCTTTCATTTAGAATCGAAGGGCAGATAAAGTGCTTCTCAGATAAGATCAAATTCAAGGAGTTCATCATCACCAAGCCCTTATTATATGAAATGTTAAAGAGACTTATCAAAGAAAAAGAAGACAAAAAATATGAATGGTGAAAAGACAGCAAACTCACAGTTATTAACAACCACACCTAAAACAAAAGCAAACCAAGAGGACAGCTAGATCAGGAGCGGAACCATAGAAATGAAGATCACATGGAGGGTTAGCAACAGGGAAGTGGGAGGAGGAGAAGGGGGGAGAAGATACAGAAAATAAGTAGCATAGATGGTGGATAGAAAATAGATAGGGGGGAGGGCAAGAATAGTGGGGGAAATATAGAATCTAAAGAACTTGAGACATGTGGTCATAAACTACGGGGGGGGGGGAATGGTGGGGGAGGGAGTGTGCAGGGTGGAGGGGAATGAAGGGGGCAAATAGAACAACTGTAATGGTATAATCAATAAAATATATTTAAAAAATAAAATAAAATAAAAGTAAAGTAAAAAAAAAAGAAAATTGGCAAAAAAATATAGAGAGACTTTTCACCAGAGAGGGCATATGGATAAAAAATAAACATCTGAAAATATTTTCATTATTGTTAGCCATTAAGGGAAGTGTAAAGTAAGATCATAACTATACAGATATAAGAGCAACTAAAATAAAATACAGTGACAACATACTGGCATAAGTAAATAGTTGAGTAAGTGGAGGAAAATAGACAAATCTCCCACGCAGAATTTCAAATAATTTATATAGGTATTCCGCCCTCTATGAGGTGGTACCTGACTGACTCCCCACTTAAATGTGGGCTACACACAGTGACTTCCTTCCAAAGAGAATGGTCTGGAAAGAGAAGGTGAAAAGAGTAACTTTGTACTGGAGAAATCTGCCAAAACACTGCCTCAGCCAAATGATCAAGTTTGATCACAACAGCAAAAAAGTTATGTTGATAATATATACTCTTGATATGAGGCAATGAGAATAAGCCCTCTGCCTGTGTGGTCTTCCTCCCCAAAACTCATAACCCAGTCAAAGCATGAGAAAAACTTCAGAAAACATCCATATTTCAGGCACATGTTGTCTAGAGACTTGGACCCAGTGCTTCTGTTCCTAAACCCAGTGCTTTTTCTACTGGTTTTTAACTTACAAACAGAAGGATGCTTTCGATGGACATGACCTTAACCTACAACCACACCGCCCTCCAGCTGTTCTGGACCATGTGACACTGAGAGATTCAGAGACTAAATGGCCCGCAGCAGTGGTTCCCAATACTGGTAAAGAACAAAATTTAAGCTCGTTCTCAGAACTGCTATTGTAGAAATGTCCAGCTTCTCCACAAGGTGTGGGGGGGCCAACCCTAGGGTTCTGTCTTAAAAGAGGAGCAGCTACTGGGGAGTGCCCTCGGCTTCTTCCGGCGGGCCCCAGCTACTCACCTCACCTCCGACCTGCGCACGGTGGGTGAGGGAGAAGAAGGGCTGGGGAAGATGGGAGCTGTTGTTGTTTAGCATCTTGGTTCGCCTGGACTGTTTCAGATGAATTGAAAAAGTGTTACAACCAATGTTTTCATTTTTGTCTGTATAAGGGTGAAATGGAATTTTAGATAATGATGGTGATAAAAACTAAACACCAAAATAAATTCACATCAGAATCCTTCCTCAAGGGCCTATCACCTATACACACTGCTACCAAATTACAGAAAAACTCATACCAAGGAAACGTGGCATGCACTGTGTCATAAAATACATTTTAATGTAAATGTTTCTGCATTTATATAAAACTAGGAATATATTTTTAAACATATGGTTAATGAAAGTGTTTCTTGGAAAGACCTAGCTGTCTTTATTCCAAAATTATGAACTTCCTATATTTTTGGTGTTGAAATGTACTTTCCTTTCTGGAATGATGGAAAGGGTAGCTTTTTGTTACTGTTATCATTGGCAAAATGAATAGTTTGGCAACTCTGTGTTCGCTCTCAGTGGCTTTGGGAAATTTTGCTGTCCTGAAAAATTTAAGTCTGGCAACCACTAATGTAAACATGTTATCTTTCTAAAATATACAAGGATTAACTGGATAAAAATCAAAAGAATTGTACGTAAATTAAGAACTCAGAAAATTTGATTTATTTCATTAATTTATGCTTCACATAATCCACCGTGTGAAATTTCACTCTCTTTGACCCCAATGCTAGGTTATTTGATAAACACCAATCTGAAAAGAACTGAAATGGTAGACACTGGAATATAACATAGCTACATGGTATTGAATGAATATCATATATCACATGTCTTCGGGATACATGTTTTTTCTGATGAATATACTAAGATTCAGTTGTGGTTATTTTCATTAGTTCCGCATGTGTGTGTGTGTGTGTTCGTGTTGATATTTTTGCGTGAATCCTATGCAATACTGCAGATACAAAGTGTATCTATGATGGCTGCAGTGGTTTCTTATGTTTGTGTGAAATAAATTAAGTAAATAAAAAAATTGAAATATGCTTCTGAGTTCAGTCAGCTTCCCCCTTCACATTGCGTAGTGGAACCAATGGAGCCAGTCCATAAATGTTGACACTAATTTCCAAGAATCCTACTCAGGACAGTTTGAGCATGGGTGCAGTTGTGCATGGCCAGGCTGCTTGGCCATTCTAAGGAAGTAAAAATGAGGTGCTGTTTGGTTGTTTCTTTCTCTTCAGTCTATGCCCCGATTCAAATGAATCTCATTTTGCTTCATTAGAAAGCAGATCCCTTCACTCTATTTCATCCCATCTCCATTTCAATGAGCTGTAGAAGGAAAACACAATTTCCAGGACACCTACAGTTTTAGATGGAGACCATTTACTGAGGCTGTGTTTCACCCTCAGCAGGTAGTTTTACAATCAACCTGCACTAACAGCACAATTAATTAAAAGAGGCAGGTAGTGAGTGATTCCCTGTTCCACTGGCAACTAAAATGTGCAGCATTCTGCCCAAAATTTTTGAAAGTTCATTGCCCTTTAGATTACTTGGGCATTCCAAATTTACTGGGACTATAGTTTTTAGAATTTAACAATGGCTTCTTAGATTCAAGATGTTGCCATTATCACCACTTCATTACAACTTGATTTTTATTATAGATAAGTAAATGAAAAGATGTAAGGTCTTAATCTTACATCTTAAGCTCCTTATATCCAAGTAAACAGAAACAAATTCTTTATTAGTGTCAACTACTTTCAAAAATTGAAATATCTGTTGGAGATTTCTTTGAAAAAAAAATGATTTAGGAAATAAATATTTGTGAGGTCAAAGAACAGTAGGAAAGAAGCAAAAGATCTCAATGATGACAAATGAATGAAAATATAGCATCAAGAATATTTGGAGAAGGTTATCCTGGCTGGTGTAGCTCAGGGGATTGAGCGCGGGTCTGTGAACCAGACAATCGCGGTTCGATTCCCAGTCAGGGCGCATTCCTGGGTTGCAGCCCAGTTCCCGGCAGGGGCCAGTTCCCAGCAGGGGATGCACGAGAAGCAACCATACATTGATGTTTCTCTTCCTCTCAACTTCCCTTCCCCTCTAAAGATAAATAAATAAAATATTTTTAAAAAAGAATATTTGGAGAAGAGAGATCAAGTGTGGAAATGGGAAACAAATTTGTAAAAAATTCACTGCAAGGCACACAGATTTCCAAACATTTTAACCTAAAACTATTTGTATGTATTAAGTTCTGTTTGGAGAAGAAAAGAACCCTTAGCAGATTCACATATTATACTTTTATTTATTCTTCCTTTGCAAAGGATACATGTGTGTTAGCTTAAGTAAGATCCCCTACCTGACAACAGTTTCACTGTGGAAAAAATAATATTGACCAAGCCTCTGATCCTGCCTGGCCTGACACTGACACACACTTAGAATCATGGAATTTTTCATGTGGAAAGTACCTTTGGATGAGATTTAAAGGCATTAAATAACTTATGACCTTCACACCAGTTATTTACAAAAAGCAATAATGATAAACGTCATAAAGATGGAAAGTTTATTTATTCTGGACAGTTGCACAAATGAGGCCCTACTTATTGACCTTGCTATTGTTTTTTGGACTGCTGAACTGTGAAGTCTGAACTGTGAAGTGGGTGATGCTTTGGGGATGACAGTCTGGCTGCAGTTTTGTGTGCAGATGAGGAAACCAAGATAGAGCAAACGTACTTGACACATCGAAGATCTCAGACCCACTCAATGGCAAAGCCAACGTCAGCAGAAGGAAAGGCCACATACTTACAGCAAGTAGAAAATCCAGGCCCCCATGCAGGGAAGCAGCCTCCTGCCACAGACCAGTGTGGCCTCAGAGCGGGGGGTCGGGGGGGCACTCTGAAGAAGTCTGGGAACACTGAGATGAGGAACACACTCCAGACTGAAGGGGACTTTGAGAGGTGTTTTTTTCTGTTCATTTATAATCCCCCCTGGGAGAAAGAACTGTTAACTTACATGGGAAACTCACAGAGTGTGATTTATCACTTGTACCATATAACTCTCCTGAAACCCAGAGAGAGCAACTGGAGCGGTCAGGGCCTTGGGTTCTGGATGCTAACTGTCTGGGTTTGGTTTGGAGTGAGAGAGAGAGCAATCACCCCGAGAGTCTTTGTAAATCATGTCAATGATTTTGTTTTTAATTCTAACAGCACTGGGAAATCATTTCAAGCCAAAGTTTTAAAACAGAAGGGTGTCTTGAAATTCATGCCTGAAAAACATATTGACTCCTGCCTCTGTGCATTACCAGTTGTGTGGATTTTGGCTGTGTCCTGTATTCTTTATCTGTGAAATGCCACTCGCCTCACACTGTTGCTACTAGGATTGAATGAAGTAACACTTACAGTGCCTAGAACAACGCATGGACACAGTGGGCACTCGATGGATGGTAATGGCATTCAGCTCCACGTGTTCTGTATCATGATCCAGTGGTCACAATAGTGGGAAAAGAAAAAGAACATCCCAAAGGGGACAGAAAAATTGATGATGGAGAAAGAAGAAAAGGTGGAAGAAGAGGAAGTGAAAAGAGTTCCCTACACTTACTCAAAATTAATGGTAAATGAAAGATGGGGAGAGATGCTCTAGGCTTTGAAATTGGACTTCAGAAATCTCTCACCTTTTGCTTATAGCCGCTCAAAATGTTGAGTCACCCACGAATAGCATTCTTTGCTCTTCACTGATGATTAATTTTCAGTAGCTCTACTTCCAATTGGGCTGTTTTCTTGGTATATCCAGGCCCAGTTATTCTCTGAACTATAAGAACAGTTTCATAGCAAACTCAAGTTGAGAAAAGACTTTCTGTTTGGCATATGAAGCTCTTTGAAACCTGGGCCCAACCTGAATCAAATTTCAGCCTGCCTCCGACACCCCCACACACCTTGCAAGTCCCCAACTGAAGGATGCTTAAACGTAGCTGTGGTTCCAGATGAAGCCCAGGCTTCCCAGTGTGGTCATCAGGGCCCTTCCGGTCCAGCCTCTACCTACCTCTCCCATGTTACCTCACCGTACCTGGCCTGTATTTCACACTCTCACAGGAATGCTGAATGACCTGTAGGTTTTATTCTTTCTCCCTGCATACCAAGTACATCTTCTAAACTGTGCTTTTGCTCAGAAGTGTCCTCTGACCACCCTGCCTGCCCATTATGGCCCATGTGGCTCTTACTCCTACTTCCTCCACCAGGAAGCCTTTGCTGATGCCTCTGCCTGGGGAGATAACCTCTCCCCTCATGACACATCACATTAAAGTTCAGGCTCCTCTTTTTGGCTCTGTGCCTTTTAGACCCATTGTATTCTACACATGGCAGTGAGTCACGTTGCTATGGAAACTGCAGTCAGAGAGGCAGAGGGACAGAAGAGATCTCAAAGGTTGTTTAACAGGTCACCTGGCTATTAAATAGGACATAATAGGGCAGCCTCTTATTTTCAAATCTATGTTCTGTGTTTATTTCCAGTCCAGCAGTTTACATGCCAAAGCCCAAAGCAATATCATGTAGACTTTAGAACTGGAAGAAATTTCATTCTACAGTGGCTCAGAGTGGTTAAGTGACTAGCACCAACTCACACAGGCAGTCAGTGGGCTGGTTAGACCAATAAGGTGAGCTCGTGGATCATTCAATTTTTCTTTTAATTCCTGATGTTTGAGGTGTATGCATATACCCACATAGCAAAACTGAGCAGGCAGACCTCAGGGCAAGCTCAAGACTTTAAGTTGTATCTCTCCCGCAAATGACTGCCAAATCTATTTTTCATCCTAAATCTTCTCCTAAACTTAGTTTCACGTTTCCTAGAGCCTGCTGAACATCTTTAGTCAAATGTTCTGCCGATGCCTAAAACTTGGTACGTCTGCATGGAAACTCCTCATTTTCCTCCTGCCCACTCGGAAAGGCAGACTGTAGCAATGAATTAAGAAGTGGGATCTAGATTTTAATATCATCTGCTATTTACTAAGTTAAGCCTATGAAGCCTTGGTTTCCTTGCTTGTAAACAAAAATAACAATGGGACTTACTTGATAGAACGAGAGGGAAAAGAGACATAATAATTAAATTAAGTGCTTAGTATTCTATCCATCATGTAGTAATCTCTCAACATTACTAGCAAATCTACCAATAAGAAAGCTCAATGGTGTCTTCAACACGCCGTTCTTCCTTCCAGATCCAAGCAGTTGCTGGGGCCTGATGATGCTTCCCCTGTGCCACTTGTGTTCAGCCACACCTCTGTTCTCACTGCCAGACGGGCGAGAACCCTGGCTGATAATGACAGCTCTATGACTAATCGTACGTTGACTGCCACAAAAATAACTTTCTCCTCCACTCAGTTTTTCCCTCTCGTCCTCTAGTTAGCTCTGGAAGGAGCTGCATTGCTCAGGTGGAAGTCGTATGGACTGTATTTCATTTGACTAGTTCACCACGTAGCACGGTAATAGTTCTGCCGATGATTAAACGAGTCAGGTCAGCTTTTCCTCAAGTTTCCTTCCGTTGCAGCACTAACCTTCACATTTAATTTGTTGCCTTATTTAACACAAACTTGTTTCCAACCCAAAATAATTAAAAAGGAACATCAGTATGGAGAAAATCAGTTAGCTAAACCCGCTCTGCTATGTCCAACCTCATGTTGCATGTCAATGACCTCATGACAGTTCGTGTGCTCACAGGGAGGCTGCCGGTGTCTGAGACAGAAGGCGTTCAGAAGGTTGTCCAGACAGTGGGTTCGCAGTGCCTCGGATCCCTGTGACTCACTTTCCCACAAACGTGCTAGTGGGGGAGATGCTCGTGCATCAGCAGCCGTGCCCTTTTGCCGGCAGCACAGATTCTGCTGATGTGAACGATTCCAGACTGCAAGCAGTTTCCCCAGTGAAGGCAATGAGAGCAAAATCACACCATTAAACAGCTGGCAAGGACTGTTAGCGATAACTCAATCTGCCCTTTGTTCTGGACACAATCCTTCTTTAGACTGTTTTGAACACATAAAAAGCCATGCTATTTGAATGGATGTTCATCAGTAACTGTCTGCAAAAATCCCCGCCCTCCAAATTATGGAGTAATTCATTCTGTCTGGGGCAGACAGTGTGGTTGCCCAACCACAAGGCTTTGCCCATTTTCTCCTATCTGGTAAAGAGCCCATCTGAGGAGGTTGCCATCCCCTTCCTGTATGTGTCAGGGTTACAATCTGATCGGTCTGAGCTTGCCAGTGATTGGTTTGGCAGGGCCCAGTTCTGCGCAATCAAATGTAATGAGAGGTCAGCTGGAGGGAGCTTCTGGGAAAGGTTGTAAAAGAGGAGTTACAAAACAAAATAAAAGAAAAACAGTCCTTATTTTTGGCTGGACATGATACTTGGGACTGTGGGGCTCCCTCGAATGCGTGAAGGGAGCCAACTGAGGACAAGGCCACATAGTTAGTAAGGATGACACAGCAGAGATATGGAAAGAATTTTGGTCTTTGATAATGTCATTAAGCTATTGAATCAATCAACCTGGAACAAACCTACCCCAGGGTTTCTTATTATATGAGATAGTAAATGTTCTTTATTGTTTATATTGGCGATTATAAATTGGTGTCTTTTTGTCCAGGATTTTGCTGGAGACTCACACTCAAATCTCCGTGTCCAAATAAAAGTCATTCCAGAGTATGAAACAATATTCATGTACAAGCATCTAGAAGAGAAATTATAAGCAGTAGGGTCTTCTTTGGATTCTATAAGATCAAGTGTGCTGAACTATAATTATTTATTTATTACAGAATTAGTAGATTACATATCAGAGAAAGTCATGTGCATTAAATGTTTAATTTCAGCAAACATCAGATAAAATTGCTTATAATGTTTTGGTCAACGAGATGGGAAAATATCGAAGAGAAGATACAGATGTTGAAGAAAGACAATATGCTAGAAAAAGACAAGACTGGTTAGTTGGCAGATCATGGCACTTTAAAGGTACTAAGTTAGATAACAAATACCTTAGGTGATGGTACAGGAGAGCTGTCAGTGTGAAAGATGTTGACAAGTGTGTAATACAAATGGTGGGGCACACTAAAAAGTGGGCAGTGTATTGCGAATCAGGTATAAATTAGAACTGGAAACCCAGGCAGGCAAGAGTTGGCACCACAGAAAAACTGATGGGTGGTAAGCTTTCATTTTGGTATTGGAGTTTAGGTGGGAGGAGAGGGATCCTTGTATGGAGACTTAGGGGAAATGGATAAAAAGATCACAAGTTTAACTACTTTTTAAAGATGGAAGCACTCTGATTGTAGAATGACAGGGATTACAAATCAGGTCATCAAGACAGTAATTTGAGAATAGGCCACATGGCAGAAGCCTAGTTGTTGTACCTTGAATAAGGGCCAATACTTTACTAGAAGGAAACGAGACCCAGTGCTGAGTTCTCCAGTTTTGGTCTGGAGACTTCCAATTCCTAGGATCGTCCTACACTTAATGGGGAGGCCACGCCCAGGGATGGAAGTCTGGTCTCAGCTGTAGAGAACAGAGATACCAAGACAGGGAATCAGGAAGTGCCTTATCCAAACAGTTAATTAATCCACGGATTCATATCAGCTTTGTGGAAAATCTGTCAATTATTTGTCTGAGACCCTTGTCCATGACACTGACCTATCCGAATATTTTATTATAAACTTGAATAAAAACAAAGAAAATCTGGAAATCAAATATGCGGACCACAGAAAGTTGGAAAAAGTACTCGTTTGTCATACTCAGTAATCAAAAGTTGAGTGTAGTTTAACCTGCATCTGGTTAGCAGCTCCTAACATAGCTTTTTGCAACTTCACAATAAAATACCTATGACAAAAAAATTTGAAAACTTATAATATGGCATACTGTATGTAGTCCCATACTGGGACTATATACAGGGACTGACTGACCCACAGTGAGTACCTTGAAGAAAGTTCCTTGAGTCACAAGGCCAACAGAAAGTAACTGAAGAAGGTGAGTGATAAATCTCACTCAGTCATGTCAGGAGCCAACCTGCCAGAGAGTCTGTCTCTCCTCTGCTTTTTGGCTGTGGAACAGAATCCCTGGATCGGTTCCAGCCAGAAACAGACCACTGCGTGCTTTTGCTGTGCATGTGTGCTAGCATTCTAATTTGTATCCTCTCCATATGCTGAGCCAATTTTCTCTGCACCATTTACCAAATAACTTATCTTCTCCCCGCTCAGTTTAATGATGCCTCTTTCATAGATCAAGGTCCTGGAGTCTATTTCTGGACTCTATTTCTTCCATTGCTTCATTATGCAACTACCAAATTACTGTTTTTTAATTACCTTGGTTTTACAATATGTTTTAATATATGGTAGGGGAAAACCCATTCCCTCCACTTTCTCTTTTATTCTAAAAGAAAAATGAACAAACAAAAAACACATAGAAACATTTTTTGCCATGTAAGTTGAGCAAATACTCTCTTACCTCCATGTTTTACTGGAATTTTGTTAAGAAGTGTATTCATATAAAATCATAGACTACTTTGGAGTAAATTACGATCTTTATAATTGTTCAGTTTTTCCACACAAGCTTGCCTCAGATTTCTGTTTATTATTTAACTGCTTCAGTACCATACTACTCAAAAGTGTGGTCCGTGAACTAACTAGCTATGTGAGCACTACCCCAAAGCTACTGAATCAGAACTTGCATTTTAAACAATATCCTCAGGTGACCTGTATGTACATTAACATTGAAATAATACTACTTTAGTAGAATTTTAAAGATTTTTCTGAGATTTAATGCATATTGTTAGGTTAATTCCTGGGTCAGCATAGTTATTCCTCAGTATCTGCAGCAGATTGGCTCCAGAACACCAGATGGGTAGCAGAATCCAAGGATGTTCAAATCCCTTGTACAGAATGGACTGTTCCCTGACTGGTGTGGCTCAGTTGGTTGGGTATCATCTGTAAAGTGAAAGGTTGCTGGTTAGACATCCAATCAGGGCCCAAGCCCGGGGTTCGGGTTTGGCCCCTGGTTCGGGCGCGTGTGAGAGGCAAGCCATGGATGTTTCTCTCTCACAGTGATGTTTCTCTCCCTCTCTTTCTCCCTCCCTTCCCTTTTCTCCAAAAATAAAAAAATGAAATCTTTTTAAGAAATGGAGTGATATTTGCACAGAACCTATACACATCTTCCTATATACTTTGAATCATGTCTAGATTACTTCCAGTACCTAATACAATGTAATGAATACTACATGAATACTATATGAATACTTGTTACACTGTATGGCTTAGTGAATAATGATGAGGAAAAACAAGTCTGTACGTCTTCAGTACAGCAGCAACTATCGCAGGTGTCAGCTGCAATGTAATTTTTTGTGAGTTTTTTCCCATCCCAGGTCGCTTGAATCTGCTGATACAGGACCCACTGACATGGAGGGCTGGCTCTACCGTCAGAAGGGTTTCCAGACTTTTTGCTGAACTTCATTAACAATTCGAAATCATGTTTCTGTCAAATCTCTTTTGAGTTTTCTTTAAAAAATGACAACTGAGCTTCTTGACTCGCTTCATTTCCCATCTTATACTTCTTTTCTCTGAATTTATTTTATTGGCCAAGACTTCCAATACCACATGGGAAGTAAGGGGGAGAAAAGCTACACTGGTTTTATTCTTAACCTTAAAGAAAATGTTTCTAATATTTCTTTAATAAATACTACATTTGCTGCTGAGTTTAATGGATATATTTACCAGGTTATGAGACTTTCCCTCTATTCCTAGTTTTCTAAACACCCTTTTCAAAAGTTCACAATTGACTGAAACATCACTTTCCGCACATAGAACAGAAAAATCTTATGATTCTCCTTTGTTCCATTAACATGAATAAAGCATGTCACTTTTTACATTAATTAAATTATAGGAGTAAAAGTGCAGCTGAACTTAATTTTGCTGAGAAAATAATTTATTCTCATTCTCTGCTAGTTTAAGCTAAAAGAACGTGGGCCAAAGCAAAAATATTTATTTTCTCAGGGAGATAATTGCTGTTGTTTGTGATCTTTATAAATATTTGGGATAAAGGAATGGATACAATTGTTTCTTTTTCCCATGGTGTCTTGGTTTAATAACCTAGATGAACTTTGAAACTGATCTGGAGGGACAAACGTCCTCACTCTCCCTCAGGTACTGCTGTTTCAGTGGTGTAACAGGGCAGTAATCTGTGGTCTAGTCCTCCTCATTTTTTGAATCAAAAGATGATGCTCTTCAATCACTACCTCTGGGTAGCTGTGGCACAGAAGGCCCAGGCACAACTGTTTAATATGCTGCTCCTACAAGATCTTTTCTCTACAGCCAAAACTTCTGATTAATAAAGCCCAGTGTGGTTTATAGCTGAGCATGGAGTGGACGGAGGCTTCCACTCCAAAGCCACCCATTGCTGATGTGTGACCCTGCAGGCCAGGGCTGTCCACTCTCTCACTGCCAGACAGCTGACGAGGCCCTTGGAAGACAGGCCTCTGCAAGATCTTCCCTGCTGACTGACTATAACTCCTCTATTCACAGTTTATGAGTTTCTACTCTAAGTAGGGGTTCTTTATTTTTTATCCTCATCTGAGGATATTTTTTAGAGTCCTTTAGAAAGATAGACATGGATGTCAGAGAGAAACACCTGTTGGTCACCTTCTCGTACACACCTCAACTGGGGATCAAAACCACAACCTGGACACGGGCACTGACTAGGAACCCAACCCTGACTGTTCAGTCTATGCAGTGACACTCCAACCAGCTAAGCCACTGGCCAGGGCAAGCAGGGGTTCTTAATCTTTCAATAATCCACTGAAAGATCTTTCCATTAAAACAAAAAGCAGCACATTGTTTTCAGAAGTTAATAGTCCTGGTTTCGAAGTGGTCTGCGGGCTATAGGTTAAAACCCCTGAGATAGAGCCAGAATGAAAAACAAGTCAGGGAGCACCACAGTGTGGTTGACTTGGAGTTTTAGTAGAGCCACTCGAAGGACGGGCTTATTTTCTTGACAGATGTATTTTTTTAGGTGAACAGTTAAGGTAAGAAACAGCCAAACTGGGCAGCAGCCAGCAGGGACTTTGTGTTCAGAACGTGGTCAGGTATGAGGAGTGCAGGGCTGCACAAGGCACTGTCAGGCCTTCAGGCCCTTAGAGAAACTGGGCTGAGAGCCCAAACATCCATGACCTTTTACAGATGGACTTTTGTCCATAAATTTCTGGACAAAAGTGATCATGAAATACTCCTGGAAGACTGAACAAGGACTGTGGACAACATTCAGAGCCTTCCCACCAGTGGGCATTGATTTTAACAACAGTTTCCTGGTCATTTGCTATCTCCTGGGACATGGCCATACTCATTCATCTGCTCACTCATACAGTCATTCATTTACCAAGTATTAATCGATATCCCCATAAATCCAAGCAGGTCTATTAATGGTAAATTTTCATCTTCTTCCTTGCCAAAAATTATATAATAAAAAGTATTCTTTGGGGTGAGAATAAGCTAGATGGAATTGAATGTTGTTTTCATGTAACTGCCACGCACGAGTCCCCCTCTGGAGACGCCCACGAGCACGGCAGCAGGGCGCAGAGTGCGAGGTCCGCCTTTATGTTTGACGAGAGCGATGCCGGGGGAGAACACACTGCGGTGACATAGTGACTTTCTATCTTACCCTAATTTTAGATTTTAGATATTGGACACTTTTCTGAATTTTAAATGAAGCCAGAAAGTACACAGAGGGAGAAAAGCACGTTTTTATATTTTTGGAGAAATGATAGAGGTGCCAAAACATACACCCTCAATTAGATTTTATTAAATCAGATGACACTTGAACAAATTCATTTGTTGTGTCAAAGACCTGAAATAATTGAAACCATTGAATGTGCTAGCCTATTATTTATAACGCAATGATTTACACTTTTAATTAACTTCAGAGCATGTGGTTATTTTATTTGGGCTCTGAAGAGTTTCCCCACCTGGGGTGCAGAATGAAAGCACTATTAGAAACCACTACTGATTATGTAACAGAAAATCCCAGCAAGCTAAAAATCTAACCCTTACTTTGATTTGATCTTGTTTTGTTTGTTTTAAAATTAAAACTACATATAATTTTTGAATTAAGATGAAATTTTTTTCATTTTGGAAAGCTATTCGTAACAGCTTTTTGAAGGGCCAATGTATGAAGAAATTTGAGAAAGATGCATTTATTTTCTCATGCTCTGGATCTTTAAAAATGTAGGACTGAGATATTATAGCTCCTACTAAGGTTTTCATAGCTACCAGTAACTAAAATGTAATACTGTTTTTGTTGAATTTCTGCAAACATCAAAAGTACTGACAAAAATAGTTCTTACAGTAACAATATAACGTGCAACTTGGAAGTGACGCCTAGATTACAACAGCACGACACAGTGTTTCCCCAGACCTCCTTTGTCCACACTGAAGCTGATACTGTATGTGGCTATTGAGTACTTGAAGTGTAGTGCGGGGAAGGGAAAAGTTTCCTCTACCCTCTTAGGTTCAGTAACTAGGGTCCTGCAAAATAAACTAACAAAAGAAAAATTAACAGAAGGAAATGTACACACTTTTTATTTCTATTTATGTGCACAGAAGTTCACAAAAAGGAAGTGAAACTGAAAGAAGGTAGAGCCCAGAGCTTAGATACCATTTTAACAAAGGAAAGAGGGTTTGGACTGTAAGGGATGGTAAAGCATGGGCCATGACTAGGAAATAAATATATGGGGAAAATCGTGGAAGAAGAGGGTTGTCTTAGTAAGGCCTGCAGATGCCAGTTCAGGAGTCTCCAGTGATGAGCTGTTCTTCCCTTCCTGGTGAAGGGAGGGGGCACCTTCCCACAGGGAAATGTGTGTCATGCTTTTAGGCAGATAAGGGAAGGGCAGAGAATTCCCGTGTCTGTTGACTGTCAATTATCTTCATTTCAAAATAATCCATATGCCAAGGTGGCCTTTTTGGGGGTGGCCTATCCTGATCCTTTTCAGCAGCAAGCCTGAATTTGAGATGTGTGGTCAGTGTAAAATATACACCAGATTTGGAAGACTTGGTTTGAATCAAAGAGAATGTGAAATATCTCCTTAATAATTTTTGTACTGATTACCTGTAAAAATTATAATATTTTTGATATACCAGACTCAATGAAATGTACTATTAGATTATTTCATCTGTTTCTTTCCACTTTTGTTTTTCCATGTGGCTACCACAACATTTAAAATGGCATGTGGCTTGCATTATATCACTATGAGACAGTTGCTGTCTGGGAAATTAAATAAATGACTCAAGTTGAGGGTGAGTTCAGTTTTTAATAGAGTGGCCTCCATTGCCAAGTGGACAGCAGATGTTAGCTAATTAATTAGAATGACAGCATTTTAAAGTCAAAAGTGATTTAAACAATGGAAAGACCTCCTGGGATGTTCAGAACAGTAGAGAGCATCCTTCTTGTAGTGTTTGTTGTTTTAAACTTGCAATAATATATGGGTAGCCTGTTTGGGGTTGGCACTCTTCATGTCCCCTTCAAAGACAGCTCTCGATTCTTCAGAAGGTAATACAAGGACAACAACTCCTGAGTTGAATGGTAGGGACAATATCAAATTCAACAGGAGGAGCTGATGAAATAAAAAGTTAACTTAGGAGCATTCCCTGGTGGCCACATCCATACAGAGCATGCGGACATAATGTAGCAAACGTTATCTACCAGGTCACATCAGTCTGAAGTAGAGTGAGGGTACAAAGGAATGGTAATTAAAAACTACCATTTCACACCAGCCCCCATCAGCTGATTCCTGGACCTTTTCTGAATCTTTCTTGATGCCTCAAGATGACCACGAGGATGGCTGTGAGTGAAACCCAAGGAGTCTGACCCATATTTTCTCTTGGATTCTCCATCCCAATATAGCTTCTGATCATTTCCAGGCCCTTTTGGGACCAGAAAACCCTACACCTATGACCCACCACTCCTGCGCCTGCTTCCTTGACATTAGTTGACCTGGTGTCACTCCTCCCAGTACCGCCTTCAGAAAACCATGCTGGCCTTTGTGCCCAGGGCCAGATGTCCTGAGTCTCTGCAACACCTTGTCCCTCTCTCCATAGGAAATCAAGACCTTCTGAGCTTCCTTCCTTCTCTCTTTCCTGTGGGATAGTTGACCTTGGACTTAACAAGTCTGGGCCTGAGCAACCCTCTCTCAGCCTTTGTCCCTCTTGTGCTTATGTTGGACAGTGTTGAAAATTACCTGAAGGTTAAGAAAGAACCTCATCCTCTTTGGCCCTGGAAAGCCACTCACCACAAGGAACCACCCTGCCCCATGTGACTTGTACAAGACTCAGGAAGCTTGCTCACCTATGAGAGGGCCAAACACAGACCCTTCGGATTCCTATTCTTTGTCTCATAAACGACTCATCGAACTCCTTGTCCCCACTGATCAACCAGAACAAAGTGTTTGTCCACTATGCTTTGGTTAACCTTCTCTCCTTGCCCCAGGTCTCCGAACTTTGACCCACTCTCGGCAGGAGCCAGCCCCTCCTTGAAGGTCTTCAAAATAGGCGCGGCTCAGGGTGGGACGTTCTCTGACCCACTCTCATCTCGCCGCCTCGGCCTCTCACTTCCCCACGCCCAGTTCTTGTTTACTCTTGTCTCTATAAAAGAAAAACACTTTTTGACTGACTGTTGAGATGCTTGCAGACCTTATAGTCAGAGCTTTCTACTGTGACAGGCCTTCTTTTTCCCCTTGCGATTATCCTTCGGATCCCCGCCTTCCTGGGTCCGGATTTGTTTTGTATTGGACAGTCTTTACAGGCAGAGGAAAGGGGCCTCTCAAGGATCCCAGACCCGAGTTTCACTCCCTTCAGAAATCCATGTTTACTTGATTTCGTTTACCTCATCCTAAATTGAATCGCCAGTGGGTGATCTTTCAGGAAAGGATTTTGCGATACCGGCATGTCAAAGGACTTTATAGCTGTAACCCACCTGCGGCCTGCGTCGGTATCTAAGAATGGTACAGTCAGGAACCTTCGGGCTCTGGGCAGCACGTGTCTGTCTGTCACCTGCCACAGCTGTGCAGCATTGGTGTCACAGTCTTCCCAACACCTGTTTTCACCGGTTGCCAAATGGCAGTTACTGGGTTATGTTCAGCCACACAATATCAAAAACAAACCTATTCAATAGAGACCACTGATTTTTTTTTTTTTTAATCAGGAGACTTCACATAAATCTTCTAGCTTCTCTTGAAAAACAGGACCTGGAAACTTCATTTGCGCCCTCTCCCTGCCTAGGGCAACTAGTCCTCCTAGTCCTTGCCTCTGTTCACTTATATTACCTATCTGGCCAATGTTCTTGACTTGTTAACCCTGATAATAGAATGGAGCAAACAATTGAGTTGTTTTGAGGTCAAAACAACGACAAAGTGGCACGGTTGGTTGGGCATCATCCTGCAAAGTGAAAAGCTGCCAGTTCAATTCCCAGGCAGGGCACGTGCCTGGGGTGCAGATTTAGTCCCCAGTCAGGACGTGTACAGAGGCAACCAACTGCTGTTTCTCTCTCTTTTTCCCTCCCGTCCTCTCTCTCTAAAAATAAATAAATCTTTAAAAAAGTAAGATAAGGTGTAAAGTGACTCTCACTAAGACCTTGATAATTGCTCCCCTCCATCCTCCCTTGCTGGCATTAGGATTGTGAACTTACATCGACTATAAATGATTTAAATAAATATTTTACTTTAAATACATGGCTAAAGGTTAAAAGTAACAATGAAAGAAAGTTTAGAAGTGCATCCGAGATGAAGCAAGTCCTTAGGGGAAAAGCAGCTGACTTCAGAATTTTCAAAATGTGTTTGAAAAATAAACTTTTCCTTTTTTAAGATTAAAATCTTAGACTGTAGTTGTGTCTTTCAAATGAATCATCTAATCAATGAGATAGGTCATTACAAAATAAATGTCTTTCCTACATTGTTCTTAAAAAAAAAAAACAGACTCAATTGATTTTATAATTAAATTGAGGGAGGTGGTTGATTGTTTTTGCAAACTCATGCCTTGCCCTTTACTAATTAGGTTTAAAGTTTAGCCAATGAACGCTGAAGTGACTAATCCACCTTGAACTTACAAAGCAAGGACAGTCACCAATTGAAAGCACCACAGAGGGCAGGCAAAAGTAGGTTTATAGCTGTGAATGCACAACACACAGAGTTTATCCCTGTGTTATTATTTATTAATTATTATATTATGTATTTGTATTACAACTGCAAACCTGCTTTTGCCCAACCCTATATGGTAGGATGTGTCCCAGCTCCTATGGACTTTTGAGTCTAACTTTTCCTTGAGCATTCACATGCATCTGATCACTGAAATATGTAGGACTATGAATCTTTGCCTTGAGGTTAGTTCTAGACAATCAGAGCTGCCTTAACTTAGAGGGCTCACAAGTTTTCAAAGAACTCCGTCCTGGTTCCATGTCCTCTCCTGAAGGTTTCTTTGCAGATCCAAATCTGAAGAGGCTGCTCACTCCTACCAGGCTTGTTTGTGGCTCCCACTAAGCGGACCACGACCAACCATGTATTTCAGACCCCTTGGGTGGCTCACCTCCCCCTAACCCTGCCGAACACTGAAACCCAGGGTCAGTTTCGATAATGATGTGCTTGGTGAGACAGCAGTTGGGAGAGTCCTCCCCCACTCACAGAGCCGAGGACCCCTCACACCAGGCTTCAAAGTCCCCATTTCCCAGCATGAAGTGCTGGGTAGAATGTGGTAGAAGTTCCCTAACCTCTTCTCTAGAACTTGCAACTTTTCCTGCCTCAGGCTTGTCTTTAGAAGTTTCTTGTAGCCTTGCATGTGAAAAATGACCCTACTTCTCTTCCTTAGGCAAGGTCTTTGAATCCTTCTGGAGTTTTTCAAAAGTTGCTTTTTTCATTTCATTAAATTTTGGTATTGAGACAAAATGTGGCCAATTTAAACGTTTTGCTAGCTGTTACTAAACTGCTTCATTGCTTTGTGAAATGAACTCTTTCCAGGACCCCGTGAAAGTTTAGGCAGTTTTTGAAAGTGAACTAGCACCCTCTATGGGTCGCCCTTGTTATGAATCTGAGAAACCACTTCTCACGTAGGGTGTTGAATCTCTGGTGCCTGTGCCTAAGGCAAAAACCGCTTTTGTCAAAATTATCCATGAAAATTCCTGAAATTATCGGGCAGAAAAACCTCCAAGAGTTAGCGTCCCTTGTTTCTCTTTTGATTTGGTGGGTGCCCTTGTTTAGAGAAGAAATATCAGGTTAAATAAAAAGATAGTCTCTTTCTTGACCCTTCTTTTTGTTTCTTCCACCTACCCACTTACTTGGAGAAGTTTGTATTTCTGAGTTCCCACACAGCATATTCTCTCAGCAACACTTACTGACTGTCTACTAGGTGCCAACCACCATTATAGGTTTTAACGCAGAGAGATCCTTGCTTTCATGGAGCTTATATTCTAATGAGGAGATAAAGAAGATTAATATCTATATTTTGAAGAGTTCTTTTTTCCAGGGAGTGGTAAGTAGTCTGAGAATTACAAAACAGGAGAGTGCCCTAGAGAGTGATGGGGGCAGTGGGGCAACCTGTCTTAGGTAGAGTAGCCACTGAGGGCCTCCAGCAGGGGGCGACTTTGAACAGAGTTTTGGATGAGGAGACAGGTGTGGAAGTTTGATGGATTACAAACTACAAAGAGAGACATTAATATGACTGTTCCTCAAACACACGGCTCATGTCTCTGAACTCAGCAGTTTGAGTTTGTTACTGAATTTCTTCTTCTGGTTTGTTGTATAGCTGTTCATTTAGCTTAACACATCGTTAGTAACCTTAAACAGCCTATTCCTATTTATTTTAAATCATAGGATAAAGTTAGTAATTCTGAGCTGTTTTATCTGAAGGAAGTAAGGGATGGGAGTTAAGAAACAAGGAGGGCATGCTATTTCAGGTCCAACTTTGGGGTGAAACAGCAGGTCTTCCTTCCACAGTCACTCAATCCCCATTGTCAGAGCACTTCCTCAAGGTAATGTCCTGCCTTTGCCATTCTTCTCTAAGGAGGCTCTGTTAGGACAGGGTAACAATGCTGTTCTGACCTTGAAGAACTGAGGAAATGGGAGAGTAGCAACCTATTGATGGTGGTCATTTGCAGGTGTCTTCCAAACTGTGCCTCTCCAACAGTGACACACAGAACTCCCCAGCTGAGTGAGAATGACGATCTAGCCCCAAGGAGAAAAGTGGCCAAAAGAAGAGAAAGTATTTGAGAGGGGAGGTGGAAGTGAAACCGTCAGACATCAAGCCTAAAGGGAACTAGGATACGATTTCATTCATTCATCCAAATATCCATTAGCCACTTGCAACATGCCAAGCACTGTGATAGGCACTGGGGATATCGCAGTGAACAAGACCTAGTCCTGAACTCAAGGTTCAGGGACTATTCATGCAAAACACTGTGAAGTCCACCAAGAAGTCTTCTGTGATTCCAAAGTCCTCGGTTGTATATTCCCTGCCCATAAGCTTGCTGATAGGCTGCCCAGGGCTGTCTTAGTTTGGAATGTACCCTAATTTAGGCACATCTTCACTTTACCTTCTTCTTCCAGCAGACAGGGAAAGCAGTATAATGTTTGACAGCACAGGCTTTAGAATCCAAAGGTCTTCATTTCGAGTTCTGAATGCCACTTACTGTATGCCTTAGTGCTCTCCTCTTAACAATGGTGATTAAACACAATTTATTCAAAGGACTTCTATGCAGACTAAATGAGATTACTTTGTACAGTACTGAGCCAACTCTCTGGCATGAAGTGAGGGTGATGGGCTAAAAAAGGGCCCCCAAAGGTACCTAGATCAGAATCCCCGCCACCAATGAATGTTACATTATATGGTAAAAACAATTTGCAGATGTTATTAAGGACTGTGAGATGGGGAGATTATCCTGGGCTATCTAGGTGGATACCAAATGGAATCACAACTTTCTTATATGAGGGAGATAGAGATTTCACTACAGTAGGGTCAGACAGAAGGCACTGGGATGATGGAAGCAGAGAGATTTAAAGATAATATGCTAATAACTTTAAAGATGGAGGAAGGGGCCATAAGCCAGAGAATGCAAAGCTCACGGTTATTGAAGCTGGAAGAGGCGTGAAAAGTCTCCCCTAGAGCCTCCTGAAGAAGCCAGCCCTGCCAGCATCTGGACTTTAGCCCAACAAAGCCGACTTCAAACTTCTGCCTTCCAAAATGAAACAGAAATGTCTGCTACTTAAAGCCACTAAATCTGTGGTAATTTGTTACAGTAGCAATAAGCAATTAGTACAGGGAATAGACAGTGAATAGTAGGTATTCAATAAATTCTTATAGAAGGCAAACGTGGCACAGTGAAAATTTCAGTAACTCTAAGTTTGTTTGAGACCTTACTATGGTCTATGTTATGAGTCCTCTATTCCAAGTGCTCTACATCAATGGAGGCATTTAATGCTGGGAACACCCTGAATTCGGTACATCATTATCCTTCCCCCCATTTTAACTCTAATGTATCAATTGCTGCCTCTCTGCAGCATGTTTTAGTGTTATATACAAAGACTCTTCCCCTAACCTAAGACAATGAACATTTTATGCTATATTTTCTTCTGGACATTTCATAGTTTTACATTTTACATTAAAATTTATTGTCTGTTTTGAGATGATTTTGGCATAAAGTATGAGATAAGTGAAGGGTTTTCTTAGGCTCTCCTGAGGAAGAAATGCCAATCAGCCACAAAGTTAGGCAATAAAGAGCTTTATTGGGGTTTACGGGCCTGGGCTAGGTTCCCTGGCCCACAGAGTGGGGCTGGGGAAGTCCCGCCCAAGCAGGGAACATGGAGGGGGTTTAGTTTGATTGGCTCTCTTCATGGGAGCTAGGGATTGGTCCCCTTAGAACAAAGCAGCACGATTGGTGGTTCTCCTTGGGCTCAGGTTGCTATGTGGGTAAAGCCCACCCTTTTGGCTCTCTGGTTTGACGTCAGCCATCTTTTCCCAGTTGTAGTTCAGCTGCCATTTTGGGTTGTAGTTCAGCCGCCATTTTTGCCCTACCCCTACACTCCGACATTCCAACGTCTTTGATAGGATAAGGGGCCTCTTTGATAGGATAAGGGGTGCTGTGTTCAATCAGGCTACTTTCTGTTGTCAGGGAGGCAAAGAGGAGAGGGGCTAGAGGTCTGCCGTTTCTGGTCTAGCAGGTGAGGCGGGTGATGATAGGCTGTAATCCTTTTAAGTTTGTGTGGGAGATAGGAAATTGGGGTCAGGATGGGAAAACATCAGGCCATTTTAGGCGGATGATGACAGGGGGGTGATGAGAAGCCACGTTGGGGTAGAAGTGTTCCATACTTGCGGGTTGACAAGGGAAGGGGAAATGGGCAGAGCTGGAGGAGGAAAGGGTCGGTTTTGTGCGATCTGAAGAGTAGCGCCTAATAACTGGAGAACATCCCATCCTCGAAGTGGAATAGGGCAGGAGGGTGTGACAAGGAATGAATGGGAAAAGGGAAGGATGTCCAGACTGCAGCTAAGCAGGGGGGTTCATCATGGGTGAGACGGGGTCCCGTCAACCCCCATGACTGAGATCTGGGAAAGAGTAAGAAGTCCTGAAAAAGATGGTAAAACAGAGTAAGTAGCCCCCGTGTCCACTAGAAAAGAGATGGACTTACCCACTACCTGTAGCGTTATCCTGGGCTCGGCGAGGGTGACAGGGGTCTTCGAGTCCAGGTCACTTCAATCGCCTAGGAGTCTGAGAAGTTCCAGTGCAGCCAGGGAAGAGTCTACACCTTGATCAGCTGGTCCCCTGCATGGAGGCACCAGGGACAAGCCTCTAAGGAGACAGGAATCCCTCCAGTGGCCAAGCTGTCGGCAATCAGGGCAAGGCTTCATTGATGGCCGAGGCTGAGGACTCTGGTGGGCCCAGTGCCCTTTTTCGCCACACTTGAAACAGGCCCAGACTTAGGCTTCACCCCCGCACCAGTGTTTGTCGCTGGCCGCAGGGCCGCTAGCATGGCCTGGGTTTGCAGGGCTACCTTTTGCTGTAGATGAACCTGGGAGGCAGCTTCTGCTTCCCAGTTATTGAAAACCTTAAATGCCATATTTACCAGATCTCGGATGGGGGTTTGGGGGCCATCCTCAGCATTTTTCAGTTTCCTTCTAATATCTGGGGCCGACTGGGAGACAAAGTGAGTAGCTAGGACAGTGGCCCCAGCGTTAGAAGCCGGGTCGAGGTGGGTATGGAGCACCATTGCCTCATTTAGTCTGTTGAGAAACAGCACTGGATTTTTTCTGGGGCCTTGGGGGACCTCTCTGAGCTTATCATAATTGACTGCTTTCTGGGCAGATTGGTGCATACCTGCCATGAGGCACTCAACCATTTGGTCGCAGCGTCTCCAACCCGCCTGTCCTACCTGGTAGCTTTAGCCTGGTTCTGCCTCTGGCACAGTTTCAGCCCCTACTGGCATTAGAGGATTGGTGGCGTGGGTTTGGTCTGCATGAGCCCCAGCTGCAGTCCAGACGCAGTGGTGCTCCTCCAGGGTCATGGTGGAAGTTAAAATGATGTGTAGGTCATGCCATGTGAGGTCATAAGCCTGGGCTAGGTATTGGAATTTCTTGATAAAATTGGTAGGGCTAGTGGAAAAAGAGCCGAGGCATTTCTCAATTGAAGAGAGGTCAGTCAGTGAGACGAGGACACGGACTTGAATGACAACTTCTGCTCCCGCCACTTCCCGGAGCGGGGGGGGTGGGGGGGCAAATATGGGAGTCTAGGGGCTCTAAGTTCAGGCGGGAGCAAGTATGCAAGCTAACCAGGGAAGAAAGGTCTTCAGAGGGAGGGGCAGAATCTGGTTGAGAGGGTAGAGCCGGGGCTGGAGTAGCCATTGGCAGGAGCTGAGGAGGAGGACAAGGAGGAGAAGCAAGGTCTTCAGGGGAATCAGAGGAGGAGAAAGGTTCTGGGGCAGTAGGCTTAGGAGACTGGACGAGTTCCGGGTTCTCTCGGGCGAGGAGAACTTGGGCTGTGGAGCATTGGGTGCACATATCCAGGTGGGAGTGCAAGGCCCAAAAACCTTGAATGTGGGGGACCTCAGACCATTTGCCAGTCCGTCTGCAAAAATTATCTAGGTCAGTAAGGGTAACGAAATTGAAAGTGCCTTTAGGAGGCCAGGTCTCATGATTATTGAGCTGATATAATGGCCAGACTGTAGTGGATAGAAAAATCAGCTGTTTTCCCTTGAGGCCAGGATCAATTGTTGGCAAATTTTTCAGGAGGCACCCTAGAGGTGACTTATGGTCTGGTTTGGACTCCTGCCCCCGATTCCTGGTCCTACAAGGAGCAGCAGATGGGAATGGGCGACCCTCAACTCAATGTGCTGATCCGATCGGGTACAAATGGGGGTCTGGGTCCAGGGACGTCTCCTCCAGTGCCTAGAGCCTCAGTGGGGAAGAGCAGCCTCTCCCAGAAGGGTCACCACGGCACAGCGCTGCAATTTGGTGGAGAGCAGTCTCTCCCAGCAGATGGGGGCCTGGAATCAGTGTTCGGGGACCAAAAACTTAAGGGCAATGGCACTTACCCTGGTTCTTAGTCCAGACTGGTGGGGTGGCCGTGAGGCCTCCTTGGGGAGTAGGGAGAGGAGTGGTCTTCAGCAAACAGCTCCTCCTGGTTTGGCACCAAATGAAAGGTTTTCTTAGGCTCCGCCGAGGAAGAAATGCCAGTCAGCCAAAAAGTTAGGCAGTATAAAGCTTTATTGGGGTTTGTGCACCCGGGTGAAGTTCCCTAGCTCACAGAGTGGGGAAGTTGCACCCAAGCAGGGAATGTGGCAGGATTTTATTTTGGTTGGCTCTCTTCATGGGAGCTGGGGATTTGTCCGCTTTGAACAAAGCGGCAATGTATCACTGGTGGTTCTCCGTGGGCTCAGGTTGCTATGTGGGTAAAGCCCGCCCTTTCAGCTCTCTGGTTTGACGTCACCATATTTTCCGGGTTGTAGTTCAGCCACCATTCTGTCCTACCCTGCCCATGCTAACAATAAGGATCAAGATCTTTTTCTCCCACTGGGAAGTTGTTAGATGTAAAAGCACAATTTGTTTAAAAGACTACTCCTTCTCTCCTGAACTGTCTTTGCGGCTTTGGAACTAATAATCAGTTGACCATATCGTGTGGGTCTGTTTTTGAACCCTCTCTTGTGTTGCATTGCTCCCTGTGTCTCAGCATTTCATCATTACCACACTATCTTCATTATTGTGGCTTTATAATCAGATTTGAAATCAAACATTATATGAAACCTCCAACTTTTTTACCCAAAACTTCCTTGGCTATTCTGATTTCTTTTCCCATCCATATAAATACTAGAATTTGTTGACATCTACAGGAAAAATTCTATTGAGATTTTGATTGAGATTGTGTTGGATTTATAGATCACCCTTTTCAGCATATGAAGAAACTGAGGCATAGAGAGGATAAGTAATCTGCTCAAGATCACACAGCTGCAGCCTCGAAGGAGCTGGGTTTTGAGCACAGGCTGTCTGGCCCCTTAATCTCTACTCCTAATCTCCTTGCTTACTGCCTCCACAGGTTGTAAGTGGAGCTACACCACGTGGATCCTGTAAAAGATCGAAATGTCACTAGGGCCCAGCCTCAACTCCATTAAAAGCCTTTGGAAGAACTAGTCTCATGAAATGTCAACTGGGGACCACAGTGGTAGTGATGGGGTGAGGGAGTTAGTGGCCTAGGTAAGTGTATTTGTAGTTTGAGTGGGTGGTCTTTTCAGATCCTAGAGCTCCCAAGATTTCTCTGCTCATGCAGAGGATCCTGTTGCTCACAGCAGCACGTCTAAGCTAGGAAATGGGTTTTGTTTAATGCACACATTTGATGCTGTCTCTCCTTTTCCATTAGCACTTACACTCAGGATAATGAGCGGCTAGGGAGAAAAAGTCTGGTTAAATTTCTAATAAAAGGATGTCTTGTGTTTAAATAATTAGGCAGGAGAATGAAAATGTTTTCCCCCCTGACTGACTGTTCCGCTGAGTGATCTTTTGTTGGCAACCTGACACACCTGGTCAAATGGGGCTGGTCGTGCAGGGCACGCCCTTCCCCGCCTCTTGCTCTTCCCCACCTCTCAAAACCAACTTCCTCCACAGCAGTGCTGTCCTGGGGCAGTGTCCTAGGGCAATGTTTCAAAGAGAAGCCAGAGAGAAACAAGATAATCACAGGGGCCCTTAGCGTAGGGTGGGAGGAATGAGAAATAAACCTTTTGACAGAGCAAATCTGTCTCTTTAAAGGGCTCACTATCTAGTTCAGAGTTTCCCATTGTAGTCATAGACAAAATGATTGACTGATCCCTGAAACAAAATGGCTGCTGAAAGGTATGATGACAGCACAATATTTGACATCTGGTAGGTGACCAGTAGTTAATGAAGAAATGTGTAAAGCTAATGGGGTTAGAAGCAGTATCTAAATTATGCCATGCCATGGGCCTCAAGTTTTAAATGGTACTTTGAAATTGCTTTTTGACTGATCACATAAGGAGGCTTGCAGTGGGCTGCAACTGTGTGTGACTGGAGGCAAAAACTGCTTGTAAGACCCGGAGAACTTATCCAAGGCTTTCACTATGTCTATAGGGGTTTTTTCTACACTTGGAAACACATAGTGGGAGAGATTATTCTGTCTTGAGCTCCTGTCTTCCTTGATAACAACTACACTCCAAGTTACCCAACCTTCTATGTGAGTTGATTTGGTAATTGATTGCTGTAATTAAAAATTCATATTATGGAATAAGTCATAGAATGGTATTCACCTAATCTATGTATCTGTATTTATATCTACCTACCTATCTGCAAATCCTTGACTTGCACTGACTTGTCTAAGTCACTAAGGAGTGACTTGTTTTCCTGATTTTAGTGTCTGGTTTTCTGGAGGCCTTCATGAGTATATTTGATCAATCTTTGTGTTTTTTTCCCCAGGAATGGACCTGAACTTAAATTCTGGTTTTACACACTAAGAGCCTTGATTAGTATTTATCAGTAGATGATCTTAAACATATTTTCTGAATGTATGAGAAATATGAATAGTACTCTCACCATGAGAAATTGCCATGTCTTTCCATAAGAGAACTAAACCTACATTAGTCACAACTGATTGTCTCTTATAAACTAGAAAAAGGATTTTTATAGAAGAGAGAAGGAAATATCCTTATGAAGGCGTCTGAGAATGCCTCCACAGGTTCGTTCGTTCCTTCCTTCCTGTCTTTCTTTCTTCTTTTTTAAAAATCTGCCTAAACATGGGGTTTCCAGATAAAATATAGGACACTGAGTTAAATATTAACTTCAAATAATCACATATTTTAGGGGTATAAATATGTGCCATACAGTATTTGAAACATTTACAGTAAACACTATTTTGTTGCTTATCTGAAATTTAAATTTAACTGGGCATCCTGTATGGTATTTGCAAATCTGGCAATACTACTTTAAGACAACTTAGTTTACAATTCTCAAACTTCCTCTAATCTCAACACCTGGAAGAGCTGGCTCTCTTGGCAAGAATGGGTTGTGTCCTCTGAGTTCAGATCATCAGGCGGAAGCATGTGGGGCGTGATCTGGGTCATACAGACAGTTCCACGTGGTGTGGTGGCAATCGCTTCGAACTGGCTCTCCAATATCTGTTCTCCTCTAATTCCATATCAATAGAAGCTGTAGATGAGCACATGGCTTCCCAGCTACCGGCAGCTCTTTCCAGTCTCTCTGGCAGCTAACTGGCCCTATGACCAACTTCTTGTCAATGGGGTGTGTATGCCCCTTCCAGTCCTGGTTAAAGGGCATCCCTTGGGACTGGACTCAGTTTATGTAACTATGAACATAAAGAACATAGAGAACCCTGGCTCTCTCCCTCTAGGCCGGGTCTCTACCCTGCTTCTGACATGTTACATTCCTGTAGCTGTCACCACTTTTCTTCTCGTGGTTGCTTCAGCCTCCCAGGCTCTATGGCCTCCACAGCTGGGAGGCATCTTTCATACCCAGGTTCAGATGGGTGAGGCTCCCTGAAGGGGCAGTAATACGATTCAGAAATGTGGGAGAATAGTAACACCCCAAAAGATGAACTTGGCCATGAGAGATAAAACTATCAGAAATTGCTCTGGGTAAGTTGCTGGGCTCCAGTTCTCCCACCCCTGGCAAGGCTCCAACACCTGCCTACACTGCCTTCGCCCAGTAGCTTGTAAGAAATGCAGAAACTCAACTGAACCGCAGACCTATTGAAGCAAATCTGAATTTTAACAGAGAGATTCATAGGCACATTGACGTTTGAAAAGACACAGACGCTCAAACAAACAAAACTGGCACCTACATACACTGTAGTCAAACTCCTGAAAACCAAGGACAAAGGAAAATCTCTCAGGCAGCCAGAGGAAAGAGACATACTCCAGTGGGGCACAGGCGAGAATTACTGCAGTGTTCTTGCCGGAACCTAGGCAAGTCAGAAGCGTGACATCTGTCATGTACTGTAAAAACCAAACTACCAAAAATATTTTTGCAAAATGAATACCTTTCCCAACAAACAAAAACTGAGAAAATGAATTATAAGCAGTCCTGCACTCCTAGAAATAAAAGAGTTCCTTCAGGCAGAAGCAATATTATGTAAGACAGGAACTTAGCTCTATACAGAAAATGGCATAAATAAAAGTAGATACAACTTTTTAAAAATTCTATGGTCTCTAAAAAAGCTGGGCGATTCACTAAAGCAAAGACGTCCTCACCGTGGCGTGTGTAGACAGGGCACGTGGGACAAAACGTGGCGGGCGCAGCAGTGGCGCAACAGACGAGAGGCAGGAAGGGGCGGATTCGGCCGTAGGACCCACGGGTAATTGAAGGGAGACCTAATTAATTCAAGAGCAATCAACTCGACTTAACTGACATTCCTAGAACACTCCACCCCGAAAGACAACGGAAAAATATGCCTTTGAGCCATAGCAGAAATAAACTAGACATTAATAACAGGAAGATATTTGGAAAATCCTTAAATATTTAGAAATGAAGCAACACACTTCTAAATAATCCATGAACCAACAAAAAAAGTTATGAAGGAAATTAGAAATATTTTGAATTACATAATATGAAAAATATGGATGACAATCAGTGTTATAGAGAAATAATTAAATTATTATCCCACCCATTATCTACACCCTTCTGTTGGACTCTAGGTCATTTTCTAGGTGCCTCTTTGTTATGCAGAATCCAGGTGATAGGGTGACATACCAAGAAAACTAAAAAATCCCGAGTCTCAGTTAACATCCATAAAAGTGAACTGAGGCACAAGTGAAGGAAGGTGTCAAGCAGATCTTTCTGACATGGAGGGGGATGGTGGAGAACATGATCTGGGGGCAAGGCACTGAAAATCGAAAAGGAGAGCTTGAAGATGACAAAGGGATCTAAACTCTAAAGGGTATTTCAAGGAGTTTTGCTGTATACTAAAAACATACCCCAATTTCAATATTTTGTCAAAAAACTAAGCAAAGATTTACATGTCTTTTGATTTCTTTTTTTTCTGAAGGTGGCTGTTTCTTTGAATGTGACTTAAAGACAGAGCCTGTACAGCCAGAAACAGCCCTCTCCATTCTCTCCTTCCATTTCATGGAACAGTATTTCCTCCTTTCACTGTTTCCTTGGGCCACAGGTTGTTTTCTTTCTAATTTATGTTCTTACTGAGTGCCTCTTTGGATATTTATTTTAGTTGCTCTACTTCGCAAGGAGAAGCCTTTAGGAGGAAGAGGGCCCCCATACTCCCCTGCCCAGGAAGGGTTAACCCCCCTAGGAATGGCCCTTGACCTCTCCCTTGTGCGCTGAGAATATAGAACATTTTATCTGCATTAGGCATCTGGATTACTCTGGCAGTTTGAAGTCCCGTACATCCTCCCTCCACCACCACAAATGGTGAGCGCATGACCCAAAATATGCCAGGAATTTGAATTCAGAACATACAGACACACAGTGGAAAGGTGGCTGAAGCTGAGTCATTGTGCTGGCGGCCTCTAAAATGTCCTATCCCAGGAATTCCTGGTACTGAGGTTCCTGGAGCTGCTCTAGTCTGGTTCTTTCCGAGATTTTTTTCCCCCTTCAGCTCTGCATTTTCTTGCATTGCTTTCATCAGTTCTTTATTGCTTGAGTCAACCATAATCTGTTTCTCTTGTTTGCAAGCAAACGGCCATAACTGAGATGAGTGACAACATACAAACGGTACTGGGTGCTGTGCCAGATTCTTTTGAGTTAGGCCTGCTTGTGCTGATGTGGGCTGTGTGATGACTCAGTGCTCCCACATCTTTTTCTACTTATTCTGTCCTGAAACATCTCATCTTACAGTGGACAATATGCTGAGACATCATTTGTCCCTCCAAAAACATTATGTTTCAACTCTACTAATGTTCCTATTAGTCCATGTGTCAATTAGGGACAGAATTTGGATCATAAAAGTAAATATCATGCATCAGTTATAAAGTGGCCACTTAAATGACCCAAAATATATGCATATCAATTTTTTGACATTATTTTTGAAAGANAACATCTCATCTTACAGTGGACGATATGCTGAGGCATCATTTGTCCCTCCAAAAACATTATGTTTCAACTCTACTAATGTTCCTATTAGTCCATGTGTCAATTAGGGACAGAATTTGGATCATAAAAGTAAATATCATGCATCAGTTATAAAGTGGCCACTTAAATGACCCAAAATATATGCATATCAATTTTTTGACATTATTTTTGAAAGAAGAGCACATCGCTTAAAAAACTTCAGAAAGTCTGTTGTGGCAGACCTGACTTTTTGTTGTGTTACACAGACTTCACTATTCTTCCTGATACCACAATGTGGATCAAGTTCAGCCTTGACAAATGTGTAGTTGAGTGTCATGAGCTTAGAAAGCTAACGTGCAAGGGAATGAACAGAAAATTCACAAAAAAGGAAGACAAATAGTCAATAAGCATATGAAAATGTGTTCATTGTCAGTAAGAACAAAGATGTTTAATGGACCAGTCATGATAGTCTGGGTAATGCCACAGTAAACTCAACACCAAATCTCAGTGGCTTAGAACGACAAAGGGTGATTTCTTGCTCATCTCTGTCATGACTTAGCTGAAGGCTTTGTTTCATAGAAATGATTAACATGTCATGTTCATGTGAATTAATTATGAGACCCAGGCTGATGTGGACCCTGGCCCGCAGGGTCTGTGTGTCGTGGCTGTGGTGAACAAATAAACACAGACTACAGAAGTCCTGTGGAGAAAAAGGGATGGCACAGCCGCTCTCTAAGTGAGAGAAAGGGCCCGGCCCCTGCCTGGACAGGTTGTTATTGCTTTTCTGGGCACATTACATCGAGGATGGTCCTCATTTACTATGCAGATTTGCTTTAGGTGGTTACCATTTACAGATAACAAAGGAGAGGAAGTTGCTAATTACTACAAAGAAAAAGGATATTCACAAATGCAAAAGAAAAAGTGGCTGAACTGGTTACACTCCATCCTTGGGAGGTTTAGCATGGATTTTAGGAAGTTACTTTAAAGATAAGCAGTAAATTTCTGCCTCAATTCAGGGTGAGGGAGTTTTAGCAAAAGCAAGCCTCATAGCAGCCTAGGTACAATGAAGGCCTGATTCCCCGTGGGAAAACCTATCTGTGGGCTTGGGTCCTGTGTGCTGAGTTGTTTCTCACTGGTTTTCCGAGTCAGGGGCTGGGCTACAATTCACCATGCCACATGGAACAGTTCCCTATAATAGGCCACTTTCTGGAATATTGCTGGTAACCTGTAGCCAAAGTGGTACAGAGCTAGTTCTGTGTGGGTCATATATTGGAAATGGAAAGTATGGCCCAGAGTGATACCTATCATTTTTACTCACAACTCAGTGACCAGAGCATGTCATATGTCCCCATCTAACCTCAAAGTCCATGAAATTTAATCTTACTATATGCTTGGAAGGTAGAAAATAAAAAATTTTTGGTGGGCAGCATTAAAGACTAGAACATGTAATCAAAACAACAGTAAGCTATTATTTTTTCAGCTATTAGACTGGCAACTTTATAAAGAGAAATTAAACCTGGCTCAGCAAGTATGTGGAAACAGGCATTCTTATACATCAGGAGTGAAATTTTGTATATCATTTCTTGGGGCAGTTTGACAATTTACACAACACACATACACACATACTCTCACTGTGCATATACTTTGCCAGATAATTTCACCTCTAGGAATTTAAACTAAAGAGACAGATATTCGCAGTTGTGAAAAGATAGGATTACAAAAACATTCATTATAGTTGTGTATAACAGTGGAAAATAGGAATGACTCATAAATACAGCAGCAGGGTAATGACTAAACAGTTATGTTAGAGCTGTTTGATGAAATATTATAGATCCATTAAAATTATGCTCTTAAAGAATTCATAACTAAGTAATATCTTTATTTTATAATGGTAAGTGACAAAGCAGACTACACATCCAGTATAACTTCTCACTGCATTCTATAAAATCTTCCTCATTGCCCCTTCTAGGATCACTGCTCCTCATCACTGCTCACAGCAGAGCCTGAATATCTACTACTAGGGACCTCCATGAGGGTTGGCCTTCCTTCTGTGAGTCCCATGCTGCTTTATAGCTTGATTGTGTAGCGTCTACAGAAGCTATGCTGGAAGCAGGGTGGTGGGTGTTGTCAGAGTGACTTCCATTTCCCTGAAGGCTCACTTATACTCAGGACTGGGCAAGAGATGGAAGTAGTGACCCCACCCCCGTAGTCCTTCTCACGGGCTCTGCTCTCCAGGCATTAGCAGAGCACCCTGGTCTTCTCACTTGGGTCCTTCCTCCCTTCTTTCCTTCCCTCCTTCCACCTTTTTGTTTTCTGGAAAGAAACATTTATTGAGCAGTTTTAAGGTTCAGGCACTGTGTGCATTACTGGGAACACCACAATGAACAGGAAACTGTCTGCCCATTCTATCTATCTATCATTGGGAAAGAGAGGCAATTGCAATATATCCCTGTGGTAGGTACCTCTGAGGTGCCTTCATGGCCCCCAACTTCTGGTATTCATGCCCTTGTGTTACCCTCTACCCCGAACATTGGCTAGACTTAGTGACTCGCTTCTAATAAATTGAATATGGTAGAATCTGTGTGATCTCTGCGGATGGCACTTTGGAATTGTTTTTGTTACGCCATTTAGACATAAAATTTATTATTACCGTGGATCTAGTTTTCAGGTATTGAGTTATCCATTTTTTGAAGAAATGAATTCTGAAGAAGTGTGGGAGGAAAGAGTACATTTTATAAAACCATACAGTAAAGCTCATGAAATAACCTTTGAAGAGCAAGGGTTTTGAGTATGCTATTAAAAATCTGTAATGGACAGTTAAGGGATTACCAGACAGTGAAAGAAAAGTAAGCTTGCCAAACAAGGATTTCAGTGTAGAGTTTGTTGTTATTTGGCGATCTTGAAAGGAACACGTTACAGTTGAAGACTGAGTGGAAGGGCCTGCCATTGTTGTTCCCCGTCTGGTTGCTGCTGTTTCCATTCCTTTGTTGGGCTTCTAGCTTCATAACTTTCCAGCAGATACATGTTGAACACGTCTGTTTTATGGTAAAGACAGGATCAGAGGCCCTGGCGACTGACACTTGATTTGTCTGTTTTATTCTGTTTCCATGACTATATCTACTGTCTTGTCTTGATTTATATGCAAAACCCAGAAAACCTACAAAAATGTATTTTGTGGTTATCTAGGAATAAGAGAGAAAACATTGCTGTTATTTTTTGTGAAGAAAGTCAATTTTGTATAGTTTATTTCAACATAAATAAAATGTGAATTTTGTTTTATGTTTTTTTTAAAGAATATAGTGGAGCAATGGAATGTCCCTTCCAGGAATAGGTAGTTAAAAGGCTCTGGCTTCTGTTGTTGGTCTCCACCACCACTTCCCTCTCCCTCTCCCTCTGGGGACAGCGAGCTGCCGTGTGCTTCACCGGGATGCTGCACAATCAGTGTCGTTTGTCAGAAATAGAAGGCAATTGTCAAAATAATCACAAGAAAAGCAAAACAGAGCTGTTAGATCCTAACAAAACAAGATTGTCCACTGAAAACTCTGAATCTAAGACCTCCTCCTTTCCTCTCCCTGTGTCACTCTTAAGAAGAGAACTTAAGATAAAAACTAACCATTAGACTGAAATTTTCTGTGATGTGATCAGAATGATTAAAAGGAATTTAAAAGGGAATGTATAGTTCTATTTTAGTTACTGCTGTTGTTCATCTCTTATTCATGAAGCACTTTGAAAACATTTCCCTACATTAATAAATAACCCAAGACCCTGAGCCACAAATGTGGATTAACACTCCATAGCAAGGGGAAAACTATTTTTTTTTCAAGCCAAACCCAAAGCACTAATTCTGTACCTGATGTGTGGCATGGTGGTGTTTCATGAACTTTCACAGTGTGTTACCAGATTTGACTGATATATAAAATCACCTCCCCCTCCAGCAGAGCACATGCATTTCTGTGTGTGACGGAGGGCTCTGCAGAGGGAGTTAGCAACGTGTCTCCCAGTTTCCGTACCTAAGAAACATCACCTCTCTCTGGGAACAGCGAACTGGAACTCTTGTCAGGGCTATAGCCACGCAAAGGTGATGTAGCAATAAAGAGTGACCCAGCAAATAGTAAAATAACTAGAAACATTTTCAATTTTCCAAAACTTGCTTTTTAAAGACCATCATTAACCTTTTAATAAAGCTTTTGAGCACACTGTCAAAACTCCTAGAATTCAAAAATATACCTAATCTTCCCACTTTTGGATTAAGACCATCAACCATAAAGTGTGAAAAATGTCATAGTTTATAGGTTGGAAGCAGACTCTTCCACTAGCAAGCAAGTCGGATTTCAGAATTCTTGCAATAAGGGTTTACTTTTATGGGAACAAATACTTCTTGATTCATTTCCTCTCTCAAAGCAATAGAGTGTGATTTGCAGAGATAAAATTCTCTCTGAAATGCTTCCTATCATGCAACAATCTCTTTTTTCTCTCTCTAAGATACATTATGTAAACACTTTAAGCTTGTAAATGATTTGTTCCAAGTGACAACAAAGAATAACATTTCCTAAAGGAACAGTGATTTCCTTTCTCAGAGTTTTGGGATATGCCTGATACATTTCTAGACAGATGGGCTCAAACAGCATAGTGAAGCCATGGAAATGCAAAGGTGGGGAAGAGAAGTGCATGGCAGCAGCTGGGGGTGTAGTTTCATGCATAAAAACAGAAAAAGATGATACAGGGTGAGAGGACTGTTATTATTTTTCCTCCAGTGCAGAACTGGGCCATGGTTGGGTGCCTGGAGTGAGCTTGGCAGAAAATCACTTGCTTTCTCATGCTGTTATGTTCCACAGGACTTTTTGTCCACATTACTGTCTTAGCAAATGGCCTAGTTAGTAAACTAAATGCTACAGTAGTTCCTACACCCAAATCAGAAGAAATCTGCTGACCTAAAATATGAAAATTAACTGAGGTTGAACTTGATTCTTTTCTTTTTTTAATTTTAAAAGAGATACTTGCCTACTATCCCCAAAATGGTTTTAAATAAGTATTTAACTTGGATTGAACTGTTTGAGTCTCAGACAAGAAAAAAATAAAAATAAGTCATAAGAAGAGAATGAATAGGCAGGAACCAAGTTCCACTTCCTCTCTCAAGAAAGATTTGTGACTCACCCATCACTATTTTCTTGTCTCTAAGGAGGAGCTTTGACAGAATAAAATGTTTCATTTGCTTAAAAGCTCAAACCAATAGCAATTATATTTAATTGAAACATTAAAATTAAAGGAAAAGGACAGATTGTCATACTCTAGAAGGTCAGCCTCAGGACATGCAAGGTCTCAGTGACTGGCTGTCTGGGAGGAGATGGAGTCTGGATTCAGGCTCAGGAACATTATATGGCTGTGGCTCTGATCCCCCACAACCCTGAGTGATGGTCCAAGCTGATATTGGATAAATGATGCAATTGCATGCAATGTTAATATCCAAGGGGATGTGGTGCATGTCAGCAAAAGTCTCCACAGACAGGTGATGCTTCAGTTTAGCAGAGAACTAATATCACACTTACACAAATGGTTCAACTTCTTATCGTATAACCCTAGCCAACAACTTGAAGGTCAGTGGAGAGTCTTCAGTCACCCAGGAAGAGAAACGGTGAAGGTTGCCAATGCTTCCGCAGAGCAAAGCTGAGCTCTGTTTCTCAGAGGAATTGAGGCAGAAGTTCAATCATGTAAACTAGACCCACAGTGAGAATTTGGGAGGTGTTACAACCCAGAGAACCCACCCCAGGCCTTAGAGACACTGGTCTACAGAAAAACAACTGTTTCCAGAATCTGCTCACTTGCACAAAGTGTGCCTCAGTGATGCCTAATTAGAAGGTAGGAATTGGCATTAGTGTTAGAAAACCAAGCAACTTTGCCATGGCAAGTAGGATCAGCAGCACTCACGGAGGGTATGCTGTGGTGATAGCCTGCACTACATTGTATGGAAAGGACGTGTAAAAGAATTTACAGAACTCCGAATGGCCAAAAGATGAAAGACTTCCAACCTCCTGGCAATCAAGGAAATGCAAGTTAAAATCACAATCAGTACCATTTCATACCCATTAGGTGTACAGAAGAATGTTAGTGCAGCATAGTAAAAAAAAGTTAAAATTACCTAATATTCATCAATAGTATGGATATTTTATTTAGTAACAGACATTTACGGTGATTTAAGTTTTGTATTATATTTTGCAATAGGATGCTATAATGAACATGAACTAGTAGAGAAAATTGAAGGCACATTCATGAAATTCTTAAATAATGTATTTCTAGGTAACACAAGTTTAAGTTATAGAGTATATCTAGATAGCTAAGTCAATGCAGAAAAGCATTTTGTTCCTAGTTCTCACACAGCACTCTCCAGCTTATAATCCACATTTTTATTTAGGTGCCCAGTAATGTGATACAGCACTAAGTTCTTCGAAAGCAGGAACCAAACAGAATACCTTAACAAAGCAGGTGCTCAGTGGTAAAAGGTAAATAGAATAGCAAGTGAATGAAGAGTCCAGGACACAATTGTGTCACTTGCTTAACTGTTACCATTGGACCAAGGTCAAAGCCATCATTGTTAATCTCAGTTTCTGCTTTTCCTCCTGTCCTTCCTGGCTTTTTTCCAGAACTCCCTACTTCCCTCCTTACAGATTTGTTGGACAAGTCAGGGACAATCTGGGAGGAGATGATCTGTCCCCACCTACACTTTTCATCTCGGCTTAGATGTTTTGGGACTGTCCCCAAGAGCAATACGATGCCTTTGAGGTGACCCCAAGAGTACGTGGTGTTTTAATACAGTACGCACTCGTGCGTGTGCAAGTGTTCCCATGTGCGTGGACACAAAGTGCCCGCACTGGCTGGGTGTTGAGCTTTCCCTCCACCATGTCACCCCTAATTTTAGGGATGCTCCAAAGACTCACACACAGAGAAGTAAGGAAAACAAGTGAAACCTAAACACCCTGGCTGCTCTCAGAGCACCTTGATGGGCCTTCACTGTAACGGGCATTTCACGAATATACCTGGAATAAATTCAAAGACTAGCCTGTGCCAGGAGGGACGGAGGCCTTTAAAAATTCTAAAATAGACAACAAATAAAATAATGTTCAGGTGCATTTAAAGTAGGAGAAACAAGAAAAAAGATAATCCCATTGCAAAGGGAACTTGATGCCATGTTAATAGATGCCACAGAGAAAATGGAAAAATGTCACCACCATTTTGCTTTGATTTTCAAAGCCAGCATTTCCCAAAGTGGGTTCCACAAGATCTGAGTTCTCGAATAGGTTTTTCAAGAAGAGTTGCCTGGCCAGATACTGTTGGGAAACATTGGGAAAATAGAGTTCTTTACTGCAGGGTTTTCCCTTTGCTTTAAGATGCTTCGATGCTCTTTGAAACCCATTCAGACTTAGGTTTTGATTGACACTTTTTCTCTGGAAGTATCTCATGGGACTAGTGGTCTATGAAACACACTTTGGAGAACACTCTTTAAAAGCAAGGAGAATGTGTCTTCTAAAAAAACATATAGAATAAATAGGGGAAAGATCAAATTTCATTAGTAAATCATACTTTTGTCTTTGGGGGGAGAGAGAGAGAGAGAGAGAGAGAGAGAAACTATTTTCAAAACTCTCAAATATTTTAGCCCAGAAAGTATATTAGCCCAACTACTATAAACCATTTTGAGAAGTAAAAGAAAATGTTAAAAATTTCATCCAATTGGAAATGAGCAAGTAACATATCCAAAGAAAGGTTTTAAAAACTTGAGACCAAAATGTAATAACCATTTAGGGTTACAGTAGATTTTCATTCCATTATGATTCTTCTACTGCAAGGGACAGAAACCAACACTGACAATTTTAAGGAAAAAGGGAATACACTGTTGGGACTTTTACTGGAAGCAAATGAGAGACTAGAGACTCAGGCTTGAAACCAGGGCACTAACCAGGAAAGCTATAGGCACTACAGCCTGAAGTACACATTTATCTTTTGCAACTGCCTTGGTTGAAGAGAAATCCTTCAAACACTTTTCACCTCTATCAATTACTCCACTGGGACTCTACGTCCCAGGAGAGAGAGTCCAGTTGGAACAGCTTGGTTCTCACACCTACCTCTTGGCCAAGGGAGAGCTGTGCACCAAAGAATGCTCACAATGGGGACATGTATTACCTAAAATAAAATGGGGTAGGGGTGCTGGTAGAAGAGGAAATGGAATGGAGAATACCTGAATATCAACAAATTCCCACTATGTGTTTCCTAAGAACAAGCTATATCAAATTAATCTAATTGTGTGAGACTGGTAAAACTCTGAAATAGCATAGAAGAACTGTATTATTGATTCATTGTTTACATTTAATTCATCCATTTATTTATGTCTTCAATAGGCAGCAAAGAAACATAAGACACCATTGTACACAAATCACATTAGTTTCTTGCTGAAAACCTTTAGAGGTTTACACTTAGGATAAAATACAAAATCCGTAATGTGGCCTCTAAGGCTCCACAGTGCAGACCTGTCCTTTTCCCCTCCCCTTGCCCCGCCCACTCCAGCCCAGTGCCCCCCCCNCCCCCCACCCGGCTTCCCACCCACTGTGCCTCTTCTCACTCCAACCTGAAAAACCCATGTAATTTCTAACTTCTAGTCATCATGGGCCTCAGGTTAAATGCTGGTTCCTCAGAGAACTTTTGCTAAACCCTCAGTCTGATTTCTCTCCTGCTGTTCTGGTCCCTGAAACACTGGTTTTTCCTTCGTAAAACAATTCGCCATCTTCAGTTTTTCCTTTTGATTTATGTAATGACTCTCTCCCTCAGAAGATGGCCCACTCCGAAAATCCAAGGACCACATCTAGCTCCTTCAGTTCTAAATGTGATGCCTTGATCAGTGTTGGCACTCAAGAAATTCTATTGGATGAGGATTCAGAAATGAATATGCACCCTATGTGCATGGAGTCTGCCTTCTAGGGATGAGAAATTATGACAGTCACTGGTAAGTGCAGCACTAGAGGGTGGCAGAAAGTACCCCCCCAAAAAACCCCATCTTAAAGGGAAGGGCAGTTTCACAAGGTCTCCCTTTGTGTCCCTGTGAATTTCTCCAAGAGGTGCAATGAGGGGTGGATGGCAGCACCTGGCAGCACAGAGAGGGGGAAGGGAGAAGGAAGTGTGAGGCGTGCCCCTTGGGTGAGTGCGGAAGGGTTGGGGTTGTGACCCCTTCTGTAGCATTTGTATCCAAGGCCTGGTTGAAGACAGAATAATTACGAAATTGGCAAGTGACACAGCATTGGGAGGAATGACTAATGCACTGGCTTGTCTAAAATTCTATTCCATCAGGTTTGCTTTAGACATGCATACTACATTGCACTCCTTAATGGAACGTTTATTTTCTGTTAATTAGTAGTGTCTTCATGTTTAAATATATTTGTAATTTAATTCAAATGACTTGGAAAATGCGTTTTTTAAGAGAACAATTCAATGACTTGATATTCTATTAAAATGTTAAATATGTTACAAATTAATTCACAATGCCAGAGTTAAAAACAAAGCCATCAAAACCAAATGTTAACATTCCTTTTTCAAACTCATGTGTTTTCAGCCTTTCAATTATCACCATAACATGATTTTTATTAAACTTTTACTTTTCTTTCGTTTGCACAATTAGTCTTAAATTCAATGTTTTACAACACCATGATAGGACCATTAGCCAGTTTATGCTTACTTGGTTGTTAAAATGAGCTAACAAAAACCAATTTCCTTTTCTTCCCCCCTCCCTGCCTCTCTTTTTCCTTTCCTCTGTCCCTTCTTTCTCCCTTCCTCTTTCCACAAACATTTATTTAGATTCTAGAGCTAATCTAGAGCTCTGCTAGGTGCATATATTTTGAATATATATAGTACTTGGATCCAGTTTTTATTTAACTAGCTATGCTCAGAGTAAGGTAACGTGACTCAATTGGCCCAATGACAGCACACATCCAGAAACATCTCATGCATATTTAAACTCCTTATTTCAGTCCAGTATAATGTGACAGAGTGGCCTTTCCCTTGCCCTCACATTCGTCCTTGGATACTGATTCACACACGTAGCTCTTGGTTAGTTTATCATTAGTGCCTACTGTGAGAGCAAAATAAAAAATGTACTCAGCTGAGTCTTTAGTGAGTCAGTAAGCCTTCTTTTCATTTCCTAATTATAGTTCTAGTTCAGGCTGGAATAAGCAGTTCTGCACCCTGAAATTGTAATTAAATCTATTAATTTAAAACATAGGCATAGACCATAGCACATCAATTAAAATAGTTACAGGTTGTATCTAATATAACACAAGGATCAAACAAGTACACGGTTCTATGTATGACACATTAAATAAAACTGGGGGCATTTAATTTACCCGATTTTTCACTGTGGACCTGCTTCCTTGTCTTCTGTTATTTTTTAGAAATGTTTTCCTTTTCTTACTTTGTTGTTGTTATTTAGTAGACGTCCCAGGTGTTCTTGAGTAGGAAGAGAGGGTGCCTTAGAGCTCAGTCTGGGGTGGCTCAGTTGGTTGGGCATCATTCCACAAAGTGAAAGGTTTAATTCCAAGGCAGGGCACAAGCCTGGGTTTCAGGTTCGATCCCCAGTTGGTGGGTGTCCAAGAGGCAACCGATCGATGTTTCTCTCACACGGTGATGTTTCTCTCACACGGTGATGTTTCTCTCCTTGTCTTTCTCCCTCCCTTCCCCCCTCTCTAAAAAAAACTAATAAATAAATATTAAAAAAGGAAGGAAGAAAGAGAGAAAGAAAGGAAAAGAATTTGGTAGCATTGTGTATGAATGACATTCACTAATGTCCAACTGACACATGAAAAAATGTCCTGGAGAGTACTATTCAAATTTAATTCTCTTTAACTTATTTAATTTTAAATAAACTAGGAAATTCTATATGTTTAAGAGAAATACTTTATTAAGTGAAGTCGAGAGTAAATCTAAGAGACTTGTATGGATGTCGATTTGGTAAGAATTTAAGATACAATCTCAGAGGTGTAGACAAGGGGTGAGAAGCAGCCCCAGGTTTTCAAGAAGGGTCCTCAACATTGGTGCACAGGTTCTGCTACAAGATGAAAACCCAGGTCCACTAACCATTGTTACAGAAAACAGCTCAGCCGCTTTCGGGTGTACGGAGTGGAACTTTATTTACGCGAGTGGACCCAGAGGAGGCAGTCTCCAAATTCTGGGCCCTGATCAGTGGGGAACAATTGCTTATATAGGGTGAGGGGCGGTCTGTCACTGGGATTATATACTTCACTCAGGCTGAGGGGAATACATTAGGATTTCCCTCCTATTAGATTTCTGAGCCCTTTCTGTC